>NC_090649.1:299582431-299887431 GCF_040937935.1 Hyperolius riggenbachi
ATGGTCAAGGACTACATGTCAGATGGCGTAGCTGTGTTGAACAATCCATCTGCACCCTTCAACTATTGGGTATCGAAGCTAGACACCTGGCACAAACTGGCAATGTACGCAATAGAGGTGCTGGCTTGCCCGGCAGCCAGCGTTATGTCGGAACGCTGTTTCAGTGCTGCCGGAGGCATCGTCACAGATCGGCGGCGTATCCGCCTCTCCACAGAAAATGCAGACCGTCTGACTCAAATTAAAATGAATCAATCCTGGATTGGAAACGACTACGCCACACTCCCGGACCCCAACCAAGTAACATGAACAATGAACATCTGTGATGGGTTAGTGTTTCCGGTCCCTGTTTATTGAACCTCTCATCTGTATTACATTTATGACTGCATGGCGACAAAATGCAAATTGCTATCCGCACGCTTCTTGTCCTCATGCAAGGCCTGGGTTGTTGTGTCTCAAAGCGTGGCCTTCTCCTCCTGCGCCACCCTCCTCCTGTTCCATCACGTGTGCTGCTGCTGGGTTAGCGTTACCGGTCCCTTTTCCTGGAACCTCTTATATGTATTACATTTCTGACTGCATGCCGACAAAAAGCATGTTACCTGTGCAAAGAAAACAGACATTTCCCGCATTTAAAAGACAGTTTTCCCTTTGAAACTTTAAAATCGATTTTCTCAAAAACTATAAGCTCTTTTTGCTAAAAAATTTTTCCTCTTGTACCCACTCCCACGGTGCACATACCCTGTAAATTTGGGGTATGTAGCATGTAAGGAGGCTTTACAAAGCACAAAAGTTCGGGTTCCCATTGACTTCCATTATGTTCGGAGTTCGGGTCGAACACCCGAACATCGCGGCCATGTTCGGCCTGTTCGGCCCGAACCCGGACATCTAGATGTTCGCCCAACACTACTCAAGGCCCACCAACATTGCATGTTTTGTGGAAATCCACAGAGGTAGTTAATCAGTTCTGCTGAGACACTAATTACCCCACCTGTGAATGCTTGTGGTTTCCTGCAAAACATGTACTGTCAGTGGGCCTTGAGGATAGGGTTGGGGAACTGTGGTATAGAGCTTTTGCAGCGTTTAGAGCGGGCTTCACCCCACATGGTCTCTCAGGCTGACGCGACGCTATCAGGGTGCTGCATCTCCCACACACCTACTCCTCCACTTCCTTCCCATGCTCTGTGCACTTGTTTTCCTTCTGCATTAGACTCCTCCCTTCCAATTTCTTCACTCCGACATATGACTCATTAGGGGATCATCACCTATTACAGTTGTCTTAGCTGCCTATGTTCCATTGCCTGTTTCTGGTGCCTTTGTTCAATGTAAAGGTCACCTGAAGTGAGAGGGTTATGGAGGCTGCCATATATATTTTATGTAAAACAATGCACATTGCCTGTCTGTCCTGTTGATACTCTGCCAGTACTTTTAGCCATGGACCCTGAACAAGTGTGCAGTACAGATGTTTGATTTAAGTTTTGAATAGCTGCATGCTTGTTTCAGGTGTGTGATTCAGACGTTACTGCAGGCAAAGAGATGATGATGATGATGATAATAATAATAATAATAATAATAATAATAATAATAGAAAATATCATTGGTATCATCCTGACTCAAAACATCTTGCTAGAAAATATATATAGCAACCTCCATATCATTCATTCTAACTTCAGGTGTCCTTTAATTTAAGCCCCTGACAGAGAAAGCTCAGTTATACAGCTGGAAATCTAGCTCTTTCTTGCTACCCTTCCCTCTAATGAATCAGTTAGGAACAGCACAGTCCTGCAAATAAAGCAAAAAGCTTTTAACCTCCCCGGCGTTCTATTGAGATCGCCAGGGAGGCTGCGGGAGGGGTTTTTTTTAATTAAAAAAAAAATATTTCATGCAGCCAACTGAAAGTTGGCTGCATGAAAGCCCACTAGAGGGCGCTCCGGAGGCGTTCTTCCGATCGCCTCCGGCGCCCAGAATAAACAAGGAAGGCCGCAATGAGCGGCCTTCCTTGTTTTGCTTAGATCGTCGCCATAGCAACGAGCGGAGTGACGTCATGGACGTCAGCCGACGTCCTGACGTCAGCCGCCTCCGATCCAGCCCTTAGCGCTGGCCGGAACTTTTTGTTCCGGCTACGCTGGGCTCAGGCGGCTGGGGGGACCATCTTTCGCCGCTGCTCGCGGCGGATCGCCGCAGAGCGGCGGCGATCAGGCAGCACACGCGGCTGGCAAAGTGCCGGTTGCGTGTGCTGCTTTTTATTTGAAGAAAATCGGCCCAGCAGGGCCTGAGCGGCAGCCTCCGGCGGTGATGGACGAGCTAAGAAAATAAACGAATGAAATAAACAATTGTATTTATCTTCCTTCTCCTAAAAATAACTTTTTAAGATATCGCACAGTTTTATTTTATGTTTAAATCTACTTTTTAAGTTTTAACTGTTTTATTGTTTTTGCTCAATGACACATTCATTGAAGTATGCCAGGGCTAAAAATCTATGAACTATTGACCCATTTTATCTCTTTCCTGCTCTCAGAAGCCATTTTCTGCTAGGAAAGTGTTTTATTGAGTGGAATTTCTTATCAGTGAGGGTCACACTGTAGTCACTTCCTGTCTGAGTCAGGACTGAGTCAGCCACTTACATACCTGATATTTAACTCTTTCAGGCAGAGAAAGAAAAAAAGAAACAGCATAGTTATCAGTGTGCTTGGCGCTGTACATACCCATGTCTATCCATAAATCACAATACAGGCAGTCAGCTACTTACAAACGGGTTCCATCCCGGTAGATTGTTTGTAAGTTGAATTTGTTTGTAAGTGGAGTCCTGTGCTACACATAGGCACATGTGGTTTAAATGATTTACTGTGCTTAACTCTGGATTTGGACATATAGTATAAACAATGTTTTTTGGTTGTTTTTAATGTGTTTTTGAAGGGTTTAAAGTGGACCTAAACTCCTGCACAGGACAGAAGTTAAAAAAAACCATTGAGAAATGCACCCAGTATGTATTTAGAGAGTTTAGCCGGTCTAATTCTCTCTCATCTGTGACTAATCACAACTGTAATTTGATCTCTCATCTGTGTCAGCTGGCTGCCTTGGCAGAGCAACTAATTTGTAAACACAGGATGTTAACCCTAAGTCTGCTTCCATGAAAGCAGGAAGTAGACTCACTGCAGATTTATATCAGCTGTAACAAAGAAATGTTTTTCTTTAAATGTTAGTATTCTGTTGCTTATCTTTTAATGCAGAGAGGAAGTCCTGAGTTCAGATCTGATTTAAACTCATTTAACAACTTATAGAATAC
The DNA here is from genome assembly GCF_040937935.1 of Hyperolius riggenbachi. NCBI lineage: Eukaryota > Metazoa > Chordata > Amphibia > Anura > Hyperoliidae > Hyperolius > Hyperolius riggenbachi. The sequence goes on from NC_090649.1 coordinate 299,585,712, forward strand.
TGTAATACCAGTATGGAATGCATTGTACATGAAAACAACGTTGTTCATATCTCTGAACTGTAACTTGAATTGTTTGTAAGTAGGGGACTGGCTGTCAGTGGCGTAGCACAAGGGGTTGCAGAGGTAGCAACCGCATTGGGGCCCTTGGGTCAGAGGGGCCCCTGAGGGCCCTCCCTCAAACACTATATTAGCTCTCTATTGGCCCTGTGCTGGTAATAATCTTTTCTATGGATGCTTTAAATAGTAGTAATCATTAACAAACTGTTCCCCATCCCCTTCTTGCACCTCTGACACTGTGGAAATCCTTGACAGGTTTTGGTGCGCCGTATCACTTGTTATGTATAGAGTGCTCGGGGCCCCCATGTAAAACTTGCACCGGGGCCCATAGCTCCACTGCTGGCTGTAATATGTATAAGGGTGTGAAATCAAAATATATGTACTTAATTCCATATACAAGGAGTTTGGTCACAGCCTCTTTATGTTCATGAGCTTGAGTTTATTATCTCTGTTAAATAGGACAGCTTCAGATGAACACAAATGAAATGTGCATCCTCTATCTGCATTTTACTGTAAAAGTGCATACACTAAATTTACCCCTACAGCTGTTGTTGCCTGAGTAGCAGTATAGGAAGGAGAAGCCTCTCAGTGATTGCCTGTAATCACACAGGTGTGAAAAAGTCCACCTGCTGATGAATGAAGCTACAGCATAATCCACCCAAGATCTGCTATAGTGTAGTGATCACACTGATGCATCAGGGAAATATTTGTTCTTTTTTCATTAATTATCCTCTGCAGTGCAGGTGGTATGACATCCAGATGTGAAAATCTGCATTTACTATATAATTATCTTTAAATATAAATATATTTTACATGTTTATTCTGTGAAAACCATCATTCCCTTTCAATCGTATGAGAATTAAGAAGCATTTCGAGAAAATGTATTTATATATTAGTTACTAATCATCACTAACTAATTTAATTTAGTTTGCTGAATGATAGAAATAAACCAATAAAGCATAAACTATAATCTTAGATTCTGTTTACTAACTCTTCTTACTTTTTGTTTATTTCCCAGACTGTAAGTTTCTAGGTAGGCCACTCTTTCCTGGCCCAGGACACTATTGGCATAGTGATTGTAGCATAGTGGTTAGCAATGTGGTCTTCCCTTGCACTTCTGTGATCCCTGGTTCAAACCAGTGCAAGAACACTAACTTCATGGAGTTTGTATGTTCTCCCACAGATTGCGTAATTAACCTCCAGGCACTCCAGTTTTTTTCCCAAATCCTAGAAGCATACAAAAAGGTGATTGGTTCCTCACAAAATTGGCCTTTGTTTACAATAGAGAATATAGCTGGCCATACACTAGGCCAATTCCCACCAGATCGACAGCAGATTCGATCACTGGAATCGAATCTGCTGTCACATCATTCCCGCTACACGCCGAATTTCGATCCATTTCGTCCGATCCCGTCGATCGCTCTGTGCGGAAAATTACCATTGATCGCCCGCGGGTAGGGAGTGCGTCGCTAGCGGCGTTCGAGTGCCCGACGACCGACGCAATAGAGCGGCAATACATTACCTGCTCCGCCGGCGAGACTGCCCCCAGTCACCGCTGCTCCGTCTCCGCTCTGGTCTGGTCTCCGGGTCCGGCATGCTTCACTTCCACCTGCCCAGCAGGAAGTTTAAACAGTAGAGGGCGCTCTACTGTTTAAACTTCCTGCCGGGCAGGAAGAAGAAAAGCATGCTGGACCTGAAGACCAGAGCGGAGACGGAGCAGCGGTGACCAGGGGCAGTTGCGCCGGCGGAGCAGGTAATGTATGCGGGGGGGGGGGGGGGGGGGGAGCGGCGGCAGCACCACCACCACCACCACCATCAGGCTGAAATCGGTTCACAATCTGTTTGCAGTAAAGGTAGCCATACGATCCCTCTCTGATCAGATTCGATCAGAGAGGGATCTATCTGTTGGTCGAACCTGATGGCAAATCGACCAGTGTATGGCTACCTTATGACTGTGAAAGGGATTAGATTGTGATCTCCTCTGAGAGATAGTGACATGACTATACTATAAAATTCCTTGCTATTTCATCGATATGTTCAGTGTGTATTACCCATCTGATCCTACATAACCCATAGCTATGCTATTTTTAAAAAATAAATCTGACTGTGTAGCACCAAGGAAGATACAGTAAGGGCTGGTGCACACCAAAACCCGCTAGCAGATCCGCAAAATGCTAGCAGATTTTTAAACGCTTTTTTTATTTTTATGAGGCGTTTTGCTAGCGTTTTGCGGATTGCTGCTGCGGTTTTCAGTATAGTAGATTTCATATATTGTTACAGTAAAGCTGTTACTGAACAGCTTCTGTAACAAAAACGCCTGCAAAACCGCTCTGAAGTGCCGTTTTTCAGAGCGGTTTGCGTTTTTCCTATACTTAACATTGAGGCAGAAACGCATCCGAAATCCAAAAAATGCCTCACCCAGGCATTTTTCGTTTCTGCAAAACGCCTGCCGCTCTGGTGTGCACCACCCCATTGAGATACATTGACCAAGCAGATCCGCAGCCGCAAGCGGATCTGAAAACGCCCAAAAAGCCGCTCGGTGTGCACCAGCCCTAACACTTAGGCCTCATTCACACCTAAAAACGAAAAGCGTTTTGCATTTTTGTGCGCTGTTTTTTTACCCTCCCGGCGCTCTACTGTGTGCTGCATTTTTGGAAAAAACTCTTTTCTGAACGCTTTGCCAGAGCGGTTTTAAGATTCACTCCCTGACGCGAATCAGGAAGTGAACTCTTTGACCTGGGAAAAGAATAAATACAATGTATTTATTCTAAAAAAAAAAAAAGAACGCAATTGCCACATAAAGCGGTTTTGTTAGCGTTTTTTGCTCTTCCTATACCTTCCATTATACAAAAATCGCCCCAAAATGGTACAGGCACCACTTTGCTGAATGCACAGCGCACGAACCACGCTGATATGAACCTTCTCATTGAGATTCATTACACAAGCATTTTGTGGGCAATTTTAAAAATTGCCTGCACTTGAAAAGAGGCCAAAAACACCCCAAATGTGAACGAGCCCTTAATATTTATTGTAATCAAAATGCCACCCTAACTGCACAGTGTTGGATGCAAATGGTCAACAAGTAGAGTTGGGCCGAACGGTTCGCCGGCGAACGTGGTTCGCGCGAACTTAGGTGGTTCGCGTGCGGGTACCGCACGCGAACGTTTTGCGGAAGAAGTTCGGTTCGCCCCATAATGCACCTGAGGGTCAACTTTGACCCTCTACATCACAGTCAGCAGGCCCAGTGTAGCCAATTAGGCTACACTAGCCCCTGGAGCCCCACCCCCCTTATATAAGGCAGGCAGCGGCGGCCATTACGGCCACTCGTGTGCCTGCATTAGTGAGAGTAGGGCGAGCTGCTGCAGTCTCTCATATAGGGAAAGATTAGTTAGGCTTAACTTCTTCCTGGCTGCATACCTGTTCTGTTCAGTGAGCCCTCAGCCCACTGCATACCTGTACTGTGATCCTGCCACTGCATACCTGTTCAGTGATCCTGCCACTGCATACCTGTTCTGTGAACCCACCCACCACCACTGCATACCTGTTCAGTGATCCTGCCACTGCATACCTGTTCTGTGAACCCACCCACCACTGCATACCTGTTCAGTGATCCTGCTGCCACTGCATACCTGTTCTGTGAACCCACCCACCACTGCATACCTGTTCAGTGATCCTGCCACTGCATACTTGTTCTGTGAACCCACCCACCACCACTGCATACCTGTTCAGTGATCCTGCCACTGCATACCTGTTCTGTGAACGCACCACTGCATACCTGTTCTGTGAACCCACCCACCACTGCATACCTGTTCAGTGATCCTGCCACTGCATACTTGTTCTGTGAACCCACCCACCACCACTGCATACCTGTTCAGTGATCCTGCCACTGCATACCTGTTCTGTGAACCCACCACTGCATACCTGTTCTGTGAACCCACCCACCACTGCATACCTGTTCAGTGATCCTGCTGCCACTGCATACCTGTTCTGTGAACCCACCCACCACTGCATACCTGTTCAGTGATCCTGCCACTGCATACTTGTTCTGTGAACCCACCCACCACCACTGCATACCTGTTCAGTGATCCTGCCACTGCATACCTGTTCTGTGAACCCACCACTGCATACCTGTTCTGTGAACCCACCCACCACTGCATACCTGTTCAGTGATCCTGCCACTGCATACTTGTTCTGTGAACCCACCCACCACCACTGCATACCTGTTCAGTGATCCTGCCACTGCATACCTGTTCTGTGAACCCACCACTGCATACCTGTTCTGTGAACCCACCCACCACTGCATACCTGTTCAGTGATCCTGCTGCCACTGCATACCTGTTCTGTGAACCCACCACTGCATACCTGTTCTGTGAACCCACCACTGCATACCTGTTCAGTGAACCCGCCACTGCATACCTGTTCTGTTCAGTGGACCCGCCACTGTATACCTGTTTAGTGAACCCGCCACTGCATACCTGTTCTGTTCAGTGGAGTTTGGTGTGTCAGTGTGAAGCAGTACCTTAATTACACTACCTGATTGATGTATACACATGCAAGATGTTTTAAAGCACTTTAGGCCTGTCATTTAGCATTCAATGTGATTTCTGCCCTTAAAACGCTGCTTTTCGTCAAATCCAGATTTTTCCCGGGGACTTTTGGCGTGTATCCCACTCCGCCATGCCCCCCTCCAGGTGTTAGACCCCTTGAAACATCTTTTCCATCACTTTTGTGGCCAGCATAATTATTTTTTTTTTTTCAAAGTTCGCATCCCCATTGAAGTCTATTGCGGTTCGCGAACTTTAACGCGAACCGAACCTTCCGCGGAAGTTCGCGAACCCGGTTCGCGAACCTAAAATCGGAGGTTCGGCCCAACTCGACTTGTTGACAACAAGTCGAAACAGCTCTGTAAACTCACATATACGAATAGAAACCATCCAGAGAATAGTGAACAATCTGTAAAATGTGGATAACGTATTTGGAGGAACACAGATTGGTACCTGATACAAAGAGAGTTAACATCAATTATTCTGCACTGGTGTTTTCATGTTAGCAGCTTGTTATGGTATAAAGAGGAAGTGAGTGATGGGTGCACTAATAATAACAATAATATCAGTAATAATGTGTTAATTAATGGATACGAGTCTAAAGCTCTGAAATGAATTGTTAGCATTTTTAACAGATTTAGGCAATAATCAGCAACAAATTAATCATCATGTATAATGGGCACCTATTTGAAGATATAAGGGTAAGGTCACATGGTCAGTGAAGCAGCTATACATATTCCACAGAAACAAGGTTGTAACTAAACTAACTAACTAAAGATCGCAGGAGGGCCCAGAGCAGTGAGAGCCCTTCAACTACTAACCTTCCTTTCCCCCCATACAGGGTTCCATTCTCCAGATCAAGTGTTTTTGTGACTTAACTTTTTATGGTTATGAAGATCACAATGGCCACACTTGTTTTATGACCCTTGATAGATGGGCCCGGGCTGTGAGGTTCACTGAGTGGAAGCAAGGGAAGGGATGTGAACATTGGAGTCCTATCAAAGCTTTGCTGTGGGCCTCATGATTTGTAGTTACAACACTGTAGAGAAATACATATTCTAGTACAATATAATTATTACACGCATGGTGTAAACCACCCTATAGTGTCCTTAGCCGGGACAGACGTTTCATACCTGGCCCATGGTTTTGCTTCTCTGGAGACGTACATTTAAATATCCTGCAAGCTAAACTGAGAGCAAGATGTGCCAACTGTAGAATATTGGTAATATTACTGATATTCTGCTCTCACTTTATTTTATCTTATGCTCACTCTAACTTCCCCCCATCTATGCCTGACACTAATCTACCCACTTCCTTTCCTTGCCGAACACTAACCTACCCCCTTCCTATGCCTAACACTAACCCCTAACCCTCTGGTTCTTGGCTATACCCACCCACTGTGATTTCCAATGCCCAAATGAACTTCCAGGGACTCAGCTACACTATAACTCTGCCGAGCATCAGATCTTCAGCCCCCCTCTATAGCAACAGAATGTGGTACTAGTTTGTAGGGTAGTGTCATGACTGTGCAGAACTTGGGTCCAAAATATTGCAACCAACAGTACCTGTACATGTCTATCAGGGGTGTAACTACAAATCACCGGGACCCTGCAAAAATGTGGACCTCTCCCCCCTCCCGGGCCCGCTCAGGGACGTTTTTGTGGGGCCGGAGGGGTCACAACATGAGGGGAGAGAATTGGACATCGGCGGGGAGGGAAGACAGTCCCTCCTCCCTCACCTTGGGCATTCCCCTCCATGCTCCCCTCCAGCATATATCACTGGCAGCGGGCAGGATACATACCTCCATCCACTGTGGAGGTCTCTGATCTCTAAGTGCTTCACGTTACTTCCTGTTTAAGGCGGAAGTAGCGCCACACACTTAGAGGAACCTCCAGCGGTGGAATGCAGGAAGGTATGTGTTGCTGCCTGCTGCCAGTGATATATGCTGGAGGGGAGCGCAGAGGGGAGAGCCCGAGGTGAGGGGGGGACTGTCCACCTCCCTGTCCCCCTCCCCTGATGTCCAATTCTCTCCCCTCATGTTGTGACCCCTTCTGTCCCCCAAAAATGGCCCTGAGCAGGCCCTAGAGGGGCCCCTCCATGGGTGCATGGGTTGCATCCCATATTGTTACGCCCCTAATGTCTATGCACCTTAAACATGTCAACAGACTCAAGGTCATCCTCAACAGTCCCTGTCTTTAATTGTCATTAAAATCACAGGCTCAAACAGGGCTGGCTGATATTCTAAGATACATGTCTTGTATGCCTATCTGCAATATACACACTGCTATTAAATGGGGTTGTAATATACAAAATTAAAAAAATTGGCAAAGGTCTCTATATATCCCCCATTTTTTGTTATTTTTTACTAGTCTGGGTGCTTTTGTGTTCCTTGGTAGTATGGGAAGTCTCTTTTTAGCTACAGTAACAAGCTTAACTCAGCATGTGAATGATTCCTATTTCAAATAAGATAAGGACACTAAAACCAGAAGGTAATTTAATCTCCTCCCACCTCCTTTCATTGAGTTTACACAGTGACTTAAGCCTGTTGTTTAGGTGATATTTGCTGTGAAGGGACAGTAAGCTGTGGAAGTAGGGAGGGAAACCTTATGCTGGGCATACACGGCACGTTTATGCGCCGGAATTGAGCCAACGGCTCAATGCCGGCGCATCACCGCTCGCCTGCAGTACACGTGGATCGATTCCCGCTCGTTCACGCGGGCACTCCCTTCTCAGCGCTTATCAGCTCTTTGTTTTTGCCTATTGTCAGCCTGCGGAGGTCGAGCCGGGAATCGATCCACGCGGTGATCGGACATGTCGGAAATTATCATTCGAGCCATCAGCGGCTCAATTGATAAGAAGAATCTGGGCCGTGTATGCCCAGTGTAACACTGAGCTGGGCTGAACAAAAAAAAAGAGAAGGGCAGAAGTGATGTTAATTTTGGCATCACAAAGAAACAGCAAAAATGGAAATCAATAGAAATATTATTTTCTTTTTTATAATACATGGATCCTACATTTGACAGTGAACACTAAAAACAACAGGATAGGTAAGCTAAATAAGTAATTTGTTGTTGGATTTTTTTTCAGTTACTATGGAGTTTAATCCAAATCTAAGGATGCTAGTGGTAGGACTTTGGATAACACAGGGGGTTTGAAAGTACCCCATGGAAAAAAAATGCTATTGCATTTTAATAACATTTAACAGATACCTGTGATTGTAATGATGGGACTCCTAGAATGTCTATTTGTAGCAATTGAATTATACAACATGTTCTCACTTTTGTCTATTGCTGTGGTTTTGAATCATAATTAATAACCTCGGCCATTTACATTAGGAGCATTGACAAAACCCTTACAGGGTACCTGACATATGTGTAATATTTGTATTCTACTTGCATTTTCTATTGCACTTGCTCATGTACTTCTGTGGGGTTGTTTGGTTTTCCATCATCCATTCATTTACTTATTTTTGTGGTGACGTTGGATGCATTATGTTGCATTGTTTGTATATGTTCATATCAATTTGTGGACTTGATAAATGTTTGCAATTATTTGTTATATTTATGTGGTAATGTAAGTAGTGCTGTGTATAGGTGAGACTGTTTCACTCTTTCTCCTGCTGTTCAGTTTAATTATTCACCTCAGCACATGGTCTTTAGATATTGAATGCCTGGCTTGAACATATCCTGTTTTGTTTGCATTCTGGCAGTGTTCACCATTCAATGAAACATGCAGCGCTACTGACAAGTGACCTGAAAAAAAGTAACAGTATTCACAGAGACATTTCTGTTTGTTCAGTTTGTTTCAGAATTTGAACTGTATAGAGATGATTACCTTCTTTCCAAATGCAGAGATATGCCTTAACGGCAACATAAGGTTGGGTTCTGCCTAGAAGAAAGTGCTAATCTTTGTTAAGAAGGTTTAAACATCTTCTGAAAACTCATTTAAAGTCATTCCATGATAAAAATCCTTTACTGCAGCTAAAAGCATTTTTATCATAAAATGTTAAAGCATGTTGTAAGCATAAAAGCAAATATAAGGTATATTAAACAGTTACAGTACCTGTTATATGTAGGCAGATACTGTTATATAATGCACCATGAACATTGGACCACGTGGCAGACTGACACAGCCAAGTCTATAAATAAAGGAGGATCCTTTTCACTGAGATGATAGACCCCCTCTATAGACTCTTCAAGATGGAAGGCTGAGGATTCAGCATACCAAAAACAATAAGAGTCTTTACTTAACCATAAAAAGGTGCAAAAAAAAAAAACAGCTGACATGGTGCAAGGCTGCTGAAAACAGGGCTACCAGAGAATAAGTCCAAATAGGTGAGAGTAAAATACTAAAAGAACTATACATTCTATGCATTTAAGTCTTCATTCTACAAATTCACGGACAATCAGTAAGGGGTCTCAGGAGACCCCTTTAATCATTATCTGGATTTCTTCCTGTGATACAATGAGAGCAGCCATATTCTGCTGGGCAAGGGTATGTGACTGGAGCCGCTGTGCTCACCAATCATAGGGACAGAGCTTTGGAAAAAGCAAGGGTATGTCACATCTTTATTTTAAGGCCAAGCCCCCATTGCTAACAGGTGTAGGCCACTTTAAGCGAGTGGTGGCATGCTGTCTTTTAGCTGATTCTTCATGGAGTTGGACACATTCAGGACCATGGAAAGCTTCATATTTTACTACCTGATATGGAACATTCAATTGGCAGCACCGCAAAACAAAAGCTTCTGTGTCATAAAGTACTGGCTAGAATGGGAGCAAAATCTCCTATTACCTTAGTGAATTAGGCCTGAACATAGTCTTCTGTAGTGTGCAGGGATTAAAATGCGGTGTACTGCAGCCTTAGGTTATGAGGCCACTGACGCAGTTGTGTCTGCTTTTCAGTTACACATCAATGTTACAGATGCTGAAAAGCTGTCAGAAGCAAATAAAAAACTGTGCCGGTGGGCTCAGGCCCTTACGGAAGTTTCAGTATACCAGGCCCTTTATACTATAACAAATTATATTAGTTCACTAATAGAGCTACAAAGCATGTTAATACCAATTATAGTTTGTAATATTTTGATGACATGGAACTACACTTCCCATGATTTCTAGAGTGGACTGTTGGCCACTAATAACCCATGGACAATGTTGAAACCATCTGGCTAATATCAGTTTTTAGTTTTCCTAATGACAATAAAAGGAGTAGAATGACTTTCTCTAGCTAGTTCACATGGATAGTTATTATTATTACTATTTATTGTATTTATAAAGTGCCAACATATTACGCAGCGCTGGACAATAAATAGGGATACATACAATGTAAACAAGGGGTGACAGACAGAGAGGTAGCAAATGGTTACATAACATAGCACATGGTTATATATGCAAACAGGGTATAAGATGTATGATCATGTGATTTTACAGAGACCCAGCAAAGCAAGTCAGAGTTAGTCCATGAGAAGGGTGCCATTACTGGATTGCAAGATTAAAAAGGACACACTAAGGGGGGGAGCAAGAGATCCTGCTAAAAGCTTACAATCTAAAGGGTGGGGGAGGGACACATAAGGTAGGGCTGTGAAAAAGGTGCTCGATTTTAAAGAAATGTGTTTTGAGGGCTTGCTTGAAGGTGTTGAAAGAAGGAGCGAGTCTGAGGTGGGGTGGAAGGGAATTCCATATGGTGGGGGCAGATCTTGAGAAGTCTTGTAGGCATGCATGGGAGTGAGAAATTCATGAGAAGGTCAGATGGAGATCATTGGAGGACCGGAGGGTGCAGGCAGGTATATATCTGTGGACAAGCTCAGAAATGTAGGTTGGGCAGGTCTTGTGCACAGATTTATAGGTAAGGCACATAATCTTAAAACTGATCCTGAAGCAGATAGGAAGCCAGTGTAGGGCTTCGCAGAGGAGAAAAGTGAAAGCAGAGCAGTGGGAAGAAAGGATGAGTCTAGCTGCAGCATTTATGACTGATTGAAAGGGTGCAAGAGGGCAAAGTCTAGGGTGATGCCCAGGCAGCAGGTCTGGGAGGTAGGGCGGATGGTAGTGCTGTTAATAGTGACATGAATATCCGGGAGAGGTGGAGCAGCACAGGGCGGGAAAATGAGGAGCTCAGTTTTATCCAAGTCAAGCTTCATGGTTGAAAGCCATGGATCCAAAACTCAGCTACATAGAATCCAGACATTAACCCCTTGAGCACCAGAGCAATTTTCACCTTTCAGAGCTCCTTCCATTCATTTGTCTATAACTTTATCATTAATTATCACAATGAATTTTTCAGTTTTGCGTCCATCCCTAATTACAAGCCCATAGTTTATAATGTAACAGTGTTATACCCTCTTGACATAAATATTTAAAAAGTTCAGTCCCTAGGGTAACTATTTATGTATTTTTTTATTGTGATTTTTTTTTCTTACAAGAGAAAAAAAATTGGGGAGTGTGGGAGGTAATGAGTTAATTTTTAGTGTAAAACGAATGTATTTATATATGAAAAATGCTTTAGGGTGTAGTTTTACTATTTGGCCACAAGATGGCCACAGTAAGTTTTTGTTTATGTGACCTGCAAGCGTCGGAAGGAGGAGGCTCATAGAAGCAGCTGATCATTGCGGGGGCTTAGAACAACGAACGGGAACGGTTTTTCCCTTTCATTGTTCTCCGGGCGAGCGGGTGGCGGCGTGCAAGAGCGCACGAGGAGGCGCACGAGTGAGCGGGAACGCGGACAGCTGCGGGAAATGCGGATATCTCCGTCCCTGGTGTTGACAGGGTGGAAAAAGGGACGGAGATATCCGCACCTGTGGGGGTAAAGTGGTTAAACATCACTTGGCTGATGTACATTGAGCTAACTGGGGCCAATTGTGGAACTGGGGTTAGCACTATTTCCATTTGTTAGGACTTGTTTAGTTATACTTGTGAGTGAAGCTCTGTTTTTAATTGTGTTGTCCTCCTTTAAAACTCACCTACATGTTTGGACTTTTTATGAACTATAAGCTTTTCCTTTCTCCTTTACCTAACAGTCACCATAAACTCTTACTAGGTGCTACCTCCTTCTAGGCTTAACTTTGCTCCTAACCTTATCTGATTTTCTGCCACATGTTTAGAGCTAATTCTGATCTTTTACCCAGACCTCACCCTAAACTTAACTCTTTAAACAATACTTTAGTTCTTTCAAATAATTTAAAGCTATAACTTCCACTATTTCCTTTTTCCACCTTACAGAAAGAAGGGTTACTACCTCTCCCACATTGCCTCTATGATTCCCAAGCCCTATTCTCCCTTAAATGGACCCTGTTTCTCCTTCTACCATGACTCGGACTTTTAGCAGGTCAGATGCTGTCTCTCATGTTGCAGACCCCACCTCCCTGCTCAGAGGCGCTTGGCTTTCTGACATACTGCAATAGTTTTCTCCAATTACTGCCTGATGAAGAGGGATTGAACCTGTGAAACGCATAGCATTGTGGAATATATAAATAAAGCTACTTGTTGACAAAAATCAACAGAATTGTATCTACTTTGGGGAGGTATTTTTAAACATTTTTTAATATAATCTTATACTCATATTATAGTCCACCCTTGGTGGAGGGGTGTGTTATAATTCACCTTTTTGCTTCAACACCAGTAACTTCTTAGATTTGCACCTCACAGACTGTGAGATAACTTGACTCTCACACAGCAAGCATTATTGGAGATAGACCGTTCTCAGTCGTCTTCGAAGTACAAGTTGTTTATTCAGAAAACAGATATACAGATACAGTTCATCACATCTTAGCCAAGCAGATATTCATGTTGCGTTATGAGCTTTTGATCACCTTCCTGTTGAAGGTAATCAGGTCATCTTCTTAGGTCTATCCTATGTTACATCCTCTAGACTACCTATGTACAGCATACATCATATCAGCTTACATAAAGAAAGGAAATAATTATGGTTCCAGTCAGTAGAAGTCAGTAGATGGAGAGCGTGAAAGTAAGAGTCAGAGGCCCATATGCAGTTCACTTTTTCTCCTGAGTTTTCTCCAAGGTGATATTTTCATAACTTGTCATAAAATTACTTTTAAGCCGCCAGCAAGCATAAAAATACTCAAAATAAAATTGATAGTGGTTTCTCACCAACTTTTGGGTAGTTTTTCAACTGTAAAATGCTGAAAAGTTAGTTTTAAAGAGCAGATGAAATGTATCTCCTAGGAGATAACTCAGGTGAAAAATGTAATTGCATATGGGCCAGAGTGTGCTCCGCTGGCCCATCCGGCCCTTTAATACTGACTAGGAAAGAGTTAAATGTGACCTCATCTGAGCCCTCCCCCAGAACCGACAATTGGCTTAGACCACTCGTGGTGTCAGGACACACACAAGATATTATGCCCTAGTTGCCGGAATGCTATATTTTAACAATATGGCCCATGTTGATTGTTCCCGTAGTCCATTTGTCTGGGGCAGTTTAGGCCTAAGACCTTGGACTAGGAACATCTTCTCAGTATCTGCTTGTATCATCTGCTTCAAGCAGACACTGAGATGCTTCTGCCTGCATCACGAAAACCTCTATTTAAAGGTATACTCTGCGAACAAGCCTTTTATCTAAAACTCAGTCCAAATAACTGAGGCCTACTTAAATTATAACAGGGTGCAGCTTTTTTCCCATCTACAGAGAGGGACTTCTTAACTTGAGTGGGATCAGGTCTAATCTCCTCACCTGCATATATAGTGGTTGCCTGAATGGAAACCAGTGTTTGTGAGTATAATTTATTCCTCTCTATTACTCAATACCTGCAACCTAACATACTACACCAATGTGAGGTTTTGAATTTATAAGGAACCTGCCTGCTCTTGATGAAGTTTCCGCCGAGACCTGGGCGGAGTCCGTTGCTTCCAGGTCTCAGTGCTTGTTCCCTGCTGATGACGCCATTGCTAAGACACAGATCGCACATTCTGATAGGGGGAGGAATCGTTCACAATATGCCCTCCGCAGATGTAAACAATAGTCAGCTGACCCCGGTCAGCACGGTGTCAGCTGACATTATAGCTGACACCGAGGTAGGCTTAACGTTGTGTGATTGGATGTGCAGTGTGGCCGGTCACTGATTGGTTGAAAGTTGTATTTAAACCTGCAGAGTGCTCCCAGTCATCGCCCGTGATAAGCATAGCTTTGGCTAGTTTGGCTAGTTGCTGGGTGCGCAATCACTTATTACTGGATCTTGACCTTTGGCTTGTAAATTTGCTTACAGGGCAAACAGGTCCACGGATGATGCCATAAACACCAGCCTGGCGTACATCATGGAACACCTGGACAGACCTGACACCTATGCAAGGATTCTCTTCCTTGACTTCAGCTCTGCTTTTAATACCATCTGCCCCAACATCCTACATGGCAACCTCACTCAACTTGGTCTCGACTTCACCCTATGTGGTTGGATTAAAGACTTCCTCACCAACAGGACACAACTAGTTAAACTCGGCAACTGCTCCTCTCAGGAAATAACCACCAACACGGGGGCCCCGCAAGGTTGTGTGCTGTCCCCGTTCCTGTTTTCCTTGTACACGAACGACTGTTCCTCATCCACGAACTCTGTCAAGGTCGTTAAATTCGCAGACGACACCACCATCCTTGGCCTCATTGGGGATGATGGGGAGAATGACTACAGAAACGAGATTGAACGCATCTGCAATTGGTGTAAGGAACACAATCTGGTACTGAACGCAGGGAAAACAGTTGAACTGGTTATTGACTTTAGAAGGCACCCTTCCACAATCAACCCTGTCTCCATTGAGGGCACTGTGGTTAACAGGGTGTCTAGCGTACGGTTCCTGGGCACCATCATCACAAATGACTTGAAATGGGTGGATAACACCACAAACACTCAAAGGAAAGCGCAACAAAGGATGTACTTCCTGGGACAACTTAGGAAGTTTGGAATGTCGCGGGAACTGTTGACTTGCTTCTACACGGCCACCATTGAGTCGATCCTCTGTTCCTCGATTATCGTATGGTATGCTGGTGCCACTGCAAGGGACAGACTCAAACTTCAGAGGGTTATCAACTCTGCGGAGAAGATAATAGGGTCACCCCTGCCACCACTGGACCTCTTGTTCACCTCCAGACTGTGGTCCAGGGCAAATAAGATAGTGATCGACCCTTCACACCCTGGCTGGCACCGCTTCAATCGGCTTCCCTTAGGCCGTCGCTTCCGCACCATCCCCACTAGAACCACCAGGCACAGGAATACCTTCTTCCCTCAAGCTGTACTGCACCTGAACTCTCGCTCTCTCTCATGCGAAGCCCGCTTGCCTTCCACTCTCGCCACTCCTGCCCCGTGGCATAGCTAAATTTGTCTTTCCTTGTATCAATGTATCTGTATGACTAACAGCCGCTTGTAAACTGTTGTTCCCTGCCATGCCGTGTATGCCAGAAATAATTCCGGGTGTGACACCTGTTACACTCGGCGAATAAAAGAGATTCTGATTCTGATTCTGATTGATGATTCTTATTTGCTGTGATTAACCCTTGCATTGTTTCCTGGATACCCTTGCCTGCTGCCTGGACCGACCTCTGCTTTATTTCTTGGATACCCTTGCCTGCTGCCTAGACCGACCTTTGCCTGTTAACTGAATACCCTTGCCTGCTACCTGGACTGACCTCTGCCTGTTTACTGGATACTCTTGCATGCTACCTGGACCGACCATTGCTAAGTTACTGGCCATTCTAAGTAAGCTTGAACTAATCCTTGCATATTGAATAACCTTGCATGTGGACCTTGCATGAACTCTCTCAAATCTGCCTGGATCCCTCACTGCCTGCTCCTGATATGTCATTACTGGCAATCGACGCTGAGGGCATCATCCTCCTGAATCAAGGTAATTGCCCTGTGTGATACTTATGAACTATCTGAACTGTGTTATTAGACTCATTGGGGTCCTGGCGGGTTGTTGCTCTCTCTACTTCAGTCTGTATGCCTTGCACATTAAAACCTGGGGGTAACCGAAGTCAGGAGACATATTCAGTGACCTGTTCAAGCGGGGACTTGTCTATAGGTGAAGACGTGGGCCGAGCTCAGAGCTGCTGCACTAGATTGGGGTATAAAGACTGATTGGGGACATAACCTGTCAGGCCTTACAGGTTTCCTTTTTTGTGTCTCCTGTACATGTATCCTTGTAAAGTCCAACATTGTATCATGGGCCAGTGGCAGACAGATCTTGCCATTTCCCATGATCCATTGCGCTGCATCCCACAATGCTTTGCCTCCAGCCTCATAAGCTCTGCACTGTTGCCACGTCCCCTCTATTGTTGTTGTTATTATTTTTGATTTGTAGCATTGAGTCCAGTGGTGTAGCTAAGGAGCTATGGGCCCTGGTGCAAGTTTTGCACCCCCAGCACTTTATACATAACAGTTGATACAGCGCCCCAAAACCTGCCAAAGACAACCACAGCGTCAGAGGTGCAAGAAAGGGATGGGGAACAGCTTGTAAATGATTACTACCATTCAAAGCATATATAGAAGTGATTATTACAAGCACAGGCCCAATAAAGAGCTAATACTGTGGTTAAGGGAGGGTCCCAAGGGTCCCGGTGCAGTTGAGCAACCCCAATTGCTAAGCCACTGGTAAAGTCCTTTTACAGGCAGTGCAATCACGATTTTCTCTTGTTACATTGCATGCATTTTGCCGCAATTATCACGTTTCAGACATTAACATTGCAATTGCATTCATAATTTCTGATAAAAAAAATTATTTTACCAAATCATGAATATGGAAAAGATGCTGCATGCAGTGCATTTGCATTTACCCAAAAATGACATCACACCAGAGGAAAAACAGCACCCCTTTTACCATGTTAACCACTTAGCCCTTGCCATCAGCAGATACCGTGTGATCAGACATTTATATTGAAAATTGGCCAGTGAAAAAGGAGTGCAACAGTGATGCTCTCTTTTCATCTCCATAAGAATGAGTAGAGATAATGAGTGGCATGTGGGTCATGACCCTTCCCAAAGGGCAGTGGACCAATAGAATCATTTGGTGGCTCAGGCTATAAGACACTGCATAATATTGTTGTTGTAACTTCACAGAGGATTTAGTATAAAGCTGTTGTTTGGAGGAGAGGTTATGTTTGAGGACTGAGGAGGGTAACCTTGAGGAGATGTTCATCCACTTTAACCCTGCCATGGGATAGATATTGTCACTTTGAAACACTGACTGCCAGCTTATATGCCCAAATGACCTGCATTTAACGTACTTTATTCTCTGCACACAAATCCTGAAAAATACTGTACATTGCCTGCCAGACTTGCAGGAATAAGGTGAGATGTCTGTCTTATGACATATTTTTAAAGGGTATCTGAGAGGAATTAAAAGAAGAAATGTATACATACCTGGGGCTTCCTCCAGCCTCCTTCAGGCTGATCAGTCCCTCGCCGCCCTCCTCCGACAACTGGATCCTCTGTTATGGGTCCCAGTAATTGCATCAGTTGGCACCAGGTGCAGCCCGGTTGGGAGCGTTCTGCACCTGCACGTGGCTGGGCCACGCATGTGCACTACGCCCCAGCTGCCTGAATTTCTGGGACCCATAGTGGAAGATCCAGGCGGCGGAGGACAGCAATGGACCGATAAGCTTGAAGGAGGCTGGTGGAAGGTATCTATACTCTTCTTCTTTTATTTCAACTCAGGTTTACTTTAACCATTTCCCCTCCCCCGGGACGAGTAACTATGCCCCTGCAAAATGCCACAACTCTGTGCAGGGGCGTAGGTACTGCGTACCTTCCGCTGCGTGCCCCCCCCCCCGCATGCTCGGTACCGCCGCTCATTACCGCCGATCGCCAGCCGCTAGATCAATGAATGGGAAAACAAATCCCATTCATTAATCTAAGTTCCCCTGTGAATGGCTGCAGCCGTCTATTCAGAAGGCTCTGCCATTCATAAATCCCGTGCACATAGTGCTTCCGTTTCCGTACTAACAGTATGGAGCTGAAGTCACCACTGAGGACATCTTGTGGCCAAATTGTAATATTACATCCCCCTTTTTTTCAGTTAATCATCCCTAGTTACCTTTTTTTTTTCTATTAATCCCTGACCTCCCACACTCCCCTAAAGTTACCTTTTTTTTTAATTTAAAAAAAAATTACAAATAAAAAAAAAATACATAAATAGTTACCCTAGGGATTAGACATTTAAATATGTATACAAAAACTGCATACTACAATTACTTTATAAATTATGGGCTAGTAATTAGAGATAGACGCAAAACTGAAAAAATTCACCTTTATTTCCAAATAAAATATTGGCGTCATACATTGTACTAGGGAAAAATTTTAAATGTTGCAATAACCGATACAAATGGGCAAATAAAATGTGTGGGTTTTAATTATGGTAGCATGTTTTATTTTGAAACTATTATGGCCGGAAACTGAGAAATATTGAATTTTTTCAATATTTTTCTTATTATTCCCATGAAAACTGAGTTAGAATAAAATAATTCTTAGCAAAAAGTACCCCCCAAAGAAAGCCAAATCAGTGGCGAAAAAAACAAGATATAGATTGTTTCGTTGTGATAAGTAGTAATAAATTTATAGGTGAATGAATAGAAAAAGCGCTGACGGGTGAAAATTGCTCTGGTTTTTAAAGAGGAAAAACCCTTTGAGGTGAAGAGGTTAAATTTGCCTGGAGTTCTACATTAATGTCATAAATAGTCACTAGGTTTAGTATATAAATGTATATGTTTTCTCATTATCATAATAATTATTTATACTCCACTTATGTTTGTGCTAAATTTACAAGACTATCTAATTGTTATTTTCTGCTGTTATTTGCATATGCAGCTATGTCTGTCTAAATGTATGGTTTGTCTATTTCTACCCACACATTTTTCAGCGTAATTATCGGTAATGCAACCAGTGTGCATATGAAATTTAAAGCTGTTCTTGCTATTGAATTATTTTTATAGCATGCCCTACATATTTATGGAGCGTCTAGGAATATATTTTAGCTACAATTATTTTGATACTTTTTTCAGGAATCTTTCTTTGCCACTAACAACATATTATAACATCTGTCACTTTTACGAAGACTCAAAATATAATTTAAAATTTTTTTAAGTATGTATTATCACACCAGAAGACTACTTACAAATGGTTACAAAGGGTCCCTAACACTTATGTGAACTTGAAAAATAATATTTTGTGTGTGTTTAAATGGAGCTAATCTAAGTAACATGTATAAATAGATCAGAGGGCAAGACAAAACTTGTCAGATTAGCTTTTTGTCCCTAGGCTTGTACAAAGGACAAGGGGGCATGATCTGCCTACCGTATATTATATTATATATAAGATGACCCGGCGTATAAGACGACCCCCCAACTTTTCCAGTTAAAATAAAGAATTTGGCATATACACGCCGTATAAGACTACCCCTTTTCACAACATGCCTCCTCCATCCTCCTGGCCCACCCCTGTATACACCTTTGCATATTACTGCGTGCCACAGTCATCCAGGGGAGGGAAAAGAGACCACGGTGTGATTTTTAAGATCGGGGAGTCAGTATTGTAGTAGGCAGAGCATACCGGGTGCAGCAGCCTTCGTGGAAAGGTCCGCTCGTGTCCTCGGTCCTTCTATGTCTTCCACTGTCCCCCTGCATCATTTATGTCCATGTCCCCTGTGTTTGAAAATTCAAAGCTGCAATACCACAGCATCTTGCGAGCAGCCGCTCGCGTGGGTAACACCGCAGCTTCCTGATTCCGGGTCAACTGACTGGTGACGTGCATAGGAAGAGGTAGACACTGAATTGTGGAGCGCACGTCACCAGTCATGTGCTGTGGTATTGCAGCTTTGAATTTTCAAACGCACGGGACGTGGACATAAAGGATGCAGGGGACAGAGGAGAACATAGAAGGATCGAGGACACGAGCGGACCTTTCCGCCAAGGCTGCGGCACCCGGTAAGCTCTGCCTGCCACAATACTAACACCCCGCACCTGACACCCGGCGTATAAGACGACCCCCCACTTTGCAGAAGATCTTCAGGGTTCAAAAAGTCGTCTTATACGCCGGAATATACGGTGTATAGGGGAAAAAGTTTTTGCTATCTATTTAGAAAATGGTTCTTTATAGTAAGAGATTAAAATGTGGAATGTGTTACCACAAGAACAGGTTATGGCAAATTCTATATCTGCATTAAAAGGGGCCTTGGATGCTTTACTTGCATTTAAGGACATCCATGGCCATAAATACTAGGCAAGTTCCAGCAGAATTGATCCAGGGATTTTATCTGACTTTTTTTTTTCCTTTAGGCCCATTCACATTGAGAGCTGTGTTGTGTTCTGTGTAAAAACATCAACACATTGGAATAAAAAGGTTGCACCGCTTGTTATGTGATATTGCATTGCATACAGCACTGTTAAACAGAGGCGTATCTAGAGGGGTGCAGGCGTGGCTCAAGCCATGGGCGCCACAGCACCATGGGCACCATGACTGCTCCTGTGCTGCACTGCCAAGCCTGCCCCTGTACTGTGCCTCATGCCTGCCACAGTGCTGCTCCACCATGCTTGCTCCATCACTCAGAACTCAAATCAGATTAATTCTGTTATCTGGGGAACATGGCTACTTAACGTATGTATGTAGGGCATACTTGGCTTATTGTTAGAAAAGACACAGAAGGGAATAAGAAGATCTACTTCCAAAAAAGTAACTTCAGCAATGCCCTGAGCCAAAAAAACACAGGCAACCATAACACATCTATGCAAGAAAGGAGGGGAAGGGGGCTCTAATGGAGGGGCGCAATTTCCGTGTTTGCCATAGCCTCTATATTACCCCTGCTGTTAACACACATGTTATGTGGTAATGCACTGCGTGCAGTGCATTGGGATACCGCTTTGTGAATGTCACAAAGACTTAACATTGCAGTTAAAATTCATCCATTAAGTCACACTGCAATGCCTCATCATCAACGGGGCCCAAAGTCTAATTGGCCCAAGGCTTTTAAGGATTTGTTGCCTTCCTCTGGATCAACAGTGATATGTGAGGGTGCAGGACTGTGCTGTACCATATTTTCTGGTTGAACTTGATGGACAGATGTCTTTTTTTTCAACCAAACTAACTATGTAGAACTATGTAGAACTATGTAGAAGCTGTTAAAATTCAACACTGACTCACAAGAGAAGAAAGTTGAAGTAGAATCCACCAAATTGGTAAGATCTAGCTCATCTCAGTTCAAGAGCAAAATAAGTATTTTCATATTTCAATAATAATTTAGTATTTTCTGTACCTTTTCTTCATAACAGCAGTTGCAAAAAAGCAGGGCAGAAATTTACAAGTTAGACTGGATGTTGTCACTATACAGTATAAATACATACCGGTAATACTAATTACAAAATAAGGATCTCCACATAGGAAAAGGAAGGTTCAACCAAAAGACGTAACATAGATCATATGGTGTATCGGCCTTTAGGAAGGTTGACTGTAATACCTTCTGTTTCACCTTCTACAAATCTCCAGAGGAAGAGCGCATGCCAGGGAAAGTTCATCCAGCACATTTGTAAGTTGAAATATTTTGTACTAACAATTCACAGTTTTGACAAACAAGGAATTTATGTATTGTATGTACATAATACAATTTCCAAATATTTGTCTGTACAAGACAGCCCAAATGTGAGCTACAGAAACATTCCTTTGAATCGAATAGACATAAGAATCTGTCTACACAAATATAAATGCTGCTTGAAGCAGTTTTGAGTCAAAAGAATATATTTATTTTAACAAAAGAAAATTGAATTATTGTTAACATTTTTAACACAAGCCTGGACTGTCAGTTTTCAGTTTGAAAAGCCCCAGGTTAAAACATAAATGGATTAAGACAATATGGAACCTTAGGAAATTGGTAGCATCCAGTCACGTTGTGGCAGCTAGTTATTCTGGTTAGCTGAGATGGTTACAGCTTTATGTTAGGCCCACCAGGCCATAGCCTTGGTTGCCTTTTGGGTTCAAAGTGGATCGGAGATAAACTTTTACTCATTGCATAATTGTGTTCCTTAAAGAGACTCTGAAGCGAGAATAAATCTCGCTTCAGAGCTCATAAATAGCAGGGGCACGTGTGCCCCTGCTAAAACGCCGCTATCCCGCGGCTAAACGGGGGTCCCTTCACCCCCAACCCACCCCCCGCAAAAGTGTGTCGTAGAAAAAGTCGCTGGCTGTCTCTTCCTGGAGGCAGGGCTAACGGCTGCAGCCCTGCCTCCAGTCGCGTCTGTCAGCGGCGCATCGCCGCCTCTCCCCCGCCCCTCTCAGTGAAGGAAGACTGAGAGGGGCGGGGGAGAGGCGGAGATACGCGCTGACAGACGCGCGTGGGGCAGGGCTGCGGCGGTTAGCCCTGCCCCAACCAGGAAGCGCTCCCCCGGTGTATCGAGGGGGATTTGGGGGTGAAGGGACCCCCGTTAAGCCGCGCTATAGCGGCGTTTTAGCAGGGGCACACATGCCCCTGCTATTTATGAGGTCTGAAGCGAGATTTATTCTCGCTTCAGACTCTCTTTAAATATACTGTAGTTTATAGGGCATTCTGAGCCTTAGTAGCAAGGGCTTATGGGAGCTCAGTCTGGGAATGAGGTGGAGGAGGTTACTAGCCAGAGATTTCAGAGGGAGAGGGGAGGAGGGAAGAGGAGAGGGGAGTGAAGTGTTTACAGGCTGAGGGCTGGAGATACAGATCAGCTTGCCTGTGTGTAATGTGACAAACAGAACGTAGCCGCTCTCATTGTATCACAGGAATAAAAATCCTCTTTAAAGGATACCAGTAGCCGCATAAAACCAAAAAAAGTTACTTACTCACCTAAGAAGAGCAAAAGCTCTGGATCCTATAGAGACTTCCTGGTCCTTCCTTGGCTCCCCCGCAGTCCCCTATTCAAACTTCCTGCCGGCCGCATCATCAGGTCTCCATGGAAGGCTCCAGAAGTATTTGGGTCTCCAAGTACTTCTGCGGACAAGCAGGAGCCACACACGAGTGAGTCCACACTCGTGAATGCGCAGTACTGAACTGATTATCTTTAGAAATCTTTGGAGTCCCGAGTACTTTCAAAGCCTACCATGGAGACCCAAAGACACAGGGAAATTTGAATAGGGGACTGCAGCATTTTTGTGGAGTCTTCAGAGGAGACCCAAAGGCTTCTTTGATATTAAAGTCAGATTGCTGCAACCAATGGTGTAGCAATAGGGGATGCAGAGGTTGCTACCACACTGGGGCCCTTGGGTCAGAGGGGCCTGAAGGGCCCTCACTCAACCACTGTATCAGTTTTCTGTTGGTCCTGTGCTGGTAATATTCACTTCTATAGGTACTTTGAATATTAGTGATCATTAATAAACTGTTCCCCACCCCCTTCTTGCACCTGTAACACTGTGGTTACCTTAGCGAGTTTTGGTGTGTCATATCAATTGCTATGTATGGAGTTAAAACTTGTACTGGGGCCCATAGCTCCTTAGCTACGCCACTGGCTGCAACGGGGGCCTGGCGGTGGAACGAGGGGATGCAGAAAGGACCAGGAAGGTTCTAAGGGATCCAGATCTTTAAATTCCATTATGCAGTAATTCTGCTGACCAGCACACTTTTTGTTCTTGCATTTTCTATCAGTAGTTCCATCAGCTAGGTTTCATTGCCCTATATAAAGTACAAACAGCCTTATCAGCCAAGAATGAACAATCCACCTCCTTTCTATATAAGTTACAGGAAGGCTTGGCTTGGATTATTCCATGTGCAATTTGTGAGAGGAGAGGATTGGGAAAATACACATTTGCCTCAGTTTAAATTCGAATTGCATAACAAATAACTTTTGTGGAGCTGGTTTTAGAGGTTCTGATGAATTTCTCATTTAAAAGCCACCTGGAACAGGAATTTCTGCAATAGTGGCAGCCGTAGAAAAGACCCTTTAGTAGTGGCACGTTTCAGCATGTGACTACTGAACTTAATGTAAGCACAATATGGTAATTGCATTGCATAAATTATATAACGTCATCCTGTCAAAAACCCGACTGCACAGAAAAAAATATCTATTACACCTACAGTGATGCACCAGGAAAAATAGGAACACAAGACAATAGTGTTAGACATGAACACAGGAGAAATACAGAGGCCACTACATCAAGGTTAGGAAATGTGCCCCATGTGTACTGTGGTTGTTCACCTTCATTGTATCATTTTATTTATTAGTTCCAAAACGACTCTTTTGAGAACTTATTCAATAAGAAGACACCAAAACTGAAGGGCATAAGATCAGGAAGCAATAACAATAGTTCTCTTCACTGATTCAGCCTGGAAGTTACATTCTGAATGATTGCTCTGAGTTTGCTCTTTTCCTGTCTACAGGTTGAAAAGGCACATTGATCAGATTTAACCGAACAAAATCAGAAAAACGTCATTGAATATCCCTGCATTTCATTATGCACTATGGGATGGCGGAAGCATACAAGTCCTTATCATTATTTGATGATTTACCTGTGTTAGATTCGATTTTGAGCAAGCATACAATAATATAATAAATATATAAACATATAATAAACAATAAACGTGCATTTTTAGGTGTTGATCGTTCTTTACATATCAGTGATGAACCATCAAGCATTCATTTTTGGATTTGTTGTTATTATTATCATTGATTCATATAGCACCATCATCTTCCATAGCGCTGTACAATATAATTACAAGACAGTGCATAAGACAAATGAAGCACAACATACGTAGGAGTAGGACAATACAATATGTTCAACAACACAAAAACAACAGTAGCCAGGAACAATAGGGTATCCTGTCCTTGCAAACTTACAACATAAGTTTAGGCTAGAATTTATTAAAATGATCTATTTGAAGAATTTGGCATGTTTGCAGCTTGAATTGCTATTTACATACATGGTGCTGTGCAGCAGCTTTGTATTATAGGCCTGGGCACTTTCAGTAGAGAGTGATGGCTGAAATGTAAGATAATGTACAGGGCTTCAATCTTTCATCATAAGTATGCTTCTCCTTGTTCTGGTAATTACTAAAACACTCTAAAGCTGTATTATTAAGTGAATTACAATGAACATCTGATTGGTTTCTGTAGAGCACTATTCACTTACTACACTTCTTTTAGATACATTATTTAAATCAAGCCCTTTTCATGAAAGACCAGTGTATAAAATAGAAGGCGTTCTTCTTCGAGGCCAGCATGTTCTTCCTGTACTTTGCTTTGTAGAATAGCAGGGGCAGGAGAACATGAAACCAGTCTCTCACCAGTTTGTGCATATAGTACTGACCAACTGGAAATATCGATCAGTGGATTTTGTGTGATAATCTTCAGCAATCGGAATAAAGGCAGGGATGTGGTCAAATTAATTTAGAATCTCCCTCAAAGGGTTGAATATGGTTTATTTTGAAATCTACAGCTTTATCAGCCCTATTCCTGCCAAGCATTGTCAGGAATGAGAAATTGATTGTGATTTAACTTCAGTTCTTGGAAAGCAGTCATGGAATATCTACAGTGCCTTAAATGTGTATCTGAATACCAGTAAAAGGTACTATGTAGTTGCTGGACAGAAGGAAATTGATAATTCATAATAAAAAGAATGAAAAAGGAGCAAAACTCCAACACCAAGCATTGCATTGAACTGACACTACAATTAGCTAAATAGTTATTAATTTTGTAACAATTTTTTTGTCAAGCTATTTAAGTGATTTGAAAGTGATTTTCATAGTGCTTTTGTTCTTCTATACTTATTACAGGATTGCAAGCACTGCAGAAATGCTACTTGCAGCACTTGGGCATGGAACAGTCCTTAAAGGAGCTATGACACTTTTGTAACAAAAAATGGACATATTTTATATGGATTTGAAGATAATTGAATGAAGGTTCATTTTTTAGATGGTGTAGGTCTTGGAACCAAATTGGATATTTAACCATTATTAATATATACATTGGTGCCTTCCCCGCAAAGAATATCAACTGTAACTGTGCTATAACTGAACACACAGACTGAACACAATGTTCATTTAACCCTTTCCTTCTGGTTCATACTCTACCTGACTGGGAAAGGCAGAAGAAAATATTGTCTAGACATATGTGCACATTCTCAAGGCACAAGCAGGCTACAAATGAGGTCCAGCATTGCTACCCATAGACACAGGTTACACATGATGATGACAATTCCTTTTTGGAAAAACTCGGGATGAGTTTACATTAAGAGTCAGACTTCATAAACAAACAGCTTTCTTATATTGAGGGACACAAATTGTTGCATGGTGAGGGGTTACCCTTAAAGCAGTAGGATCAGCCATACTATGCCAGGGGAAAAAACACATATATAAGTAGATAAATACTTGATCTACTTACATAACACATGTATTATACTGTCCACGTTTTGATTTCAGTGAATGTTATATAGTAAATTACGAGAATTCTGTTCCTGGTGGGGGCCATAATAACTTTACGGAAAAGGACTTAAATACAAAAAAACGAGGAACTAGAATACTGTAGTATAAAAATTTCGTAGAAAAACTTTATTAGCACATGTTGCAAAAAACATTAAAAAGGGTTTCTTCAATTCCAGATCACTGGTTTCCATACAGTAAATGGTACATCAAAATACATCCAAAAAATTGAATCTGATGGAACTGATAAAAGTTGTATTCTGGTTTGACTTAGTTGTAACTTTTAAATGAGCATTGTGTCCTTAGAGGCAACGACACATGTTAATTTCGGGCCCTTTATATGAAATCTATGCCCTTCATCAGGCCGTGACACAAAATTCTGTATGGCTCAGTCAAAAGGTAGATAAACCAGAAAGACAGATGAAACAGGCATGGGCAACAGCCCATGGGGCTTCCATCATAGCAGCGTTCCTTTTATATTACGCCTTGGAAAAGCCATATTCAGGGCCGGATTTCTGGCAAGGCCACCAAGGCCTGGGCCTAGGGCGGCAGAAAATTCAGCCTTGTTGAGGGCGGCTAAGGGGAAGTAAGTATTTGTTGTGATGTGTGCGGCAAGTAGGATCAAAGCGCCCGGTGACGTTAATCAACCATGCCTGCCGCCAGCTGCACACTCTGCTCGGAGTCCCGACTCCTCTCCTTCACAATGTTAATGCAAACAGTAGACGAGGCAGTCAGACCTGGCCCTGCATTAAGATAGCAGCGGCGCTGGGGCAGACATGTGATCATCACTCCGGCAGTGAAAGGACACGTGGCTGGCAGGGAAGATCCCGGTGTGGTGGGGGACACCGCACATCAACTGCAAAGAGCAGCAGGGTGTGCACAGCACAGTGTGGGGACACGGAGGAGCCTTGGAAGCCTGAGGATCATACCAATTCCCACGCAGTCTCTCTGGCACTGGCTGCTGATTCCCAACTTGATCATTGGCGCAGGCAGGCGGACAGGCAAGTAAAAGCGCGCCCAGACGCTCAGAGCAGCATCCACACTTGCTGCTGTTGCCTCCAGCCTTGTTCCAGCCTCCCTGGTTTGCATGAACGTCACCTCCCCGCCCCCTAAAGTTTCACACGTGGAGGAAGAAGATCGGAGCTGATATGCATCCCCAGGGTCATCATCCAGCTGCTGTACACGGACACTCAGACTCTGCAAATAGATCATCACTAGATCATGGCTGCTTCTGTTTGGGTAAGCATGTGTGTAATGAATTTGCAGCCTGTCTGTGCTGGAATGCTGGGGGTGATGCGATGGAAGGAGGAGGGGGAGCTGTTCCCGGGACTCAGGGCAGAGGTCTGTCTGTTTTCTCAAGTTCTGGTCTTAGCTGTTGTCCTGTCTGACCTCCGCCTCAGATATTGTTAAGGTGTAACACTCAGACACGGTGTTCTCAAACCCTGTACTCACTGCGACACGGCTCGGCAAACAAGCGTTCTCCAATCCATCTTCCTTCTCGCGGGATCATGCAACGGCACGCGACGGGCTTGAACGAGAGTTCAAACGATCGCTGCATTTTGTGCAGGAGTTATCGAGTATCTTAAAGATCTGACGATCATTATCACCGTGCGTCGCAAATCGTTGTTTGCCTGATTACGCACCCGCACCCACGACGCAAGATCACAGAAAAGATTACTTGTTGTGCAAAAAATTGACAGTGGCTGGAAAAAATTGTTCAAAAAAGTGTGTAGTGGACTCGTGGGTACGTAGCTTAAAGAGACTCTGTAACATCAAAAACATCCCCTGGGGGGTACTCACCTCGGGTGGGGGAAGCCTCCGGATCCTAATGAGGCTTCCCACGCCGTCCTCTGTCCCACGGGGGTCTCGCTGCAGCCCTCCGAACAGCTGGCGACAGACCCGACTCTTAATTCAACATTTACCTTTGCTGGCTCCAGCGGGGGCGCTGTGGCTGTTTTCGGCTCCGAAGTAGGCGGAAATACCCGATCTCAGTCGGGTCCGCTCTACTGCGCAGGCGCCGGAAACTTGCACCTGCGCAGTAGAGCAGACCCGACGGCGATCGGGTATTTCCGCCTACTTCGGAGCCGACAGCCGTCAGAGCGCCTGCGCAGGAGCCGGGAAGGTAAATAATTACGTCATCTTGTACGGAGGGCCGCAGCGAGACCCCTGAGGGACGGAGGACGGCATGGGAAGCCTCATTAGGATCCTGAGGCTTCCCCCACCTGAGGTGAGTACCCCCCAGGGGACGTTTTGACGTTACAGATTCTCTTTAAAGCGGAACTCAAGATAGTTGTAAAACAAACAGGTTCACTTACCTGGGGCTTCTGCAAGCCACCAGCAGCCGTCCTGTCTCACGCTGATCCTCCACGATCCTCCGTGCTCCCGCCGCCAGCTACTTTTGGTTTCGCCCTCGGGCCACTGCGCCTGCGCGGCTCTGGCCACGCGTATCCTACTTCGTGTTCCAGTCCGCAATAGCGCAATTGCAGACGGAAACGTGTAAAAAGGATACGCTTGGCAGGGCGCAACAGACGCAATGGCCCCTCGACTTACAAGTCGACGGGTAACAGAGGATCGTGGAGGAGCGGCGCGGGACAGGATGGCTGCTGGGGGCTTGCAGAAGGCCCAGGTAAGTGAAACTGTTTGTTTTAAAATTATCTTCAGTTCCGCTTTAAATTTAAAGTGGTATATGTATCTCAATATAAACCAATAGCTACCTGGCTGATTCCTCAGTCTGATTGTAGCAGAGTGCCGAGCACACTACCGCTCCTCCCCGCCTCCTCCTTCCTAGTGACACATAAGTCACATAAATGGACCTGATGTTGCCAGAACAGGCTGACATCACAGTGACTGACAGTGTGTTAAAGTTCAACTGAAGTGAGAGATATATGGAGGCTGCCATATTTATTTGCTTTTAAAGTTAAACAATACCAGTTGCCTGGCAGCCCTGCAGATCTCTTTGGCTGCAGTAGTGTCTGAATCAAACCAGAAACAAGTATGCAGCTAATCTTCTCAGATCTGACAATAATGTCAGAAACACCTGATCTGCTGCATGCTTGTTCAGGGGCTGTGGCTAAAAGTATTAGAGGCAGAGAATCAGCAGGACAGCCAGGCAACTGATATTGCTTAAAGGGAAATAAATAATGCAGCCTCCACATACCTCTCACTACAGTTGTCCATTAAGGTCAATGAAAAGCTGCACAGATCAGGTGCATTTATGTGGCTGATGCATCACTAGAAGGGAATACCGGGAGCATGCCTTGTGTGCTTCCTTCCACACTCTGCTGTAATCACACTGGGGGATCAGCCAAGTACTTATTTTATATGTATATGGAGATCCTTTTTTTTTTTTTACTCCTTTACCTAAGAGTAGGTACAAAAGCTTTAAAAAATTATTTCCATTTTAAAGAGGGGCAGGGGGCGGAGATAGCTCATACTGGGGGTGGGGTGTTGGGTGCTGTTGGTCATGGGGCGGCTGGTGAAAGTTGGCCTAGGGCGGTGAAAAGTACAAATCCGGCCCTGGCCATATTGTGCATCTGGTGGGTCAGATGCCTGTTTCATCTGTCTTTCTGGTTTATCTACCTTTTAACTGAGCCATACAGAATTTTGTGTCACGGCCTGATGAAGGGCATAGATTTCATATAAAGGGCCCGAAACGAACATGTGTCGTTGCCTCTAAGGACACAATGCTCATTTAAAAGTTACAACTAAGTCAAACCAGAATACAACTTTTATCAGTTCCATCAGATTAAATTTTTTGGATGTATTTTGATGTACCATTTACTGTATGGAAACCAGTGATGTGGAATTGAAGAAACCCTTTTTAATGTTTTTTTGCAACATGTGCTAATAAAGTTTTTCTACGAAATTTTGATACTACAGTATTCTAGTTCCTCGTTTTTTTGTATTTAAGTCCTTTTCCGTAAAGTTATTAAGGTCTATGTGGGCAAGGTGGATTGCCATTTAAGAGGACTGTGCTTTTCTTGATCCTTCACTCTAAAAAGGACAGTACCCTATTAATCAATACATATACCTGGTGGGGGCCATGTCTTTTGCCCACAGTTAAGGCCAACTCGTGATGCCATTTCTGCCCTTTACTTTTTTTCTTGTCTCCTCCAATCGCTGAGTCGCCTCAGCCTTGCTTGTAAAAACAAGTGAGTAGGGGATTAGGTTTCAGATAAGAAGCTGGCAGGGAAATAAAGGGAAGAGGAGGAATAGATTATAGATAAAAAGAACCCCCAGCATGCAATTCTTTGGCACGACTACTAAAGGGCCAGTGTTTCTTAAGTATGTGATAACTCCAAGAAACAGCAGAAAAAGTTTTGAAATTTTGAATGCAGGATTAGCATCTTTATCACTTAATACACTCAGACCAGTTGCTGTTGAAATTTGATTTTTATGGTGATGATACTGCTTTAAAGGGGCTTGGGTTGTTTACATATGAATGCAGAAGATTTTCAGCCTGGGGCAGTCTTATCATGTAAGCACATTATTCTTTCCTCTTGATTTGTTCACTACCCAATTGGGGCTAAGTAGAACAGAAAAACTACCTGTACAGGTGCAAATTCTCAAGGCATTTTTAGTCTTCCTGGGTACTGTCTGCTCCACTTTCTTAATTTTTTGTCAAGACCCAAAACAGATAGGTATGATCAGCACAGACAGCCACAGTAAGATACCAGCACTCACAGTACACTTGAGGGATGGTCATCCCCTGTCACTGAGGCAAAATGTAGGTGACAAAGCTACAGAGGCATTGTTTAGTCAACAACAGCTAGCAGATCAGATGAATTCAGAGCATTTTAAGATTTCTTGGATCATTAACAAGCAAACTGTTTGCATCTGCATCTCGAGTACTGCTATCATTTCTTCATGTTCTTGTTTGCAGCCGTGACTAGTCTGAGAAGAGCACAAATAGGAAAGAGCGCAGAATACATTACTGTTCAGCCTGGGGCAGTCTGTGTTCTCTTTTGCTGAAGATACATCTTTAGGTTGTATCCTGGAGCAGAGCATACACTGTTACAGCTTTTCTGCTTAAACAATCTTGCTATGCATGTTTATTATCTTGAAGCTGCATTAGGAAAAATGTGTCCTGATTGCCTCACTGTCTTACTGTATTTAGAAGTGCCAGATTCTAATACACACATAGACCATAGAACGTAACATCGGTAACACCAGAGGCACGCAGCTGCAATATTATTGAAGATAATGTTAGAAAAGAATGAGCTGATTTGATCTAACTATAAACCTAGCCCTGCCTTGCAGAAGAGTCCTCTAATGTGTACCTACTTTACAAAGCCATACAACAGCTACATTGGACTAATTTGAAATTTAAATTGTACCTTCGGTGGGCTAATAAAAAGATTTGATACTTACCTGGGGCTTCCTCCATTCCCATGAGCAGCGATGCGTCCCTTGCTGTCCTCCCGAGTGCCTCCGTTCTCCTGGTATCTGTCTCGTTAATGTGGCTCAGTCACACCAGTCGGCTCTTCTGTACGTGCGCAGCCCACTGGCACGACTGAGTCTAGTTACAGAGACAGATACCAGGAGAACGGAGGCACTCAAGAGTACGGGGAGGGCTGCATCGCTGCTCATAGGGCTGGAGAAAGCCCCGGGTAAGTATCAAAAGTTTTTGTTAGCCCTTCTCAGGTTTACTTTAATGTTAAATCAACAAACCTTACGCCCTCTTAGTCCACAAACTAAAATACAGGAGCTTATACCACAAAGTAAACAACTTAAACACCTTCAGCTACTAAAACTAAGCAAAGGTCCTTCATGTTATTGGGAATAATCTGGAAAATGGTACAGCTCACTAATAGGCTGCCTGTCAAATTTCCTGTCAAGTGACAGACAGCCTATTGGGCCAATCAAAGTGCGGAGATAATCTCCTTTAAAGTGATTGGACATGCAGGGGCTCAGGGCATTACAAGTGGAGCTCTCGTCATTGCCAATTAGCAGGCATAAGTTTGTTGCGCTTGCTATGCTACTCTGATAAGGCATGTTAACTCTGATAAAGCACATTAACTTTGATAAGGCGTGTTAACTTTGATAAGGCATGCTATTTGTCTTAGTGAATCAAGCCCAATGTGAGTTATCAAGCTCTACCACAATAGCATATAGTAATGGCATGGGAGAGTTTATCCAGTCTGCCCATATTTTTTGGTATTTCTTCTGTGCATTCCTACTCTAAAATATAGCGTAAAAATAAGGTACTGTAAGGTGTTATTAATCAACTGTATCCAGTCCCAGCATGTGGGAACTCTGGGCTGGATCCAGTATCTGGTGAAATGTTTGTCTGCTAAGTTCAGAAGTGTTAGGAGAGATTGCCTTTTATACTTCTTATAAACTTTGTCTGATAGGATATTAAAAATACATGCCTTTGGGTCCTCCGGCAATTAACAGATACGTACTTATCTCTATATTTATATTTCAGTTTGCCGCTGGACTATTTTACATTGTTTTCTTCATTTCACTTTAGAGTCCCTTTAATACAAGGATCAATTAAATAGAGTTGTATTTAAAAATTCTAGAGTAACAGACTTAAATTGCAGAATGAGACTATTCATGATATAAGGTTAGTATAAACTGTGCCCATTGCAGTGGTGTGCATTGCATTTTAATGCAGCACATAGTGGATAGTGCAGAACAGACCTATACAGGGTCATAGTTTTAATGGAGCCATTCTCGATGCTTCTGCTTCACACATTTTATAGTGTATAGTGGATGAGTTGCTATTCCATGAATTGAATGTCATGGACATGGTGTGCATTGCATTAAATATAAGCACAATGCACAGGCCTAATATAAACTGGTTCATGTTCTCAAAAGCTGATTATCTGGGAAAGGGATCGAAATTAGGGGTTGCCATTACACATTATAACAGGATTTACTAGAGATGGTACAGTCAGTATTTTAAATGATTTTAAGGAAGGAGAATCCAGACAGTGTGGAAATGGATGGATAGCAGAGCAGTGTTAGAATGAGTATGGTAAAGGAAAAAAAAATAATGCAAAACAGAATTGGCAGCTTTAAAGAGGAACTGTCGCGAAAATCTTAAAATTTAAAAAACATACAAATAAGAAGTATGTTTCTTCCTGAGTAAAATGAGCCATAGATTACTTCTCTATGTCACTTACAGTAGGTAGTAGAAATCTGACATTACCGACATGTTTTAGGCTAGTCCATCTCTCCATAGGGGATTTTTAGCACAGCCTTTATTCTTTATAAAGACACTCCCTGAAAAAGATTTATACAAAGATGCTGACCAGCCTCTCTGCGCACGGTACACTTTTTTGGCAGTTGGACGGAGCCTCTGCCATTCACTGGGGGAGCAGATGGGCTAGTCCAAAACCTGTCGGTTCTGTCAGATTTCTTCTACCTACTGTAAGTGACAGCAACATAGGAGAAAAGTAATTTATGGCTCATTTTACTCGGGAAGAAACACACTTCTTAATTGTATATATATTTTAAATTTTAATATTTTCGCAACAGAGGTCCTTTAAGAACTGAGACTGAATTTCCTTAAAGGATTTAAGCATCTGTTTTTTCAGGGTCAGACTCCACATTACTTGCAGATATCTGCTTGAAAAAAAAATAGCTGTCGAGAACAAAATTCAGTTTCACCTACGAAAAACCTTACCTCATCCTCTTTCCGACACTTCCGTCTTCACAGCCAACTTGCGGCTGTGGAAGCGTTAGTATCAGGAAGGTGAAGAGCAGCTTGCAGCCAGGGCCGGGCCGAGGCAGAGGCTGAAGAGGCTCCAGCCTCGGGGCGCTGTGTAGGAGGGGGCGCACAATTCATTCAGCTGTCATTCCCACTTGTGTTTGAAGCACAAAGAAATAAGAAAAGGGCATACATAGCAGTGACTGCAAGCCAGATAACTAGAGATTAAGGTGTTGGAGATGTTGGGGCCCTGGGGCGCCCCTTAGTCTAATAGCAATTAGTGTGTAACGGCTGGGGTGGGAGGGATGGAGGGGCGCACTTTGCTGTCTCAGCCTTGGGTGCTGAAGGACCTTGTCCCGGCTCTCCCTGGATAAGTATCTATTGTTATATGAAGGAATCAAGACACGCTGGAAAAGCAATTCTACACAATGATGGAGTTCTTGTAAGAAATATGTATGCATCAAGGGGTACCTCCAGATGATATTGCTCACATTAGAGGGAGCTTGGCCAACACAGTCTCTAGGAAAGTGGCACATGCTATAATAATGTTGACAGATTTAGAAGAAAATCTTCGCAAGATTAATCTTGAATTTTACCTACCATACCTCCATTTCTCACATCTGCTTTTTTGTGAGTGAATGATTGGTATGCTTGCAAAATTAATCATTTTCTAGTAAACAGTTTAGTATTTTGGTTCAGTGTCGGCAGTATGTTTTAAATTAAGCAATAGGCAATAGCCTGTTACCTTTCCAACTGAGTTTTCTCCAAGGAGATCATTTTTCACCTTGAAAAGCACATTTTTGGTACTACGCCATTGAAAGATTACTAAAAAAGTAGGTAAAGGGGTAATATTAAACTAATTTTGAGTAATTTCTTGCTTGGTGGGAGTCTTAAAGTATTTTATTGATAAGGTTTGAAAATATTTACTTGGAGAAAACTCAGGAGAAAAATTAATAGGATATGGCCCAATGCACCTATTGCTGAAAGAGTCCTTCCTGTTGGCTGTTGCTGTCTTTTTTAACTGGCCCATCAATTATGCAGGAAGTGCTGGGGCCGTCCTGATGCATGCAGAAGTCGGTCGCCGCTGGTTTAGGGGGAACTATACTAGCTATCTATACTGGGGCAACTAAGCTACCTATACAGGGGCAACTATACTACCTTTACTGGGGGCAACTATACTAGCTATTTATATGGGGGCAATTATACTACTTATCTATACAGGGACAACTATACTAACTATACTGGGGGCAACTAAGCTACCTATACAGGGACAAGTATACTACCTATACTGGGGGCATCTATACTAGCTATCTATACTGGGGGCAACTATAATACCTATACTGGGGGAAACTATACAACCTATACAAGGGCAAATATACTACCTATACTGGGGCAACTATACTAGCTATCTATACTGGGGGCAACGCTACTAGCTATCTATACTGGGGGCTGGGGCAACTATACTACCTATACTGGGGCATCTTTACTAACTACCTATACTGAGGCAACTATGCTACCTATACTGGGGCAAGTATTGTACCTCTACTGGGGCAACTATACTAGCTACCTGCCTATGCTGGGGCAACTATACTACCTATACTGGGGGCAACTATACTAGCTACCTATACTTGGGGCAACTTTACTACCCCGACTGGGGGCAACTATAGCTGGCTACCCTATACAGGGGGCACCTATACCTGGCGGACTACCTATACTGAGGGTGAACGTTTTCGGGTGCTGTACCATCATTCCAAATCGGGTGGGCATCCTCACAAGTTTGCTTCAGGCAGCAAAAAGTCTACAACCAGCCCTAGATATAGGGGATACAGTGCAAGGACCACTATAATGGGGACACTACACAGGGACCACTACAGCGAGTCACAGCACAGTAGCAGTTACAAGAGGGGCACAACATGGGGGCACACAGTAAAGGGACCACTATAAGGGGACATTACATATAAAGATTCACTAAGGGGAACACTAAGCGCTCGTTCCCATTAAACAATGCAGAGCCCTGCGCTATGCCCTATGTGGAGCTGCTCAAATCCGGAACCGGGAGATACCCGGAAATTTGCTATCCGGATATCTCCCAGTAAACCTGTGCGGGGTGGGCGGGGAGGTCAATCTTACCTGTCTGACGTCTTCTTTGTCCGTCCCTCGGCACCTCCCACAATGCGCTCCACGTGCGTCACGTGATTACAAACACTTCCTCCTTCAACCCGGAAGGAGGAAGTGTTTGTAATCACGTGACCGCTGCTTGGACCGCATCGTGGTAGGCGCCGATGGACGGACAGAAGAAGAGAGTCAGACAGGTAAGATTGACCCCCCGCCCACCCCGCACAGGTAACTGGGAGATATCCGAATAGAACTATCCGGATGTCTCCCGGTTCCGGAATTGAGCAGCTCTAGCCCTATGCACTCAGGCTTTGAATACACTAGGCGGTGCGTCAAAGGTTACGTTTTGCTGCATATGTGTTTGTGCGGGTTTTTTTGTCATAATGAAGTGCGTTTTTAGTGTGTTTGTGTTTCATACATGCATTTTGCACATGCCTTTTGCTTGCGTTTTACTGCGTTTTGCACATATGAATGGCAAGTGTGGTTTTGTGTGTTTTGTATACTGGATAGTTTAATGGTTAAGTGGTGGCTGGATAGTGTAATGGTCAAGGGCTCTGCCTCTGACGCAGGTGACCAAGGTTCGAATCTTGGCTCTGGCTGTTCAATAAGACAGTAGGAGACCTTGGGCAAGTCTCCCTAACACTGCTATTGCCTATAGAGCGTGTCCTAGTGGCTGCAGCTATGGCGCTTTGAGTCCACCAGGAGAAAAGCGTG
This sequence comes from Hyperolius riggenbachi, assembly GCF_040937935.1. NCBI lineage: Eukaryota > Metazoa > Chordata > Amphibia > Anura > Hyperoliidae > Hyperolius > Hyperolius riggenbachi. Next base: position 299,622,149 of record NC_090649.1, read on the forward strand.
ATAAAAAAGGTTCTGTGTTTTGATTGTATGCGTTTTTGATATGCGTTTTATGCAAATGTTTTGGAATGTGGCTAGTATAAAAACACATTTTCGTCCTCTCTCACCACTAGGAAATTAACAGGAAACGAAAATACATTATCAAACTTATTTTTTTATACAAAAACGCATAAAAAGGGCAATAAAAACGAAATAAGAAGCTATACCTGTGTGTCCCCGTTGACATACATTGTGTGCGTTTTAAATGCGTTTTGGAAAAATATGCAGCAAGTTTAAAAAAAAAATCACATTGCAAAACGCAAACAAAGGCATTTTTTCATGCGGCAATTGACTTACATTATGCGCGTTAATGCTAGTGTTTTACGTAATGCTAGCGTTTCTGCTGTGCGTTCCTACCGTCGGTGTCAGTCGGTGCAGCTTGGTAGGATGCGCTACCATTTATTTTCTACTTTGCATAATATTTCCAAATAATATATTGTTGCCATTCAAAATACTAGGAAGATCATTTAAATGTTGTGATAGCCAGGACAAATGGGCAAATAAAATGTGTGTTTTTTTGTCTACAGTAGCATTGTTTATTTTAAAACTATAGGGAATAGAATGTGAGAAATAGTGATTTTTTTTCATTTTTTCCTTGTTTTTCCTTTAAAAATGAATAGAAAATAAAGTAATAACTGCAAACAAGAATCACCCCCAAAAAGCCTAATTTGCAGTGAATAAAATGAGATATAGATCATCTAAGTGTGATAAGCAGTGATAAAGTTATGGCTAACTGAATGGGAATAGGAAATTGCTTCATTACTGCAGCTCGTTGGTCAGCTGACCTGCAGGGGAGGGACAGTTGCCTGGCACATGCAGCTGTGAGACTGGCCATGAGACTAGCCATGAGATTGGCTGTGAGACTGGCTGTGAGACTTGCCGTGAGACTAGCCGTGAGACTAGCCGTGAGACTGGCCGTGAGACTGGCAGTTGATAAAGCAGTTAAGAATGGCAGTTGGTCCTCATTCACATGCAAGCCATCGATCAGGAAACATCTCAACGGATTTTCTCCTGCTTCTTTGGTTTTCAGTGAATATTTGTGACTTCCAGTCGATTTTTTTACTCCAAAGCGACATTTCTAGTGACTCACTATCAACCAGTGACATTTTTAACCAGTTTTGGTCATTTTTGCCCAAGATGAGTGCCAGACAAGACACCGAGAGGTAAGTGGAGCCACCAGAGGCCATCAGAGAGCTTTAGGGGGATGGAAAACCAGTGAGGAGAGCCCTGCTACTAATTCTGGGCTGCATAGGGGCCTTTTATTGCTTGATTGTGGGATATTCATCTTTTGGTGACATGTGGAGTAGGTAGGCCTTAGGACTAGCTTTCTCCTTGGTGACAGTTGGAGTAGTCTAGGTAGGGCTTAGGCCTAGCATCAGAGCTAGATCATGCAAAATGTAAAGCTAGGCAGTTGCCTAGGGCATGGAGAGAGTCTAGGGGCCTGGTGGATGCTAGCCCCCATCAAATCTTACTAAAAAAAGCCAGGTGACCATCTGCGGTGTGTAAAAACAGCTATCTTTCCAAGGGACCAGTGGCGTAGCTATGGATCTTTAGGCCTCAGTGCAAGTTTTACATGGGGCCTGCCAAGCATTCGACAACATAACAATTCTTATCTGCAACAATACCTGGCAAGGGCATCCACAGGGGGACAGTTCATTAAGGATCACCACTAGTCAAGGCATCTATAGAAGTGATCAGTAACAGCAGAGCACCTTAGAAGGGCAAATACTGTGGTTGAGGGAGGGCCCCTAGTGGGCCCCTCTGGTCCTGGGGCCCCAGTGCAGTCACAGCCCTTTTCACCCCCCTATTGCTACGCCACTGCTAGGGCCCCATTTCATCTAAATGTATTTCTGGTTATATCAAAAACACAGGAAAAATCATTATATGTTTTTATGACAATGTGATACATGCAATGTTAATTTTAGACTTTATATTCTCTTTGAGAGCTCGTTCACATTAGAGGCATTTTTGCCATTTTTTAAGCGCTGGCGATTTTCAAAATCGCCCTGAAAGCGCTTGTGCAATGATTCCCTATGAGACAGTTCACATCTGAGCGGTTAATTTCCGATCCGCTCAGAAAAGTGGTGCCTGTACCATTTTGCGATTTTGCCTCAATGGAAGGTATAGGAAAAATGCAAACGCTCACAATATCGCTTTGTGCAGCAATTGCGTGAGCGTCTTTGAGAATAAATACATTGTATTTATTGTTTTCCGGATCAAAGAGTTGACTTTCCTGACTGACGTCAGGAAGTGAGAAAACGCAGTCGCTGTGCAAAAGCAAAATCGCTTAACAAAAACGTCCAACGTATAGATATCGGGAAAAAAAATAGTTTCAAGAAAAGGCCAACGCGAATGGCCACGTGGATGGAACACAATGTGAACTAGGCCTAAAGAAAATGTAGAAATGTATGTACTAAACTTTGGCAACAGTCATGAAATGCCCAGCAGTGACACAACAAATATAACAGCTGTAACCAGTATTCACACACATAACAGTGCACATAACATGCATATCTGTTCACTACACCAAAGCATCAGTCATGTATGGAGGTTTTACACCACGCCCCCTCTGCTGTGGCCTGCACCCCCCCGCCATTTCTAATTGCCCCTCTGCTGTAACCTGCAATCTCCCCCTCCATATTTTACAAGTATCATGTAGTATAAAGATAAGAGGAGGGGGATTTTGCTGTAGAATGAAATAGCAATCAACCGAACAAATCTAATATGACTTCAGATCAGTGATGAGCAAAAATGCAAAAATTATTTTCGCGTTCATTTTCGCCTAATGCCCGTTATTTTTGCGTTAAATTCGTAGTTCATCGCGTTTGTATTTCTGCATAGTCGTAGTACCAATATGCGAAGCTTCGCCACGCATGTATTAGGGGATTATTGCGGACATTTTTCCGCATAAGAGCATAAGCGTCCGCATTTAGCGATGTTTCTTGCGGATTATTGCGGACATTTTTCCGCATAAGGGCATAAGCCTCCACATGCAGCGAAATTTCTTGCGTATTATTGCGGACATTTTTCCGCATAAGGGCATAAGCGTCCGCATACTTCAATTTTCGATGCTGGTATAAAACGCAAATATTTCTGAAGATTTTCGCAAAAATTCGCCAAATTAAAAACGGGATTTTCGATGTGAAAGTGACTTGGGCGAAAATTCGCAAGCAACGCTGCTTCAGATGCCCATAAACGATACAATTTTAGCAATCGATCTTCCAATAGACAGGGTTTGGATAGTGTTGATGGTGGCAATCGAAAAAAAATGTTCAATTAATAAATTATTTAATTGATCTATTTTGTGGATCAATTCTATTTAAAATGATCAGATTGGTTATATTTTGTATTCCATGTATGGGGCCGATCAATTCCTTCTAAACGATTTGTTCTGGTCACAATTATGGAATTGGAAGGTCGACCATTCGCTAAAATGATATTGTCAATGGGCACCTAAACTGTTTTTTACTACAAGTAGGGTCGGCTGTAGGTGAGGAGACGCCGGTGTAGGCAGAACTCTGACCTCTTCACAAGGCTTTATGTTTAGGGATGAGCTCAAAGTAATTGTTGTATCCAAAGTATTTTTTGCATCAAAATTTATATTTTTACCTGGTGCAAAATTTTCAAAAAAATGATGGCCAACAAATGTATGTTATATGAAGGTGTTTTCTCATATCTATTGAATTAATTTAGCAACAATTTGCATGTCCATGTATTTTCACATATATTCTCATCTGTGCACAAATGTCATCATCATGAGAGACAAAATCGGAGGGGACTGGAGTGGGTGCAACAGAGGAATAGAAGGCTGAAGAAGCAGAGACTGGGGTAAAGGAGGGAAAGTGGGGAGAGAAGGAGGGCAGAGAGAAAAGCAGATGGAAAGCTGCATGCAAAAATCAAGAGTGTGTGGAAGACATGGTTCAGCAATCTGCTATATTCATGGCCGGATTTCAGGCAAGGCCACATAGGCCATGGCCTAGGGCACCAGGAGAGCAAGGGGCATCTGTGGGCAGCATGGAGGCAGTAGCAGTTAGCCTGCCAAACATTTGACTTGCTACAAAGAGTTTGCACATAGCATTGCGCGGCTACAAACAGCTGGATCTGGTACTCGGGGGATGAAGGGGCAGTGAATGGGCACTTACAGTGATCTCTGAGCCGCCTGTCACTCACTAACTGACCTCAGAGGAGCCTACAATCTAATCCCTGCCATGTTGGGAGGAAGGGGGGTTAGGATGCTGCCGGTCAGGGGCAGCTGCTGATAGTTGGCCTTGGGCGGTAAAAACTACAAATCCGGCCCTGGCTATATTGGATAAATAAAAAAGCATCAATAAACAATCACTAATGTTCTGCGCCTCCTGCTCACTTGTCATCACCCTTCCCCTCTCTATAGAGCAGAATGGGTTAAAGCCGACCAGCATCTCTGTACAGCGATCATCAAAATCCAAGAAATACAGTGCTCAACTTCATGTGAAGTAAAAGGAAAATTGATCACCCAATCACAGCAGCAGTATCTTCCCACAGAGCAGGGAGTACCCCACTCTAAAAGCATGAATCTGGGGGACCCCTTAACCTAATGGCTAAGCCCTACAATGGAGACCGGTCTCCCACACACCACACAGCCCCATCACGCATAGCTCCCCAACTGTCCCTCTTTCGGACGCCCTGTCCCTTTGTCCCTGTTTCCTCCTCATTTGTCCATCTTTCAGGACATTGTCCCTCTTTCTATGTAAATATATTTATATTTCTCTACTAAAAATGCATTTGATCGACTCTAAATTTTATTCCCATCCGTTAAATTGATATATTACTTAATTTTAAAATGTTAAAATAAAGGAAAATGAGCCAGGATAGAAAGGACCAGTGTGGTTTGAATTATAAAACAACATATTTTTCTTATGAAATCTTTACGGTATGCATGACTAGGGGTGTAATGGGTGTGATCAGGGGTGTGGCAGGGGTGTGGATTAAGTTTCCCTCTTTCTCATCTCAAAAAAGTTGGGAGGTATGCACAACACAAGCCGGGCAACGCATACAGTGTGTTGAGCCCAGCGCTAGGTAGATTGCAGATGCCAGTGAACTGTGTGTGCACAGCAGCACGGAGGACATACGGATCTCACCGCTCTTCAACAACCGCTGTCTGCAGGACAGTAGAGTGTGTATCCACAAGCCAAGTGACTGTGACTCCAGTGGCTAAAGGATGGTAAGGGCAGCTCACATGCCCACCACAAACACAGAGCTCCGTGTTTCAACCACATGGGTTGCGAGGTCCAGCCGTATGTAAATGTATGCAGCTTAAACAGGAACCAATCAAATCCTGCTGAGCTAAAATTTGAATGGACCATTTTCAAGCTGCATACTGTTACATACAAAATTTACATAATTTTACATCAACTCAAAATGATGTGCATCTCATTGACCATTGCTACTCCCCACATCAAATTTACCTGAAGACAGTTGCATACTGGGCTCTAGACTCCTGACTGGGCCTCATCATCGCTGGCGCTGCACTTCAGACAAAAAAGCCCACATATACAGCTTTAAAAAATTATTTCTGACTCTGATTTAAGTTAGTAAGCTGCAAGGTTCAATGCAAAATGCAATCACTATGTAAAGTATTCTGCTGTCTGCCTCCTGCCCAGTGCAGTGCTAATCAATCACAGTCAGTGTGTCAATCATCATTTTCACTCTCACATACATGTAATTTGTCAGACTCAGTCACTAGTGGCACAGCACCACGTCACCAGCTCAGGGCGGTTGTATGTCGGTGTATGTCACCCAGTCAGTCATCAGCCTGCCAGCCAATGATCGGCCTGACCAGCCAATTTATTTATTTTAGTATTTAAATAGCGCCAACATCTTGTCATTAACTGTCTCTCAGAGTGTATGCATCTTAAGGTGCGTACACACATGCGACTATAGTCGTTTGTAACGATCGTTCCCCAATCTTTACCAACGACGATCGTTACAAAAACGAACCACCGACTATTAAGGCAAACGACGAACGAGCCAAATCGCTACAAAAGAAAGTTCTGTCTCGGCGGATTTTTTCCAACGACGATCGTTTGCAAAAGTAGTACATCGTTGGAAATGGTCATTCGTACTAGGCTTGACATGCGCATTCCACAATTTCTCCGTGAAACTTCTCATTTTTATGCGCAGGCGCAATAGTTGCTTTACGTGATGTAACGTTCGTTCTAACGATCAGATCGTTACACACCTTTTAACACTAACTTTACTTAGGTCGTTCTTTCATCAATTAAAAGTTCGTTCGTCGTTCTCAACGAACGATCGTTGTCGCATGTGTGTACGTAGCATAAGTCTTGGGCCAATTGGAGGGGGGGGGGGGTTGGGATAAAAAAATAACAATTTTTTTTTTTTTTTACAAAATTTCGGTCTATTTTGATTAATATAATAAAAACTAAAAATAGCAGCATCAATAAATTCCATCAAAAGAAAGCTCTATTTGTGAGAAGAAAAGGAGGTAAAATTCATTTGGGTGCTAAGTTGTATGACCGAGCAATAAACCGTTAAAGTTGTGGAATGCCGAATTATAAAAAGTGGCCTAGTCACTACGGGGGTATAAACCTCTGGGGCTCAAGTAGTTACTGGCCGTGCCTTTGCGATAGGCAAATTGCATGCAATCCAAAAATTGGATCAAAAAGCTGCTGCCAGTGGAAAAGGTCTTAATGTGACCATGGGGAAAGCTTTTATGGTGTGGGTAAGGGTAAGCAGAGTAAGCATGGGCTGACCCCAATACCAGATAATGTGGCTGCTATGGCAGTACCTATGTCCTGAGCAATGGGGGAGTGTAGCAAGCTGACGGGGTGTGAGCAGGCAGCTGTCAGTCTCTGAGGATGTATGATCTGAAAAGGCATGTTTGTTTGTTTTTTTTAAATAAAAACATATTTTAGGGCATAATTCATTTAAAATGATGTTTAATGTTTATACAAACTGTGGCTCAGCTAGGACTTTTGTGGCAGACAGTATTTATTGCCTGCATCCCTTATGATAGCCATACTGGAGAGGATATCTCTGGAGAGGTTTTAGCAAATCACACCTCAGCTAGGACATTTGTAGCAGATAAGGGGGGATTCTCATTGGTTCACTAAGTGATGGATCAATGAGGATTCTCCATGGTGAGGGAGGATTCCCATTGGTCTATTACAATTAAATGGGGATCCTCATAATGCTTCTCCCCTGTAGTGGTCCCGATGGGCAGTGGCAGCCGTGGTGGGAGACTAAATGGCAGTGACAGCGGGAGATCACATGCACAATGGTGCGTAATATGACACTGCAACGGGGCACAATGCATTAAATCAATATGCACTGTAAATGTAAAATTGTGCATCCGGTGCAGTGTGAACCCAGCCAAAGTTTAAAGCGATCAATGGCCTCAATTCACTAAGATCATGCTGGAGATAATAAGGCAAGAGAAAACTTGCCACCACACAGTGAGAGAGTTATCTTATCTCTTCATTCCTTAAGTTACCTCCTCTGTAGTTAAGTTACCTTCTCTGTAGTTATTTTCAACTTTAACTTTAGAATTCTGGAGTTATTTTAAGGATTGAAGACTTAACATAAAGACAGAAGAGTTAACTTTAGGTTTGCCTGAGATAAAATGTTTCCAGAATACTACATGCCTCATCACCATGGTGATAACTTTAGAAACGTTATTAAAGACAGGAGATAAGCTTAGTGAATTGAGGCCAATGTAATCATAAGTGTAGTAAACTGTGGCCACTGGGTAATAGTATAAAGCCAATAATACTAAAATATTGTAGTATATTTAGTTAGAGTATATGACATGTGAACATCTATGTGTACAGTGCTGCCCATAATTAGTCATACCCCAATAAAGGCTTTTCTATTGATTATTGAGAAGGGTATGAATAATTTTGGACAGTAATGCCTTTTGTACATCGTCTTTTGGGAGACACCTATGTCATTTCCTGTCAAAAAATTACTTGCTGGTTGAATAAAAGTAACTTTAAGTCATAATTTGCCAGGGGTATGAATAATTATGGGCAGCACTGTAAGTACACTTTATTAGATTATAAGATTTAGTTTCAGCTCCACTAGCTCCGGGTGCAATGCGGTTTTCCAGATAATGTGTGCGTTCATATGCGATATACACACGCATTGCCCAGAGCTGTGCTATGTATGTCAATGGACATTATCACAGGAATGCTTTAACTTACACTGTGTATTTTACATCTTCTCCTACAGAGCAAACACCATCAGCTTCTCTCCCTCTGATTCCCAGGATGGGAGCGTCATGACTGATGGGTCTGGATCCTCCCCAGACTCTGACTTTGCAGTGCCTGCAGTGCCTATCTATTATGCACCTGTGCCAACTGCAAATGAGAGTTTCACCATCCACACTCTCTCCATGGCACAGGTTGCAGAGGCCTTGGATGGGGTTGATGAAACATCTCCATCACCCACCAGTGATCTGACTGCACCAGCTGCAGCAGTCCCATCCAACCCTGCACAGCTTTTAGATAGGCCTGCAGAGACACCTACACCACCAGGCAAAGTCGTTTCTGAATCTGAGTCTGCCAGCACACTCAGAACACCTGAGACTCCGAGTCCCATTGTGTCATCTGAGTCTCCCAGCTCACTCAGTACACATGAGTCTCCGAGTCCCATTGTGTCATCTGAGTCTGCCAGCTCACTCAGAACACAGGAGCCTCCAGACCCATTCAGAACACCTGACAATCCCATCCGAATCAGACAGAGAGGACCTCGCATTCCCTCTCCACTCATCACTCCTGGAAACGAGGATGTGCCGTACAGGAGTGTGAAGTGGGAGAGTGTGACAGACACCGACCAACCAGCCAGAGCCCGTCCATCAGATTCTCAGAAGCCAGCCATCATCACAAGAGAGATGAGGAGAGCCTTCCACAAGCTCCTTGGTGAGATATTTAACCTGTTTAACCATTAGAAAAACCATTATCTTCATTACAGCAAAGCCATTTCTATAACATACCACGATTCTCATATTTTACCATTTTGTCTCACACAGATGACCGCGCCATTGAAATCTTCCTGGAACATGATGGATGCAAAAGAGTTTCAGACAAGGTAAATATTAGCAAATGTACCATAGAAGTCTTGATTTGTCCATCAGTAAAAGCTAATTGTCTCTGTATTTGTGTTTCCCATTACAGTACCTGCTTGCCATGGTGCTCGTCTACTTCAGCAGAGCTGGCCTCTCCATTGCCGAATACAACATCCAGAACTTCTACGCTGCTCTGTAAGTATATGATGTTTTCTTCTCATGCATATTTTTACATAGCTGACAGTAGAGGGGTAACTTATATTGGGGGGCTCCATGACCACCTCCTTCTCTCTTCTGCCATGGGTCTGGTAGCATATAGATATACAGTATACAGCTAGCAATACAAATAGGTATGTTTTTATAGCACATTCTTATTATTCCATCATTTTTTTAGGTTCCTGGCCAACCAGATGGAAGAAGACATCCCTTTCTATTACTCCATCTTCCTGTTCGCCGACTGGTACTTCAGCAGCGAAGAAGACTTCAAGGAGGCCACGAAGACCCTCTTTAGACGGATGAGATTCCGGGCCTGGGTCAGTCGTGAGGAGTGCCGCCATGTAAGTAAAAAAAAATAAAAAATCCTAAACACTAATCTGTCACCACTCAGCTCTACCTCTAGAGCCCGGCATCTCTTCCTGCACTCATCTAATCACCCAATGCAGGAGATGCCGGGCACTAGGGGGAAAACTAAGCGGTGACAGGAGGACACACATTGCTGGACTATGTCGGAGCAGGTGACATTATCATGGCGTCCACCGTACTCTGCATAATGTCAGCTGGGGGGGGACAGGACAGGACACAGGATGGAGAGAGAGGGGGAAACCACTAAACAGCAGGGAAGCTCTATTCAGGTTTCCTTTAGCCTGTATCTCTGGGAACAGAATTTGAGTACCCCATAGGGTTTTAAGGTTAGGTGTGGGGGGTTAAAGTTAGGCATGCGGGGGGGGGGGGGGGGGGGTACTTAAAGCAGATCTCCAGCCTAAAATTAAAATCCAGCAGCCTTACTTTAAATGAGTGATACTTACCTGTGCTTCCTTGTCCTTCAAAGCCATCCTGAAGACCCCTAATAACCCGACTATCACCTAATCACCTGGATATTTTTGGATATTTTATAAACGTGAAGTACTGCTTTTATTTAAAATCGATAAACAAAATTGCACTCACATTTTAAAAAAAGATTCATTAGTTAATTTTATAAACGTCTAACATGTATGTTTGTTTAATTCCCCTAGGTCATGAAGAGACTGAGTCACCGGGGATGGAGAAGAAAGAGAATGGACCATCATGGCCTGGCCCATCGAGATTTCAGGATGACCACAGAGGAATGCACTGCTATGGAACCAGGGAGCGGATATGTCTGTGACCAGTGTTCTAGGTCCAGGCCCCGCTCCTGGTGTTGCATCATGCAGTGATAGTTACCTCCTGCCAGGGCAGTTGCAGCTCCTGTCATCTCCACCCATGTCCTGCAACTCTTTCCATCCTGTCCAGCGACTTCCATCACCTGCAGTGAAGTCATTCATGCAGGCTCTGACATGGAATTCACCATAAACCACCTCATACATTTCCATCCTTCTCATGCAGGTCCTGAGAATTCATCCATCTTCTGAAGTTTTTGCTGTCATCTGCTTTTAATATCTTTTTGCCACAGTGTCTGTCAGAGTTTCCATCTCCTCCAGGTCCTAGCTTTTCCTACATTTTTACTCATTTCCTGCAGTACCTGTCATCACCTGCAGTGAGCGACTTCTGCAGCCATCAGCTGCAGCGCCTATCTTTTCCTGCAGTGCCTGTCATCATCTGCAGTGATCGACTTCTGCAGCTATCACCTGCAGCTCCTATCTTTACCTGCAGTGGCTCCTCTACTGCAGCGAGCGACTCTTACAAATCATTTCCTGCAGTGCCTGTCATCTCTTGCAGTGATCTTCCCCTTTAATTTATTTCCTGCAGTGACTCCTCTACTGCAGTGAGCGACTCATTCAATTCATTTCCTGCTGTGTCTGTCATCTCTTGCAGTGAACTTCTTCTTTAATTCATATTCTGCAGTGTCAGTCATCTCCTGCAGTGAGTGTCTCCTTTGTCCACCGTCATCGATTACAGCCCCAGCCACCTTCAAACATCATTGCTTACATCTTCTACCATCTTGAACCACCTTTGCTTGCAGCTCCTACCATCTTGAACCACCTTTGCTTGCAGCTCCTATCATCTTGAACCACCTTTTCTTGCAGTCCCAGCCATCTTCCACCATCATTGCTTGCAGCTCCTGCCATCTTGAACCACCTTTGCTTGCAACTCCTGCCATCTGAAACCATCTTTGCATGCAGCACCTGCCATCTTGAAACATCTTTTCTTACAGTCCCAGCCACCATCCACCATCATTGCTTGCAGCTCCTACCATCTTCTGAAAACATTGTAGCGGCAATGGGAAACTGGGAAGGGGGTGGGTGGGGGGGTGTTAGTGTTAGGAGGTAAAGGCTAGTATTAGGATGGAGGAGGGGGGTTAGTGTTAGGAGCAGAGAGGGAAAGGCTAGTGTTAAGAATAGAGAGGGGGGAGTTTAGTGTTAGGATAGGAGAAGGCTAGTGTTAGGTGTAGAAATGGGAGGTTAAAGTTAGGAGAGGGGAAGGCTAGTGTTGGGAGTGGTGGTGGTGGTGGGGGGGGGTTAGTGTTAAGACAGGAGAAGGCTAGGGTTAGGAGTGGAGAGGGGGAGGTTAGTGTTAGGAGTGGAGAAGGTGGAGGTAAGTGTTAGGAGTGCAGAGGGGGCAGGTTAGTATTAGGAGAGGGGAAGGCTAGTGTAAGGATTAGAGAGGTGGGAGGTGAGTGTTAGGAGTGGATAGGGGGATGCTAGTGTTTGCAGTAGAGAAGGGGGAGGTTAGTGTTAGGAGTGAAGAGGGGGGAGGTTAGTGTAAGGAGAGGGGAAGGCTAGTGTTAGGAGTGGAGGGGGGGTTAGTGTTAAGAGAGGGGAAGGCTAGTGCTAGGACTGGAGAAGGGGATGGTGGGAGAGAAGAAAGCTAGTGTAAGGAGTGGAGAGGGGGGAGGTGAGTGTTAAGAGTGGAAAGGGCGGAGGCTAGTGTTAGCAGTAGAAAAGGGGAGGTTAGTGTTAGGAATTGTCAGGCTGGTGTTAGGAGGGAAGAGGGGGGAAGTTAGCGTTAGGAGAGGGGAAGGCTAGTGTTAGGAGTGGAGGATGGGAAGGTTAGTGTAGGGAGAGGGGAAGGCTAGTGTTAGGAGTGGAGGGGGGGGGGGGGGGGTTAGTGTTAAGAGAGGGAAAGGCTAGTGCTAGGACTGGTGAATGGGAAGGTTAGTGTTAGTAGAGAAGGATAGTGTTAAAGGATACCACAGCCCACAGGCTGTGGTAAAATAAATGCAGCATGTGTAGGGGAAGAAAAAGGACATACTCACCGCTCCCCTCGCTCCCAGCCGTCGGGTCCCGCTCGTCTGCTACAGCTCCCGGTACCGGCCGACTCATCTGACCCCTGACCCGGACATACTGCACTGCGCATGCGCAGTATGTCCAATCATCTTCCCTTCTGCCGTCGCATCATGACGGCAGAAGATCGGACACTCCCCCGCCTCCTCCCTGCCCAGCGTGTGCGCTCCACTAATAAAGCTAGCGTGACATGCTAGCTGGAGTCACGCTGGGAGCGGCGATTTGGAGAGAGAGTGGAGGGGGAGTGAGTTGGGATGGACGGGAAGCGGGCACTTATTATGAAAGTGCCTGCTTCCCGTCCATCCCAACTCACTCCCCCTCCACTCTCTCTCCAAATCGCCGCTCCCAGCGTGACTCCAGCTAGCATGTCACGCTAGCTTTATTAGTGGAGCGCACACACTGGGCAGGGAGGAGGCGGGGGAGTGTCCGATCTTCTGCCGTCATGATGCGACGGCAGAAGGGAAGATGATTGGACATACTGCGCATGCGCAGTGCAGTATGTCCGGGTCAGGGGTCAGATGAGTCGGCCGGTACCGGGAGCTGTAGCAGACGAGCGGGACCCGACGGCTGGGAGCGGTGAGTATGTTCTTTTTTTTCCCCTACACATGCTGCATTTATTTTACCACAGCCTGTGGGCTGTGGTATCCTTTAAGGCTAGGGTTGTAGTGTAGAGAGGGGCAGGTTAGTGTTAGGAGAGGAGAGGGTGGAGGTTAGCTTTAGGAGTAGAAATGGGGGTAGGTTAGTGTTAGGAGAAGGGATGGCTAGTGTTAGGTGTAGAGAGGGGAGGTTAGTGTTAGGAGAGGAGAAGGCTAGTGTTAAGAGTGGATGGGAAGATAAGTGTTAGGAAAAGGTAAGGCTAGTATTAGAAGTAGAGAGGGGGTTGTTAGTGTAAGGAGAGGAGAGGGTGGAGGTTAGTTTTAGGAGTAGGGAGGGGTAGGTTAGTGTTAGGAGAGGGGAAAATTAGTGTTAGGAGTGGAGAGGGGTAGGTAATTGTTAGGAGTGGAAAGGTAAGTGTCAGGAGAGGGGAAGGCTAGTGTTAGGAGTGGGGGGAGAGGTTATTGTTAAAAGAGGGGAAGGCTAGTGCTAGGACTGGCGTGTTAGGAGAGAAGAAGGCTAGTGTTAAGAGTGGATGGGGGGGAGGTTAGTGTTAGGAGAAGGGAAGGCTAGTGTTAGAAGTAGCGAGGGGGAGGTTAGTGTTAGGAGAGGAGAGGGTGAAGGTTAGTTTTAGGAGTAGATAGGGGGCAGGTTAGTGTTAGGAGAGGGGAAGGAATGTGTTAAGAGTGGAGAGGAGGGAGATTAGTGTCAGGAGAGGAGAAGGCTTTTGTTAGGCATAAAGAGGGTAAGTTAACGTTAGGAGAGGGGAAGGCTAGTGTTAGGAGTGGAGAGGGGGAGGTTATTGTTAGGAGTGGAGAGAGGGTAGGTTAGTGTTAGGAGAGGGGAAGGCTAGTGTTAGGATTGGAGAGGGGGGAGGTAAGTGTCAGGAGAGGGGAAGGCTAGTGTTAGGAGTGGGGTAGGGGTTAGTATTAAAAGTGGGGAAGGCTAGTTCTAGGACTGGAGAAGGGGAAGGTTAGTGTTAGGAGAGAAGAAGGCTAGTATTAAGAGTGGATGGGGGAGGTTAGTGTTAGGAGAAGGGAAGGCTAGTGTTAGAAGTAGAGAGGGGGGAGGTTAGTGTTAGGAGAGAAGAGGGTGGAGGTTAGTTTTAGGATAAGAAATAGGGGCAGGTTAGTGTTAGGAGATGGAAAGGCTAGTGTTAGGTGTAGAGAGGAGGAGGTTAGTGTTAGGAGAGGGGAAGGGAAGTCCAGTGTTAGGAGTGGAGGGGGGCGGGTACTGGGTAAAGATGGGAGGTTATTGTTAGGAAAGAACAAGTCTAGTGTTAGGTGTAGAAAGGAGGGAGGTTAGAGTTAGGAGAGGAGAAGGCTAGTGTTAAGAGTGGATGGGGGAGGTATTGTTAGGAAAAGGGAAAGCTAGAATTAGAAGTAAAGAGGGGGGAGGTTAGTGTAAGGAGAGGAGAGGGTGGAGGTTAGTTTTAGGAGTATAGAGTGGATAGGTTAATGTTAGTAGAGGGAAAGGCAAGTGTTAAGAGTGGAGAGAAGGGAGATTAGTGTCAGGACAGGGGAAGGCTTTTGTTAGGTGTAGAGAGGGGAGAGGTTAGTGTTAGGAGAGAGGAAGGCTAGTGTTAGGTGTAGAGAGGGGAGAGGTTAGTGTTAGGAGAGGGGAAGGTTAGTGTTAAGAGAGGAGAAGGCTAGTGTTAGGAGAGGAGACGGCTAGTGTTAGGTCTAGAGAGGGGGAAGGTTATTGTTAGTAGAGGGATAGTCTAGTGTTAGGAGGAGGGGGTAGTGTTAGGAGAGGATAGGGGTGGTATTGCTTAAAAGCATATTAACTAGTGTAGCACTATTAGGGTGACTAGCACCATTCAGAGTAGGCTAGCATAGTGTAGTGTAGGGACCCACCCTAAAAGAGTCTACCGTGATGTGGTGAGTGGGCTTACAATCCTACTGCTCAAAAAGTTTTACTTTTCTTCAGTTGGATTAACCAAAAGACTCTTAATGTTTGGATCACTAATCATCTTTTTTTACCCTACAGTGACAATTCACAGTTCCATTTACTGGAACTGACCCTGGGAATTGCATAAGGCCACAAGGAACCAACCGTGGCCACCTCCTAGCCATGAAGTCAGGGCCTCTATAAGTTCTGCTGCTCATAGACGATGCACCCTTGGAACAGCTCTTCACTCAATTGAAGGTGCATCACTAGTGGGCTGTAAAACGAATTGAGGACTCAACTTCATGGCTACAATTACCTCAGAGCTCTCTCCAAGACCAGCTGATCTTTGCTTTCCAAACAGGCCCGGGCCGAGGCATAGGCTGGAGAGTCTCCAGCCTCAGGGCGCAGTGTAGGAGGGGGCACAGAATTCATTCAGCTGCATTCCTAATTGTGTTTGAAGCAGAAATAAATAAGAAAAGGGGATACATGGCAGTGACTGCAAGCCAGATAACTAGATATTAAGGTGTTGGGGAGGTTGTGGGCCCTGTGGCGCCTCTTAGTCTAATAGCAATCAGTGTGTGATGGCTAGGGTGGGAGGGATGGGGGGCATACTTTGGTGTCTCAGCCTTGGGTGCTGGAGGACCTTGTCCCGGCTCTGCTTGCAGCGTATCTAGAAGAGGCTGCAACATAGGTGAATTATTTTCTACCATCGCACACGCCCACCAACATGCAAGTTCAGTTTTGCTGCAACTGAATCTGGTACTCGCCAACTCATCCTTTTTCTAAAACCAATCATAGGAAAAAGACAAGGGGAAAAAAGTGTTTGCATGGATAAGCGTTTCGTCTTGTCCTTATCTGTAAGCCTGCACAAATGATCTGTGCTGCTTAGAAATGGGAAGTGGATGAAATTATTTTAAAGGCACTTAACATCTTTCAGGGCCTCAAATAGAGAAATAGGGGGGTTAATCTATTATATACAGGACCTGCTGTACATTGGCAAACTGTTTCGTGAAGTCATATAAAAAAGAATAGATCAGATGGGGAGCAGTGGTGTAGGGAAGATATTACAGATAATAATTTGGTTACTTGTATTGAATATAAAAAAAATACTTTTAGACTTGAGACAGTAAGTGTAACACTTGCCAAAGCTAAAATAGACATATCCTAAGCATTTTGAGGAAGTTAAGGAAATTAACCACTCTAATGTATAGTTTGCTAACAGGGCCGGATTTCTACTTTTTACCGCCCAAGGCCCACTGTCAACAGCCGCCCCCTGACCAACCTAACAGGATCTAAACCAACCCCAACCCCCAACTTACACACACTTTCCCCCCTAACATATAGCAAAATAAAGATACTTACCATATAAGTATACTTAAAATAAAATAAAGTATACTTAAAATAAAGATACTTACCATAGTAGATCCTCCTGGGGCCCACTGTTCCAGTGCTGGAACCCTCTGAACATATTCAGACCCCACCACTGCTGTTTGAGGCTCTCTTCTTCCTCGAGTCTGCACTTTCCTCTGTGTACATGCCCCATTGTACTTGACATGCTCGAGTATGGTCTGCACATGCCCAGTAACACAAACCCACTTGTATATGGCCTTTTCCTCTTTGCACAAGCTGTTTTGTTCTACTGGGCATGTACTTGCACATACCCAGTATGGTTGTGCTTGTACACACTCAGTATAGGTAATCGGATGACCTCCCCTCCCACCCATGCTTTATGCTGGGTATACACGTTGCGATTTCCCGCTTGATCCGCGGGATCGATCGATTATTTCCGACATGTTTGATCGGGTTTCGATCGATACAGTCATTGATTTTGCATGTTAAAGAGAACCAGAGATGAATACATATATTTATACATACCTGGGGCTTCCTCCAGCCCCATCAGCCTGGATCGCTCCCACGCCGCCATCCACTGCTGCCTCGGTCCGCCGGTACTGGGTCCCGTACTTTCGGCCAGTCGACGCAAGCGCAGTGCGCTCCCACCGTACTGCGCAGGCGCATGCATACAAAGCCGGAGGGAGCCCCTGGGCATGCGTACAACTGATCGCGTGAAGTGACGGGACCTGGTACCGGCGATAGAGGCAGCGGAGGATGGCGGCGTGGGAGCGATCCAGGCTTATGGGGCTGGAGGAAGCCCCAGGTATGTATAAAATCTTTTTTCATTTTTTACACAGATTTCGTCTCTGGTTCCCTTTTAAGTATGCAAAATCGACGGCTGTATCGATCGAACATGTCGGAAATAATCGCTCCCGCGGATCGAGCGGGAAATCAAAATGTGTGTTCCCAGCATTAGAGGGATGTGTGGACCAGAACTGGGGGCCGCAGTGTGAGCTAAAGGACCAGGATGGAATGAGGGGCATACTTCAGAATGGCGCATGAATGGGACTGTGCATGCGCAGTCAGAGTGCCAAACTTACAAAGCCGATAGTGAAAGAATGGAGGGGGCCCAGAGAATGCTGTGGGGCCTCATGGACTACGGGGAGCTGGAAGAAGCTCTGGGTAAGTAAAAACGCATAGTTTTAAACACAGTTCAAGTGTGCTTTAAAGAATTAAAAAACACCACCACACAATTCCAGAAAGGTGAACTAAGCAAAAAACAGTATTTACACATATTTGGGGCTTCTTCCCGCAGCAGGGGTGGGATACTGCTTCTGGTCCCTCAGTTCCTTTAGACTCCTCTCCATCTGCTATAGCCATACTTAAAAAGCTGCAACTGGCCTCAGTCGCAGCTATGGCGCATGCATGCAATCTCCTCCATTATGCTTCCAAGCGGCAAGGCAACCGTAGTCCAGAGCATTCTGCACATGCGTAGTTGGGAAATAATTCAAATCGCACAAGCATAGAACCTCACTAGCCATCGCTGCTGTGCAGTCACTGGGGAGCATGATATAGGAGGTGCTGTGCACACAGGACATTGCATGTGCCATAGTTGTGACTGTGCCCAGTCAGCTTCTTAAGAGGGGTGACAGCTATATGACAGAGAGAAGTCCTAAGAAACTGAGGGGCAAGAACACTCTGGGGGGTTGGAAGAAACAGAAATGGGTAAATCCTGTTTAAGCTTTTTTTTAGCTTTAGTTCTTGTTTAAAACACACAGTACTTCTTCATCTGCATCAACTTACAGTGTCCTGGGTCCCCTCCTCCACTCAATCAGACGTGCTCTCACTCCCTTGCTGGATGTCACACCAGGACGGACCCAGCAGCTGTACAATTCCTGCACACAGTACTGTGTAACCATGTGGAAAATAGGCGAAGGAGATGAGCCTCCTTTCACTTCATGTCTGCTGAACACAGAACAGATCTCCTCTAGCTTCATATTACCCGGGCACACTAGTAGCAAAGGGGAGGAAGAGGGGCGGGGCAGCCTTACCATTTGACGTCTAAAGTGAATTACAGTGGGCAGGACTGCAGCGATACAGCCGCTGCTCCTGTCACACTCACATTAGTAAAGCTGCCCAGTCTGTCCCTCTAAGTGGCCGCTGATGCTGCTGGGGGCAAAGCAGGGGGCGGCTGCAGATATACTGTACAAGGCACTTGCACTACATTACTGTGGGGAATAATGTCAGCGGCAGTGAGGACACTGGTTGGTAGGTTGACTGCTTGTCAACCCGCCCCTTCCTTGGCTCCGCCCCAGGCACGTGCCTATTTGGCCTGCCCACAAATCCGGCCCTGTTTGCTAATAACAATAAAGAGAGAAAGACGTGTAAAGTTGCTGTTTTATTTAGTTTCAGAATTAATATGTGTATTGAGGATCTTCATTAAAAGTTAATTATGGTGTGGTGAAGCCTTTTTTTTTTACCAAATGGTTAGTTTTGTAAATGTCCTCAGCCAGGTCCAGTCCCTTTTTATTTAAAGGTATTGGTAAAGATAGAACATTTTGCAAGAGGCAGAACAATTGAGATCTAAAAAAACATAAATATAAACAAACGTGCTTTCTATTCTTAGGTTTAGGACTGCCACTTAAAAATAACATTTTGTACCACTAAGTCTACTGCAGGATATGGTAGAGGTAATCAGTATTGTTACTCTTTCAGACCATGTTCTGGTTATTACTTTGATGATCAACTGAAGTGACAGACCACTAGGCTAAAATGTATGGAGACTTGCAAATGGATTAGTTAAGGATGTAATTAAAATAATCCAATGATTAAAAATGTAATGAAATCAACCAGAAACCAGAAATATATGAAATGCTATTATGGAATATAATTAAGTGTGTGTTTGTGTGTTACTATGTATTTTTATTCAAGAAAAAAAGCAAGTCAGGAATGGAAAAGAATAGAAACATAAGTAAAACCAATGATTACATAAGCCAAGAGATAAATGTATGGAATATCAGCATTAGAGATGGCCTGAGTGGTTCGCTGGAGAACGGTTCACGGAAAACTTCGGTGGTTCCGAACGCGAACGCAAACTTTTCCAGAAGTTCGGTTCGCCCCCATAGTGCATCATGAGGGTCAACTTTGACCCTCTACATCACAGTCAGCAGGCACATTGTAGCCAATTAGGCTATACTCCCTCCTGGAGCCCCCCCCCCCTTATAAAAGGCAGGCAGCGTCAGGCATTGGACTCACTCGTGTGCCTGCATTAATTAGAGAAGGGAGAGCTGCTGTGCAGAGACCTATAGGGAAAGCTTAGTTAGGCTCTTGTAGGCTTGTTAGCTTGCTCCTTGCTGATTCTTATTGCTAAAAAAGCACCCCTCAACAGCTCTTTTGAGAGCTAATCTTGTTCTTGTGATCTATTTTTTTTTTTTTTGTGGCCCACTTGCATTATATACAGCCCTGTCAGTCAGTCGCAGCTTGCCTTTGGTCCCTTGGTGGTATAATTATTAGTACTGTGCCAGGTGCACATTGTAATACCCATCACTGCATATACTTACTACCTGTTGTTCACTTCGGTGCACCCACCTACCTACGTGAGCGCACGCAGTGTCACTGTGCCTGTCCGGTACCTGTCTGTGTGTGACAGGTGCACATTGTAATACCAGTCACTGCATACCTTTCACTGCATCTGTGACTGCACATTGTATTATACCTGGCAGTCAGTGCATACCTTTCACTTGAATGGATGGCAGACTTGCCCTCCATAACAGATTCTCGTTAAAGGATTTAAAATTGATTCGTCTCATATACCGCAGGGCCTCAGAAGTCCTCCTGTATTGTTATTTTTTGTCATTACCTTAGGACTTGCATGCCATGCCTGCTGCCTTCCTTGGATGTGTGGTGGTAGCCGTTTCTCAGGCTCCAACTACCTCACCTTTATCAAAATGAATGAGGCATGGATGTCAGAGGGCTACTGCCCGCTACAAGACTAAGTTAGTCCCCACACACAGCATCTCGGCCTGCACGCTGTGTGACTGCCTGCCCCAAGACTAAGTTGCTCCCCACACAGCACCTCTGCCAGCAGGCTGCTTGACTGCCTTCTCCGCCACCACCAACAGAGTCCAGGACTCCAGGTGGATTTCTGAATTTTTAAGGCCGCTGGCTGCACTGCAGCTGCAACAATAAAACAAAAGGCATGTACATGTGCCAATTCCCCTTCGTTAATTAAATGAGGATAACAGAGGCGCCAACACAGAAGAAAAACGATTAAAAACTGTGGGTGGAAGTGGGTGGCCCACCTCCCTCAGATATACAAAGTCCACCCACTTCCCTCCTTGTATATCTGAGGGAGGTGAGTCCACCCACTTCCCTCCTTTTAGACTTTTTTTTAGCATTTTTATTCTGTGTTGGCACCTCTATTATCCTCGTTTAATTAGCTATTATTCAGTCCACCCTTGGTGGAGGGGTGTATCCCCACCCATTTCTATCTACAGAGAGCGACATTTTAGACCTGAGTGGGGTCAGGTTATAATTCTCCCCACCTGCCTATCCAGTGGTCGCCTATGTGGTGACCTACACTTGTGAGTATATCTGATTTATGCATACACTTCCTGAAATTGTTGAAAATACTACGTTAGATTGGGCTCTCGGTTTTCACCCGTTTTTTGTCTTCCAAGTCTCAACTCCCCTTCGTGATCATTACCTTGCCGGGGTGAAGGGGCTTGCATATCACAATGAAGCAATGACCGCCGGCTATATGAGTGCCTCGGGGTGGGGGGGGGCACCCCCAAGATAATAAGGTCGTTGCTTCATTGTGGACAGACCAAATTTGATCAGCTGGACAGTCACTGTTGTTCTATCATTGATGTATACACATGCAAGATGTTTTAAAGCACTTTAGGCCTCCAATTTAGCATGCAATGTGATTTCTGCCCTTAAAACGCTGCTTTGCATCAAATCCAGATTTTTCCCTTGGAGTTTTGGCGTCTATCCCACTCATCAATGCAAAAACAAAACTCAGATGTTAGACCCTTTGAAACATCTTTTCCATCACTTTTCTGGCTAGCATAATTGTTTCTAGTTTTCAAAGTTCGCCTCCCCATTGAAGTCTTTTATGGAAGTTCGCGAACCGAAAATCGGAGGTTCGGGTCATCTCTAATCAGCATGTACTTGGTACTAACAGACTGGGTAAAATATTTGCAATATGTCTACAAAGGCAGGATGCAAACTGCATTATAGACAAGACAAAGGATAATGAGATTTTGTTTGAGTTTTCACAAATGATAATGTGGAAGTCCTTGTTGACTACTACTACAATAGCCTGTATCAACTAGAAAATAGAAAGGGTGAAATGTAGGGATTATGAAATGCAGAGTTTCCAGTTGGAATTTTGACTTTAGTACTCAGTTTATTCCATTTTGAGAATTTAACATTAAAGTCTGTGGTACAGACACTGCCAGCAAGTTGCAGAGTCTATTGGTAACATTTTTAAAATTTACACATTTACATATGCAATAGAAAAATATGCAGCATGGGCTTTTCTTGCCCAAGGTTATGAACAAGGGGCTCATCCATGGTATAGGAGGAGATAGCGGTAACTATCACTACGAATGTGGCAGCAGACTCATGGTGTCTGCCCACCAAGATGACAGGATATCTTAGTTCCTCTTACTACTCCTAACTCTATACCACATTGCAGGATCTAGGAGGTTCCTTGAGGCCATCTTGATGATGACTTAAAGAGGAACTCCAGTGAACATTTTACTGTTGGCAGGTGATGTACTGTAGCTGCTGCATGGTTTTTGGCAGTTGGAAACAGCTGTAAACAGCTATTTCCCACAAAAGGTCAAACGTTTCTTGTGGGAGGGGTTACTTGTGGGAGGGGTTTCACCACAATATCAGTCATACAGCGCCCCCTGATGGTCTGTTTGTGAAAAGGAATAGATTTCTCATGTAAAAGGGGGTATCAGCTACTGATTGGGATAACGTTCAATTTTTGGTCGGAGTTTCTCTTTAAATGGTCAGAATATGGCATAGCTATGCCCTTTAGATGGCAAAATCCTCTAAAGGTGGCATTACTATAGATGATAAACTCATAGCTTCGGGAGTTAATTGGCATATTGGCATAGTAAAGTGTTCATGCAGTAGTGTAGTGTAGTGTATTATTCAGGAATGAAACCCCATACTCACAGCTTTTAAATACCAGATGGATCCTAGTGGCTAGCTTGATAACATCTTGATTCCCAAACTTGGCATGGCTATACAGTATGTTAAATATTTCAGTTAGTGCTTGTGCATATACTTGATAGGAGTCAGTATAAAACAGTATAGAAAAGACCCCCATCAGGTGGGGACTCACCGGATGGAGCGGCCTTCAGGGCCAGTTCTCACCTTTGGGGTATAGGCCACCCCACATCCTCACTGGCAATCCACCTCCGTTATATCCACAGTGACTGCTCTGGGCTACCTATCACCAGCCCAGATCACTTTGTTTTTTATTTTGGCCCCTTACATGAGTGGGTTTGACACCCGTACTTGAAGGGATGAGATGCATGAGCTGAAATAGCCCTAAGTGATCAAAAATGGATTGCTAGTTTCATAATTGATGAACTAGGAACCCAAAAGAGCAAATCTAACATTAAAATAAAAAAAACATTCCAGGGAGGGATATTGCTGATAAATTCAAAAAGTGGTTGTGTAAATCATAAAATTATTGCAGGAAGCTGGATGGAGCCCACGGGATTAAAGTGACTTGATAAGCCAAAAAATTGGTTTGTAGGCTAAATTATTTCAGCAAGAAAGAGTAGATAATGCAAGTAGCCAGAATAAAAGAAATCAGATCTCTTTCCAGGAAAAAAAATCTATTTATTCTGACATTTATTAGGGACAACACAAAGAAAGACCTTTAATCCAATACGAGTGACATTAAATGCCTGGTTCTCACATACTGACTTGAAAGTTCTTTTTTTCAGTTGTCTGTATGGATCAAGGGAAGGGCAATTGTAGTGAAAAACCTGTGAAAATGTTTGTAGCAAATGTATTAGTTTGTTTCAAGATTCAAAGGGCATTGTGGCACTCATGATAACATTTAAATGTAAATCAGTGATAGCTCTTTGAACCTGATCCAGTCCTGCAATCTTTAAATGTATGCTGACTTTTCAGATGTGCTCTGTTTTCATCCAGAAATAGACGATCATTGCTGGAAAAGGGAGAGGCATTGCACCATCCAATGATTTAAGCCGATTTATTTGTAATCTGATTTGTGGTTTACACAATGGAGTTAAGACTGCACTGCAATACTGCTCTTTCAGATTTTTAGAATAAGGTGAGTACATAGGGGTGGGTGCAGGGGCACTGGTGGACCCTGCAAGAGCCTGGGCAGGAGGAGGAGGAGGTTACTAGCCATTGATTCCAGAGGCAGAGGGGAGGAGGGAGGAGGATAGGTGACTGAATTTACACACAGGCAAGCTGATAGCATCTACAGCCCTCAGCCTGTGACAATGTGACAAACAGAACATGGCTGCCCTCATTGTATCACAGGAATAAATAAGCATAAACTGTTGAAGCTGTTTGCAGCTAGATTTGCTGCATAAACTATCTAAACGTTAGATAAGATATATAGACAAGTTACTTGTTATAGTTAGTTTCAGGGCTGTGGAGTCGGTCCAAAAATCCTCCGACTCCGACTCCGACTCCTCAGTTTAGGATTCCACCGACTCCGACTCCGACTCCACGACTCCGACTCCTCTAATTTGCATATTACAATTTTGTTGATTAAAAGTATGTAACATGAAATTCGTCTCTTAACTGCCAACGCTTAGGAATTTTACAAGACAACTGAAGTGAGAAGGATATGTAGACTACTATATTTATTCCCTTTAGACTAAAACTAGTCCTTGGTAAGAGTACTTGTAAAAGGTACAAACCGGAACAAAGAACATCTATCAGGCCCTAGGCAATGTAAGTGTGGGTACATGTAAGAATGATGTGCAGGTACTCTGCAGGGGAATGAGGAGATTGTAAACAGACAACACCTCTGTGTTCAATGTGCACAGCATTCTCAGTGGATTCCCTGTAGCTCTGTGGGGAGTGCATATGTAGAGTATAGTACTACTGTGTAACAAAGTAAACCTGAGGCAGATGAAATTAAAGTTTTATACATACCTGGGGCTTCCTCCAGCCGCCTTCAGGATAATCAGTCCCTCGTTGTCCTCCTCCATCACCTGGATCTTCTGCTATGAGTCCAGGTACTTGAGCCAGTCAGGCGTAGTGCGCATGCACACACTCCGCTGCCAGGAGCATACTACACCTGTGCAGCACTATTGCGCAGGTGCAGAATGTTCCTGGCTGTGGGAGCGGCATGCGGCCGGACAGCGCTGACTGGCTGAATTACCAGGACTCATAGCAGAAGATCTGGGTGGTGGAGGAGAGCGAGGCACTGATTAGCCTGAAGGGGGCTGGAGGAAGCCCCAGGTATGTATAAAACTTTACTTTTCATCCGTCTCAGTTACCCTTTAATTTGTAGTCACCAAACCAAATTTTAACAACATATCAAATTATTTGATTTCATCAGCAAAGGGAGTGCATACATTTGCATAAATCAGCATCAATGCAGAATTATTTCCATCTCGTTGACCATCTCTATTAGTGACACAGCTACACATCAGGCTTTATTCTTACAGCATAGATGTTATTTAGTATATATAAGAGATTCCTGTGTACACATCATATATACAGTCACAATCAGATATGTATATCTGACCTTAAAAATACGGGGACTGCTATATTGAAGCAGCACAAGTAACTAATTTTGATTGGTTTATTTCATTTTTGTGGACTAAGCATAGCTGTTACTGTATATATACTGTATATATACATTATTTTTAATGACTATTATCTGAGAAATAGAACATTTTATCATATTTTCTATTTTAATTACAGTTACAAATTCATTAGGAGTCGGAGTCGGAGTCGGTGCATTTTTCCCGACTCCGACTCCAGGCACCCAAAATTGCCCGACTCCACGACTCCGACTCCACGACTCCGACTCCGACTCCACAGCCCTGGTTAGTTTTTCATCTCAGATCCGCTTTAAAGAATAATGGATTGTTGTGCATCCAGTTTGTTATTAAATGATGTATATGTGACCTCATTATAATCATAACGAGTTGTAAAATACATTTTGATGTGTCTTAGAGCACTTTTGAATAGCCCTGTTTGTTAGCTTTCCATAATAGTGACATTTGTGGCTTTTTTTCTGATGTCCTGACTCTTCTGGGGCTATGCAAACAATGTATGGTGCTAAAATACTTTGTGGAAAAAATTGGCCTGTCCAAAGCCACTTGCACACCTTGGAGTTATTGGCCTGCTAGATGCCCAACTAACTATCAACTGAGTGATATCTGATATTATTTTAACTGTGATAAGTTGTAGAATAGATTTTGGGGTGTTTGAGCATTGAGGTCTATGTCTTGGGAATTATTTTTAGTGACAAACTGAATCAAAAGCAATACAATTTTTATTTTCATGTATTCTGTACCAAAATAAAAAGCTTGTATAAAGCAAACAAACGGACAGTTTTTAAAATAGAATACATAAATTGTTACCTCACAGACTCCGTTTTTTAAATATGTATGCCATGAGGGTTTAGTATATTACTGTTATTTTTGCAATTAATGGCTTGCAATTATTGATACAAAATGAAAATCACAATACAGAAAACACACATCTTCATTTCCAAATAAAATATTGTCAACATGCATTGTACTGGGAACATAATTTAAATGCTGGGATAAATGGGCAAATAAAATGTGTGGGTTTTATCTACGGTAGCATTATTTTATTTTAAAACTATAGTGGACAGAAATGGAGAAATAGGTGTATTTTTTCCTGTTTTTTCCCTTTAAAATGCATAGTGAATAAAATAATTAAAAAATAAATAAATCACCTCCAAAAAGCCTTATTTGTGGTGAAAAAAAAACCAAGATACATATTATTTAGCCATCCAAAATGATCTGTACATTCTGATCAGTCCCAGTCCTTGCCACAGAAGTGGTGAATAAGATTCCTTTGAATTCTGGGTCCTGTGTATGCACAGATATATTTAAAGATGCCAAACTCTGAGACAAGATGTGGAGCTTAAGAGAATAGCAGCCAGCTTTGGCTCTCTCAGCTCAGGGAAGCCTGTGATAAGTAGGAATAAAGTTATTAGTGAATACATGGTAGGAGCACTGAAATATGAAAATTGTTCTCATCCATATAGTGAAAACAACCTGCAGGCTGCAGTGCTTCATTTATGGTACTGGAGAGAGGGAAGCTGAATCCTAAACCTAAGTTGTAGCTAAATGGAGAAAATATGTGTTTTAATGCCACCACAACTGGCGACGGCTGGTATAGGTATATGTAATATACATTAACATGAGATATAACTTTTATGTGTGTGATTAATTTCTTTAGATCTGATACAATGAAGGTCATATGATGATTTTCAATTGCGAGTCCTAAGTTAAAGAGGAACTGAATATTAGTTCATGAATAAAATAGCTTTTTTTTCCAAAACTCATTTATAAATAATTTAGTCAGTGTTGGCTCATTGTAAAATGTTTGTTTGCTGCGTGTTCCGAAGTGACATTTACGCCCAAACTTCCACGGTGCCTCCAGGTGCCCAAATTTACTGTTTACATTTTGAAAGTGTTTATCTATAGAAATAACTAAGATCTTTTCAAATCCTCCATTATATGTGTTGTGGATAGATTGGAGTATTAATTTGAAAATAATAGAGAAATTATTGCTTAGATGTGTTTCAAATGCAGCCAGATTATTGGTACCTAGAGGTATGGATGTTATACCAATTTCTGATGAATAGTTGGGTACTGTAAAAATAAATAGGAGAAGGAAATTATAAAATTGAAGAGTGGAAAATGATATGATCACAGAGGTAGCGATGTCCAGTTAGATGTTAAATGTAAATTAAAATAATTAGTTTACTGAGTATACTGAACCAGTAGAAGAATAAGAGTAATGGATAGTTTTGTAAAACATAATTTATTAAGATTATACATTAAATGCAGGCATTTTCTTTTTGGGCAAAGGATGAAGTATTAAGCAAAAGGTTAACAGCTGCTAAGAAGATGAGCAGGTTGTTTGCTATTCTAAGCCCTGAGAAAAAAAGAAAGAAGAAAGAAAGAAAATGTGCCAGTCTAGTCTACTATTTTTTTTATTATTTTTTTATAAATATTTTTCTAAAGCTCATCTGTAATTTTGCAGATCTAAAAATACTACCTAGTAGCTTAGTAAACAGCTGCCCAGTTGATATTTTTTGTGTGAAATGAAGCTTCCTTGTCTTGAAGTTTAAATCGCAGTACAAGAAACAGCTGAGTTTCAGTCACTGTGGGTGAGGCCATTGCTGCTGATAAAATATATTGCATCATCCTGCTGCTCAGACATCAAGGTGGATGGCAAAAACTGAATACTATTGAGAAAATTGTAGCCAGAGTTGTGGCTAGAGGTGCTTTTGTGTGACGGAACCATTGTGAAATATGATGTGCAATACACAAGAGAAGCAAATGCTCACTCCCAGCCAGAAATCTGCCATTTGATATGGTTCACAAACAGCTATTCAGCCAATAAAGTGTAATGGTGTTTTTAAATTTCTCTTTTGCAGCTTCCAGTATGCAGAATCGGGTTAGTGATAGGGAAGGGGGGCAATGAGATGCATACCTGCACATGGTGCCCCCTACGATTATGTCCGACCAAACTCTCTCATCTGAATTTTTCTGAACTATGCAATTCCTGCTAGATTTGGTACTGCTAATGCTATTATTGCTCATTTGGGCTCTTTGTTTATATTTTAGATACCAGCCTACAGTGTATTTGTGCCTTTAAGCCGAGAATAATATGCTACTCCTGAAGAAGTGAATTATACAAACATCTTATTCACGAAACGCGTTGAGACAATTTGTATATCTCAGCCATTGTATATCTATTGCTATTAGAGTATATACTTACACTCTGATCCCTGTGTTACCCCACTTTCGTTTATATAGTGGGGGTCACAACTTTGGAACAAATTCCGTTCAAAATCCCCCCATACAGGAGAGGAATCGAAAACATTGTATGAGGAATTGTTATTGTATGTAACACTGATTACTGTGATGGCTAGATCAGCTTGTGTCTGTTTTAGCTATATGCGAATTTTCATAAATATGTTTTATGTGTTTACAATAAAAATATGTTTAATTACTAGATGATCTGACTCAAAACTTGTCTCTATATCTCTGAATACATTGAGGAGTTGGTTGTCCCCAAAAGCCCAATTTGCCAATATCAAGATTAGCACCTTATGAGAGCTAAAAGGGACATACTTATATGTGACTTTATTGGATAATATTATTTTCCAGGACCTATTGGTCCATTTATATTTAGGGTATTTAAATCAGATGTGGTACTGCAGACACGGGTGTATACCATTACACTTGATTGGCTGATGGGCTGTTTGTGGACCATATAAAATGGCAGATTTTACAATCCTAGCACCAGGATGGTAACTATGGACTGTCATCTGGCATATGCATGAGCTGCCAACTGCTTGTATTTGTGCCTCTGCTTCAACTGCTACACTTTGCACCAAGCTTCTGCATGTTGTAACCCGCATCAGGTGCATGTCTGTTTCCACCTTCCCTGCGATTGGGGGATATTCAAGATTTTCATGCCCATATGCTATCAACATGTTAACTGTTGTCCATATGGAATACAATGCTTTGGCCTACTAATACCTACATCTGTTAAGCATCAAGCTGGGCATCAGGTTTGCTGGTTCCATCTCTATTTATATGCAAGGAATTCATGTATCCTTTCTCTGACTGTGAACTGATACAGATACACGCTCCTGTTGGTTTTGGGGTATAGGATCAGCAGATGTCATTCTACATGTTGATGTGCCTTTCATCCGTTGTCCGGAGTCCATCTCAGCAATAGTACTGTCCTGGGTGCATTACTCTTTTTGGATACTGGAATTTTTACCTATTTTTGAAAGCTGGACTCATCCATGGAGATTATTTGAGGACTGCAGCCTCACTAATTCTCTTGAGGGTGTGACCTTTCCCGGGGGGGATTGAGCTTTAGGTTTTGGATTTTTTCACAGATTTTTCCTAGTATGTGTTGGTGTGATAGATGATTCTTAAGTGTTGTTGTTATTTAATAAAGCTTTTTTGTAATTTTTCATGCACCCAAGAGCCAACTCTCATTTTTCTACTTAGCAATAAAATGGCAGATTGCTGGCTGGGAGTGAGCATTTGCTTCTCCTGTGGATTGCATTCAGCAATTATATAGAGGCAGTGTGGGTGAATCCCCTGGTTGTGGGAGTACTGGGGCTCACCTGCACTCTCCCCAGGGCGGATTGTACTTTTTACCGCCCAAGGCCCACCTTTACCAGCTGCCCCTGACCAGCAGCATCCTACCCCCCCCCCACCCCCCCACACACACACACACACCCAACACGGCAGAGATTAGATTGTAGGCTCATCTGAAGACAGTTATTGAAGTGATGGCAAGGATAACATTATAAGCTCCTCTGAGGACAGTTAGTGACATGATGGCAGGGATTATATTGTAAGCTTCTTGGCAGGCAGCATATTTGGTGAGTGACAGGCAGTTTAGAGAGCAATGTAAGTGTCTGTTCACTGCCCCTTCCTCCCCTGAGGTCCAAATCCAGCTGTTTGTAGTCACCCACCGCTATGTGCAAACTCTAGGTAGCAGGATAAATGTTCGGTAGGCTAACTGCTATTACCACCCTACTGCCCACAGCCCACCCCTAGCTTTCCTGGTTCCCTATGTCATGGCCTATGTGGCCTGGCCTGAAATCCAGCCATGTCTCTCCCTCTTGGTATCGCATGGGTTTATGGGGGGCTCAGGTGGTGGGAGAGCCCAGGGCCCCCATCTGCTACATGCACCAGTGTTTGTGTTTTTGAAATATGATGTGGTTAGTTTCAACAAATTATAGAATGAGAAGAATCTGATTTGCTGACCCGCTGTCAGGATTCCTGTTCAGTTTAAGGGTCCTACCTATGGAGGTGACTCACGCAACTGAATTATCTCACCTTATTCACCAATTTCTAAAAAACATTTTTTTAAAATCAATTGTTTCTGGTTCACTTAACTCCTGCATGATGTTTCTCATCTTATTTAAATTAATGCAATGATTATTGTCATTATTATTATTATTATTATTATTATTATTGCCTTTTGGGTCTTTGAAAGGTTTAACAGATAAGATAAAAAACAGACCCTCTTCAGTTAACTTTATCCTGAGGTTTTTTCCCTGTTTTTTTAACACCTTATCAAAAAAATATCTTTTAAGTCTCAACAAGCAAGAAAATACTTAAAGAGAACCCGAGGTGGTATTTAATTATGTTACTGGGGCACAGAGGCTGGTTGTGCACACTAAGACCAGCCTCCGTTGCCCCATGGTGTGCCTCCATGTCCCCCCTGCGCGCCGCTATACCCCCGCAGTGCTGGCGACATGCAGCGTGTCGCCAGCACAATGTTTACCTAAGCGCTGTCTGTCAGCGCCGCTCCCCCGCCTCCTCCGCATCGACGCTACCCGCCCGCGTCACTTCCCTCCTATCAGCGGGAGGGAAGGGACACGGGCGGGTAGCGCCGATACTGAGGAGGTGGGGGAGCGGCGCTGACAGACAGCGCTTAGGTAAACATTGTGCTGGCGACACGCTGCATGTCGCCAGCACTGCGGGGGTATAGCGGCGCGCAGGGGGGACATGGAGGCACACCATGGGGCAACAGAGGCTGGTGTTAGTGTGCACAACCAGCCTCTGTGCCCCACTAACATAATGAAATCCCACCTCGAGTTCTCTTTAAATAAGCTTGACATTACTTCTTTACATATTAACCCTTTTTTAATTGCCATGTGCTAAAACAATTATTTTGTAGATGAGATGAGCAATTATCTCTAGGGAAAACTATAGTAGAGGGGTTAACTAAGAGAATATACTTTGAATGGATAATTTAGGCAGTCCCTCATATTACATAAAAGTTGTAAAATTGTGCAGTCAAGATTGTATTATTACTGAGCACCTTAATAATGGATTAGAATCTATTTATTTATTTTTACTGTTTTTACCCCCATTTGGGAGAAATGTGATCACTTACTATCCTGCTCAGTTGACAGGCTTGCTGAACTTTTGCCTTCAGTAGATTTATGCAACAAGCAAGCACCTAGTCCAGCAAGACTTAGTACTGGTCTGGAATACCTTTGCATTAACAGAGGTCCCATTCCAGCCCCATTGAATATCTCTCTGTTATATTACAGACCTTGGAAAGGGCAATCGGAAGTGAGTTATGTCGCAAAGGGCTGGCCATATGAAGGTGTGACAAAAAAGTGGGTTGTGTAACCAAGATGCAATGAATAGAAAAAAAAAAGCACTCCTTATCTTCCTTTATTTAAGTGGTTTATCTCCATATGAAGGACAATGCATTATCCATCCTAAAGCCTCATCTACACGCGTAGATGAGGCTCCGATCCGGCGGCTTGATTGGCCGGCGGGTCGCCTCTTCCGCGTACCCGCTCACCCGCGCGTGCCCCGGATTCAATACCCGCTCGTCCCCGCGCCGCGACGCTTATCTTCCGCTCAATTTCCTGCCATTGTCCCCTCGCGGGGAACGAGCAGGGAATCGGCGGTAGCAAGATCCGACCTGTCGGATCTTATCAATCAAGCCGAATCAGCGGCTCGATTGATAAGCCACATCGCCGCCTCATCTATGCGTGTAGATGAGGCTTAAGGACAGCCTGTGTTTAGATTGCTGCTCCTAACTTTATGGTTGATTGCTGCCCCTTGATCCCTATCAACATGGACTCCTTCCTGGCACTGTAAAGGGGCCCATACACTGGTTCGATTTGAGCCATCCATCGATCGATTCTATGGAATCGATTGATCGATCAGAAATCGATTCTATCAAATCTATCAATCAATTTGTGGCCGATTTCGAGCGATTTGATCTATCCAACAAGATGGAAAATCTAGGTCAATCTGCTGCTGGCAGCAGATCGATGGCCCATAGAGTTGCATTGGATCTAATGGTCCAATAATGCATTTAGATAGATTTCCAATACATTTCATTCTGAAATCTGACAGAAATGTATCTGATGGTGGAATCTGCTGCAAATCTATAAGTGTATGGTCACCTTATGCATTAACCTTCCTGGCAGTATGATTATTTCCAGATTTATTTTTTCAAAAGTGGTGCAATTTTTTCACAAGCTTTCAGATCCTAAAAATCATACCGCTTTATAGATCTGCGGCAGCCCTGCACATTCCACAGTTCCGATGGATCCAACTCTGGATTACTGCTCTGAACTGCGGATTTGCATCCCGAGTCTGACTCGGATTTACCGTCAGGGAGGGTAATGAGTGTATTTATTTCCATAATTGCACCATTCTGAAATTTCTGCAGATCTTCTAGACTCCTCCCAAATTGTAAGCTTTGTCTAAAGAGATGCGTCCTTAAAGAGGAACTCCAGTGAAAATAATTTAATATAAAAAGGTGCTTAATTTTTACAATAATTATGTATAAATGATTTAGTCAGAGTTTGCTCATTGTAAAATCTTTCCTCTCCCAGATTCACATTCTGACATGTATTACATGGTGACATTGTTACTGTGGGCAGATTATGTAGCTGTTCTGGCTTTAACAGACAACTATAAACAGCCATTTCCTGTGTGTGTCATTGTTACATTGTGGCAGTTTGCCCAGAGTACCGTACGGTACCAGAGCCTCTTGTGGGAGGGGTTTCAGCACAAAATCAGTCATACAGCGCCCCCTGATGGTCTGTTTGTGAAAATCATTATATTTTTCATGTAAAAGTGGGTATCAGCTACTGATTGGGATAAAGTTCAATTCTTGGTCGGAGTTTCTCTTTAAGAGTGCATTTAAAGATTTCCAGACTTAGAGCATGACAGACAGGCTGTGGGAGAGCGTTCCAGAGGAAAAAGGGATTGGCAGAGAGGAGCAGCATCACAGGAGTGGGAGGAGTGGGAGGAGAGGAGGATGAGAAGAGCACCAGAGTTCAGCAGGGACTGGAGAAGTGATGATCAATGAGATGCAAATAATCACAAGTTGATACATGATTATGCAAATTGTGTAACCATATTTATGCATCTTGAAAATGGACTAATCAAATTTTGCCAAACTCAGATTCAATTGGTCCATTTTTGAGCTGCATCAGTTTGCACACAAAAATAATTTCGAGCATCTCATTTATTATCAGCGATGGTACAGACAAGAATTATTGCAGCCAACTGTGGATGAGCTGGAGTTTCTATTGGTATGTTTCTGGTTTCATCTAATGAAGCAGGTGTGTGTGTGTGTGTGTGTGTGTGTGTGTGTGTGTGTGTGTGTGTGTGTGTGTGTGTGTGTGTGTGTGTGTGTGTGTGTGTGTGTGTGTGTGTGTGTGTGTGTGTGTGTTTTTTAATGAGCATTAGAGATGGGAATTATTGCAGCCAGCTGCAGGTGATCTGGAGTTAACTTAATATAAACCAGTTTGGTAGATAGAGGGAAAGGGAATATCCACAAAGCATATACAAAAAGCTTTCTTGGGCCTGGAGCACACTAGAGCATAGCTATTTCACTAAACGCTCTACCAATGTAAATGGATGGAACAGATTGCACTACAGCGATTGCAATTAAGGAAATCGCAATCGCAAGACATGCAGCATTTGGGAGCATTTCCATTCTAATGCATTGTATAGGAGCAGGGAAATCACTCCCAAAATCGCTTGCAAAATGCTATCACAAATTGCTAGTGATTGCAATAGTGCTTTGCACTTTCTAGGGGGTTCCAGGCCTGAGGCTGCATGAAGCCCCAATCTCATTGTTTGAAGAACTACTGAACTGTGTTAACAGGGGTGCATACAAGCAAGTCAATGGGGACTGAGGATGAACTTTCTCAGGGAAGTTGAGTATAACTTCTCCTAAACATTTAAAGGGTATCCAAACCATCCTATACTTCCTGCAGCAAACATACCTCTGACTGCTGTAGAAACAGACAGGAAAGTCATATACAGTAGAGTATGTATAGGTGATGGAAGAATGGATGTGTACTTGAGAGGAAGTGGTAACTGGATGTATCTTCCAGGGTTTTTTAAAATTAAAATTAACAGTGTATTGTCGCCCAGACATTAAGGAATTATAGGTGACTGAAAACTGTCACCGAAAAGACATTTTAATCACATTCAGTTACTAAATACCTTATGAGTTTGATTTACTAAGGTTAGTGGACAGTTGAGAATATATTTGATCTACCTAACCTGCAATGTTTCAGTGAACATATAAACTTTATTCTAGCAAATATTTATATTCATTGCATATATACGGTATGCATTAAAATTCTTGAATATAGCTTTATTTCTGTATGTACGGTATACATCACAAAATATGTAACTGAAATATTTTGTCTGTAAGGTGTTAAGTTCCAAATTAAGGAAAGTTGCTTTGGCTCCTCTGCAAAGCTACATCACCATGGTAACATCTGGAGCCATCGCTGCATTAAGGATGAGGCTATCAAGAAGTCTTTGAATTACTTAAACTTTTCTTGCACATATTTTTGAAACATAAATATTCAAATATTAGTTACATTAGTGATAAGCCTACTTTGTATTATTTCAGCACTTGCAAAGCTTCTTACTATAAACAGAACATGCCATTGTTAAATGTTGCTTTTTTCCCGGCTGTATAGATTCCTAAGACAAACAGGTAATTGCCAGGGGCCACCAGGGGACCTTGCACTTTGAAAGTAATCAATGCAAATTCTTTTTGTGTTCAGCAGAGGCTTAGAAGTATAGCATATGCGTCTATTCATAAGACACCTGTAACTATTTTTTATGTATTGCCTATTTCATTTTTATGTGTATGTGATTATTCTGCTGGCAAGAATTCAGATATTCAAGGGAGGAAGAATAGCTTTGATTGTTATTGTCAGCAGCATGTAGTAAGTTAATATCAGATCCACAATTACGGTTGTCTCTGTGAGCCCTGTACATGTCTGAAACACTTAACTGCTATAATAACATAAGTATTCATTGAACCTTTGGATCTATACTTGTGTCATTCTCTTTACAGCATCACAATAAAGCTCTCATACTTCAGTGCTAAGTACACTCAGTATTGATTGGGTTCTGCTTTAAATAAGCCCCTAAACAAGTACAGTAATGTGATTCTAGCAAATGAAGTTTTATCGTATTCATTTACATGAAAACTTATGCTTACATATAACAAGGTTTGTGCTACATAAACACATGAGATGTTTATTGCTGGATGACAGCCACTTTCTCTTTGTCTTTGACAGTTTGCTGTATTTGAAAGGTTTAGGCCAACAGCTGTTCTCTTTTTCCAGGGAGTCTGCCAGTAGCCAGTGGGATGCCTTCTACTTACCTCTCCCACTCCTCTTCATTGGGTAGCATTTGTTGATCAAGACAAAACTGTGCCATATCCCTCTCCTTCCCCCTGCGCCATCTGGATCCTTCGCACTTCACCCGGTCCAGGGCAATCCTCTAGTCCAGGGCATACTGCGCAGGCAAAGAATGCTCCCCAGCCACGGGAGAATGACAGGGGGAATGCCTGACTGGCCCCGACTGGAGGACTTGCCAGGGTGAATTGCGGAGGATCCAGATGGCGCAGGAGGATGGCGAGGCAGCGATCAGCCTGGAGGGGGCTGGAGTCTCCCGTCTCAGGTACACTTTAAGGGCTCTGAGAGGCTTTGTCTTACTTACTATCTACTATTTGGTTCAGTTGAACAATCCCCATGTCCAGGGTCAGGTACAATTTGACTTTACTTACTTTAAATGAAACATTGTTCTACAAGTTGGAAACCGTGCTCAGCATTTTTTTATCATGTGTGGTGTTATACTAATTTAATAATGATCAAATTACCACTTGTGGAAATAATCAAAATCATCCATGTACTATTTTTTTTCCAGAATTGTGTGTATGATTGCAAGTTTGTAGAAATATCCAACTTTGAGAATTAATTTATGTAATCTACAATTTGGTTCAAATTTTGTTTTTCTTCAGTTAAACTTTGAGGGCTCGTTCACATTGCGCTCCGCTCGCATTAGCGTTCACATTTTTTGTAGCGATTTTTTTTCAATTCCTGGTGCTTGAGTGGGTGTTCCGTTGTTGTAAAAAGCCCTTTTATAAGCTCTTTTGCCGAGCGTTTTTTTAATTCACACCCTGACGCAAGTCAGAAAGGGAACTCTTTGACCTAGAAAATAATAAATACGATGTATTTATTCTTTAAAATGCGAATGCAATCGCCCCAAAACGCAATTTTGTGAGCATATAGCGCTCTTCCTATACCTTCCATTATAGCAAAAACGCCCCAAAAATGGTCCAGGCACCACTTTGCTGAGTGCACAGCGTACAAACCATGCTGATATGAACCTTCTCATAGACATTCATTGCACAAGCGTTTTGGAGGCGATTTTAAAAATCGCCGGCACTTGAAAAAAGGCAGAAAACGCCTCTAGTGTGAACGAGCCCTAAAACCTTTAAAACACACTGAACACTGATTAATATTCATGGTGTTTACATAAGCAGGTGCATGAAGATATGAACAGAGGAGTTTGGAGAACTTAACAGCCAGCAAAGTAATTCATTCTTTACACATCACAGCTCATACACAGGAATGTGTGCTTTTTCTGTTTGTATTCAGAAAGATGGAAAATTCATTCCAAATAATGAAAATCGGTTTGTGTTTGGTCAAACTAATCTGAACATCAGCAATGCACATTGGATGAGTCGCCAGGTTTATGGTTAGTGTTGCTGTTCAGATTCCAGTCGAAGGTGGAATCAACCCAAGTTCTGGCTATCAGAGGCTACTCTGGAAAACTCTGTGAAAAAAAAGATCTGGTATCTGTTGGCAGGGGCCAACAGAGATCGGGGGTACCTGTGGGCACCAGGTGAGGAAGTATATGCCGCGGCAAAAAATGGGCGTGGCCATAAGGTGAGTGGGTGTGGACATGGGTGGGGCCAAATGTATATGAAATTAGCAGCGGTGTAAGCTGCAGATAACCGGCCTGCCCATTGAAATATTGGATGGAGCCCCCTATCCTTTATTTAGATAATTTACAATCAGTATAGGCATACATCAAAGATGTATACGCACATACAATTTTGATTGGTCAATCACTGACCACCAATTTTACCACCCCCGTGCAGTAAGTGGGCCAACAGACAATTAATTTGATGAACAGAGCTAAAATTGGCTAATCAAAATTGTATGTGTGTACCAGGCTTTACAGCTAATACTGCACATACTGAAAGTAGCAGGGA
Organism: Hyperolius riggenbachi; assembly: GCF_040937935.1. Classification (NCBI taxonomy): domain Eukaryota; kingdom Metazoa; phylum Chordata; class Amphibia; order Anura; family Hyperoliidae; genus Hyperolius; species Hyperolius riggenbachi. Next base: position 299,659,823 of record NC_090649.1, read on the forward strand.
TCAGCATACAATACAGCTGGTTTACAATCAGTAAAGGCACAGAGTAACACCTTACACTGTACACACAGGAGGTAGATTAGCACACAGTGCAAGCACTAGAGAACTGCGTATACTGTACATACTGTAGGCAGCAGAATTCAGCACACTGCAGCTAGTGTGCCAAAAATATGAGGATCACGTTGTGTGTCGCGCTTATCGCGCCGCACCAAAAAATGGGTGGGCCATGGACCAGGATGTAGGTGTGGTAACAGGTGGAGACAAATTTACATGAACCTAGCAATGGTGGGACATTAGATTAGGACAGTGGTGGCGAAACTTTTGGAGGCAGAATGCCCAAACTGCAACCCAAAAGTCACTTATCTATCGCAAAGTGGCAACAGCAATTTAAACTAAATACTGTACAAACGTTTTAACTCATACATGAACATTATGGAAAATCCAAGTTGAAAATAAACTGTGAAGATAAACAATTTCATCCATCCTACTCCTGAAAAATGTATTCAATTTTTTAGAACCTCCCAGTTTTATTTTCTGTTTTAAAAAGCTAAAAAAGTAGGTTTAATGCGATTGTCTCATATGATAAGGATTCAGCTTTTCCCATAGTCTCACAGTTAGCAATCATGTGACCCCCAACAAGACAAATTCAGCAATCATGAGGACCCCAACAAGACAAATTCAGCAATCGTGAGGCCCCCGACATGACAAATTAAGCAATCGTGCGGCTCCCGACATGACAAATTCAGCAATCGTGAGGCCCCCGACATGACTAATTCAGCAATCATGAGGCCCCTAACATGACAAATTCAGCAATCATGAGGCCCCCAACATGACAAATTCAGCAATCATGAGGCCCCCAACAAGACAAATTCAGCAATCATGAGGCCTCCTACAAATCATGATGCCCCCAACAAGACAAATTCAGCAATCTTGAGGCCCCCAACAAATCATAAGGCTCCCAACAAGACAAAATTCAGCAGTCATGAGGCACGTAAATAGACAGCATTTCACATAAATAGGCAGAATGCCCCCTTAATATGGTAGCCCCCAAAGTTAGGTAGTGAGTGACAGGGATCCCCAGGTTAGCTAGTGAGTGAAAGGCACCTCCAGTTAGGTAGTGAGTGACAGGGACCCCAGTTAGTGAATGACAGGGAGCCCCGATAGTGAGTGACAGGGACCCCCGTTAGATAGTGAGTGACAGGGACCCCCGTTAGATAGTGAGTGACAGGGACCCCCATTAGATAGTGAGTGACAGGGACCACCGTTAGATAGTGACAGGGACTCCCGTTAGATAGTGACAGGGACCCCAGTTAGATAGTGACAGGGACCTCAGTTAGATAGTGACAGGGACCCCAGTTAGTGAGTGACAGGGACCCCCGTTAGTGAGTGACAGGGACCCCCGTTAGCTAGTGAGTGACAGGGACCCCTAATAGTGAGTGACAGGGACCCCCGATAGATAGTGACAGGGACCCCCGATAGATAGTGACAGGAACCCCAGTTAGATAGTGACAGGGACCCCAATTAGTGAGTGACAGGGACCCCGGTTAGTGAGTGACAGGGACCCCAGTTAGTGAGTGACAGGGACCCCAGTTAGTGAGTGACAGGGACCCCATTTAGATAGTGACAGGAACCCCAGTTAGTGAGTGACAGAGGCCCCCGTTAGTGAGTGACAGGGACCCCCGATAGATAGTGAGTGACAGGGACCCCTGTTAGCTAGTGAGTGACATGGACCCCCGATAGTGAGTGACAGGGAGCCCAGTTAGTGAGTGACAGGGAGCCCAGTTAGTGAGTGACAGGGACCCCCGTTAGTGAGTGACAGGGACCAGCGATAGATAGTGAGTGGCAGGGACCCCCGTTAGCTAGTGAGTGACAGGGACCCCCGATAGTGAGTGACAGGGACCCCAGTTAGTGAGTGACGGGGACCCTAGTTAGTGAGTGACAGGAACCCCAGTTAGCTAGTGAGTGACAGGGACCCCCGTTAGTGAGTGACAGGGACCAGCGATAGATAGTGAGTGGCAGGGACCCCCGTTAGCTAGTGACAGGGACCCCCGATAGTGAGTGACAGGGACCCCAGTTAGTGAGTGACGGGGACCCCAGTTAGTGAGTGACAGGAACCCCAGTTAGCTAGTGAGTGACAGGGACCCCCGATAGTGAGTGACAGGGACCCCCGATAGATAGTGAGTGACAGGGACCCCCATTATCTAGTGAGTGACAGGGACCCCCGATAGTGAGTGACAGGGACCCCGTTAGCTAGTGAGTGACAGGCCCCCCCCCCTTACCTCGCAGCCAGCAGACCTCGATCAGTGCCACGGGCGACCCGACCAGATAGAGCGGGTGCCGGACGCACCACGCTGTATATGCGGAAGTGATGTCACTTCCGCATATCAGCGGTGTACGCTAGGTCCTAGCGCCCGCTGTATCTGGTTGCTCGCTGATCGAGGTCTGAAGCTCTGGCCGCGGGGACAGCCGGGGGGGGGCAGCGGTGGCCAGGAGGGCAGCGGCGGCCAGGAGGGGACAGCGGGCAGTGCCGGGCACCTGCCAGGCACCCCTGGGGAAGAGATCCGGGGCACCTCAGGACAAATTGGGGGCACGTGCCCCCCAAAATAGGGCTAGCGACGCCCCTGTCTGTTGGGCTATCCCATAATGTCCTGGTCCACTAATACGCAGCCAGGTAGAATCAGTCCAGTCTGGGGAATATGTCAGTTATCTTAGGATTTAATATAGGAATTCCAAGTCAAGGATGTATCCTGGTAATCACCACACCAGCTTACACAAAAACAAAAACTGGTACACCTTAAACTGGAATGAAACTCAGCATTTCGCCTTTAGTCTAAAAGATTATATACAGCCTTAACCCTACTACCACAACATTTTTTTTATAGCAGAACAGCATTCAAACAGATAAACACAGCACTTTGTTCTTCAGTGGGAAGCTCCTTGCTTCAGTGGGCAACTTTAGGCTCAAATGAACAGGTGATAACAGTATCTTTTGTTTACATTGCTTTGTCTGCTACAATTAGTAAACATTAGCAAAGTGCTGAAACTGAGCTCTCTCTACTTCTAGTATATATGCAGTTGAGAAGTGATCACTAGATAGATTTTAATATATAAATACAACAGTTATGCAATAAAATGCAATGGCACCTTTCAGAGCTGATAAACTGTACTTTGGGACCTTGTATTTTGTAAACAGACACTATTACTTGTGCACAAAAGCAAATATGGTAACTACAGCTGTATATGGGTAATAAAAGTAAGGAAACATTTTTTGAATGTTATGTCAGAGTTTTATTCCACTTTAAGATATTAACAGCAAACCAGCAATTTTACTGATCTGTGTATTCACACCAAAGCCATAATCCCCAATCCAGTGCAAAACAAAAACGTGTATAAACCACTTAGAGCAGCCAATTTTGTGAAGGAGCATGCCCGTTTTAGATCACACACATGCTTTGTAAAGCGATTCCTTACATAGTCAACAGTAGAGTTGCACTATGAACAGGAAAGTCACCCAAAGCTGTTATTATTTTAAGATGAACCAAGTTTTAGTTTTTGTATCAGTTATCTTAGGGATGGTAGGTATCATATTGGATATTAGACCACTTGGTATTTGGTCACAGCCAAATTTGGTATTTGGTCACAGGTTGGTTTTAATTAAATTGGGGCACTTGGGTAAAAATGAACAAAGGGCCCTTTGACCCCCCAATGAAGCAGTATCAGGTGCCCCCCCCCCCCTTTCCCAGATAGCAGGATTAGGTGGCGTTTGTCTTTCTCCCACAGGTAGTATTACATGCCCCCAGGTAGCAACATTAGGTGGTCTTGTTCCAAACCCCAGACAGCAACATTGATTGGCCACTGCCCCCCCCCCCCCCCATTTAGCAGCACTTAATTTCAATGGCCATTCTTTCAGCTCCCCCTTTCTCCTGGCCCCAAAAAGAAACAGCATTAGGTGGCCATAGTTCCTCCTTCCTAGATAACAGCATTGGGTAGCATTCTTCTCTCCTCACCTCCCATCAGATTGCAATTTGTTGCGGAGTGGGAGGAGTTGGAAATGAGGAGACATGTGATTTCTCAGCAGCCTTTTTTGATAGCCTGTAGATAGGCAGTGAAATAATTCTCAAGCTCTCATAACTGCTATCTGAAGCTGTCCCTCACTGTTTATTGGCTGTTTAAGTGCTTCAGAAAACAGGATTGTGTTTGACCCGGGGTATCAAATAGCTCAGAGAAGCTCTTTTGCATAGATAACAACTGTTTTTTTTTTAACTCTTCCTGTACTGGAAAACACTATGAGACTCTTTTTTTGTTGCTACTGTTTTATTTCTTAGCTGTAATACACATAAAATTCATTATCTCACAAGTTTATTTCGCTTCAGGTCTGCTTTAAAGGAAAGTCTAATTGCTACTACTTCTGTCAAGGCAAAGTAGCTTAGTGTACTAACACAAAATTACAACCTCTACTGCAGTTAAGGTATGTGTCAGGCAGACAGTACAGCAGCGTTACCTATTTACTACAGTTAGTGGTTATATAGTTGTTTTAGTGACATTCCACCCACTTACATAGGACCCTCTGCAATTTGCACATGCACACTGTCACACCTTTACATTACTGACAAATGACCATTAAAGTTATACACAACATTTACATTTATTTCAGTTATGGGTTGAACATCTTTAGACACATTCCATCAATGTGCTTCCTTGCAATTATAGTCAAATTTTTAAACAGGAAGGAGGGAAGGAAACAGGAAGCCACTGTTTGCAAGCAGTCCTGGTAACTACTGACCGCTTGCAGCAAAAAAAATTACATATTCATGTATGCGCTTTGAGTCCTATGAGAGACAAATGTTATTGTATTGTATTGTATTGTACTGTATTATATTATTGTATTATGTTGCAGAAGCAAAGATTTTAGCAATATTTATTTAAAAACAGTGCATATTTTTATAGTTTCAAGTCTATGTAATGCTGTCAACAATAAAAACGTGTCTATTTTTCATTACTATGCTTGACATTGTTCAAAAGCAAGGGCGTAGGGCCCGTGGTCGCAGCGGTCGCCTTGGCGACCGGGCCCGGCTCCTGAGGAGGCGGGGGAGGGGCCCGGGGGGCCCATCTCCGTTTGGAGGGCCATGCGCCCGTGCGCGCTGGTAGGAGGGACTCGGGAGCCGAAGCCGCTGGGAGGGCAGCCCGACCTCTCCCTCCCTTCCTCTCCCCGGGGCCCCCCCTCAGATGCAGAGTGAGCGGCTCACGGAAGCGCTATAGGCAGAACTCACCTCCCTGCGTTCCACTCGCCGCTGATCTCCTCTCTGGCTGGCTCTGCATAGATGTTGTTACACACGCAGCTTCCGGCTAAACAGGAAGCTGCGTGTGTAAGCATCTATGCAGAGCCAGCCAGAGAGGAGATCAGCGGCGATTGGAACCAGGGACGGAGGTGAGTTCTGCCTACATCGCTTCCGTGAGCCGCTCACTCTGCATCTGGGGGGGGGGCCCCGGGGAGAGGAAGGGAGGGAGAGGTCGGGCTGCCCTCCCCGCGGCTGCGGCCCCCCCTCCATTATGGGGACGGGGCAGCTACCTAATCTATCCTGGGGGGCAGCTACCTAATCTATCCTGGGGGGCACCTACCTAATCTAACCTATACTGGGGGGCAGCTACCTAATCTATCCTGGGGGCACCTACCTAATCTAACCTATCCTGGGGGGCAGCTACCTAATCTATCCTGGGGGGCAGCTACCTAATCTATCCTGGGGGGCAGCTACTTAATCTAACCTAATCCTGGGGGGCAGCTACCTAATCTATCCTGGGGGGCACCTACCTAATCTAACCTATACTGGGGGGCACCTACCTAATCTAACCTATACTGGGGGGCACCTACCTAATCTATCCTGGGGGCAGCTACCTAATCTATCCTGGGGGGCACCTACCTAATCTAACCTAATCCTGGGGGGCAGCTACCTAATCTAACCTATCCTGGGGGGCACCTACCTAATCTATCCTGGGGGGCAGCTACCTAATCTATTCTGGGGGGCAGCTACCTAATCTAACCTATACTGGGGGGCACCTACCTAATCTATCCTGGGGGCAGCTACCTAATCTATCCTGGGGGGCAGCTACCTAATCTAACCTAATCCTGGGGGGCAGCTACCTAATCTATCCTGGGGGGCACCTACCTATTCTAACCTAATCCTGGGGGGCAGCTATCTAATCTATCCTGGGGGGCAGCTACCTAATCTATCCTGGGGGGCAGCTACCTAATCTATCCTGGGGGGCAGCTACCTAATCTAACCTATACTGGGGGGCACCTACCTAATCTATCCTGGGGGGCAGCTACCTAATCTATCCTGGGGGGCAGCTACCTAATCTAACCTATACTGGGGGGCACCTACCTAATCTATCCTGGGGGGCAGCTACCTAATCTATCCTGGGGGCAGCTACCTAATCTATCCTGGGGGGCAGCTACCTAATCTATCCTGGGGGGCAGCTACCTAATCTATCCTGGGGGAAGCTACCTAATTTATCCTGGGGGGCAGCTACCTAATCTATCCTGGGGGGCAGCTACCTAATCTAACCTATACTGGGGGGCACCTACCTAATCTATCCTGGGGGGCAGCTACCTAATCTATCCTGGGGGCAGCTACCTAATCTATCCTGGGGGGCAGCTACCTAATCTATCCTGGGGGGCAGCTACCTAATCTATCCTGGGAGGAAGCTACCTAATCTATCCTGGGGGGCAGCTACCTCATCTAACCTATACTGGGGGGCACCTACCTAATCTATCCTGGGGGCAGCTACCTAATCTATCCTGGGGGGCAGCTACCTAATCTAACCTATACTGGGGGGCAGCTACCTAATCTAACCTATACTAGGGGGCACCGACCTAATCTAATTTATACTGGGGGCACCTACCTATCTAACCTATACTGGGGGCACTTACTTATCTAACCTGTATTGGGGGCACCTAGCTAGCCTATACAGGTGGCAACTAAACTGGCTACCTATATTGGAGGCACCTACCTAACTAACCTATACTGGAGGCACCTACCTATCTAACCTACGCTGGGGGCAACTATTCTGGCTACCTATATTAGAGGCACCCACCTAGCTAACCTGTACTGGGGGCACCTATCTATCTAACTTATACCGGCGGCGCCTGCCTATCTCACCTATACCGGGGGCAACTATACTGGCTTACCTATGCCTGACTACCTATACTGGGGGTACCTATAGCTGGCTATAGGGATTTTGATATGTGTGTGCATCCATCGGGTGTTGCCGGGGGAGGGGGGGCTGTTGTTGCCGGGGGGGGGGGGGGGGCCACATCCAGATTCCGCATCGGGGCCCAGAGGTTTGTAGCTACGCCACTGTTTAAAAGTGATTTTTTTTTGGCTGTTTGTGCATCTACTGATTATATTTTGTCTCACTTCCTGTTCTCTGTGACCCTGTCACACACACAATCTATGTGTTTTGGCTTGCTCTGGTGTCCTCTGACAAGATTCATTACTACAGGGAGTCTAGAATTCAATTTTAATATCTTGTTTTACTTCTGCACAATGTGAACATAACTTTCTCAAGTCCACTTTGACAAATTAAATTTGCTTCTACTTTTCAGTGGATGTAGTGTCTGTTGTGTATTGAGGATTCAACTACAAAGTCATAATGAACCTTTGCAACTGTTATTCTCAATGTCCTTTAGTAAAAATAGCCAGGACATAGAAGTCACAGCAAGAGATGCTTGTTAGTGTACTTTTTACTCCGTTTTTAATTTAGGTGATGGAAAGAAGCACACAACATAAATATATCAGTAAATATACAGCTGTGTAGCTGAGCCCAAGGTCAAGAGTTCCTGGCTAAATATTTAAACCCTTGATATGTATTCCTTTAAGGACAACCACTACCTAAAATTCATCAAAACATCCTTATTTCATCTCTTAATAAATAGATCATTGATAAATATTTCCACAGAGAGTTTTAGAGTACAGTGTACTTTTTCAGAAGGAATAAGAAGTGCATAGAGCATTGCAATTCCAACAGCTGCACTTCGATTTTCAGCTATTGGAGTTAAAATGCTTCATACACGTTTGATTACTGCTGGAAAATGCTATTGCACGTTATATCTCTTTGTGGAGATAAACATCAATGGATTACATTTTTATTAAGAAATTAAATAGAGATATTTTTATTCATGTTTAGATAGTGCTAGTATTTAACCCTTTAGTAGCCAATTTATTTAATTGCTTGCAAGTGCTCTAGGTCAATTTATTTTAGCACATTTTTGTATTTTGTACTTTATTTCCATGCTTTTAATTAGTACTGCTGTAATGTGTATTTATGGCCACTTGTCACTAGGGAGCAGTGCGAGACAATTATAGAGAACTTCTGCTTTAAGTTTCTATATTTGCCTCTAGCAGAGAGATCGATTACAAAGCATTCCAATAATTTACAGCACAACAAGTTCTGCCGACTGAGGTCAAAAACAGCTGCTAATGGGTCAAAGAAATAGTACCATCTGTGACAAGAATCCCTCTATGAATGGGGGGGGGGGGGGGGGTGGAAGCACATGCCACTACAGGCAGTATTATAGAAGTACTCCACTGACCTCATAGCGTAACTAGAATTCATGTTGAAGAATCAGACATTTTACAGTGTGTGACAAAAATCTGGTTTACGAAATGTTCAACACTGTCAGTCAAAAGTAAACAGGAGTTCTACTAAAGTACCTGAAGCCAGAACAGGGTATGTTCTAATGCATTCTTGGTGTAATCTCTGGTTTCATTCTGAAATATTATGATTGGCGACTTCGTCGCTAGGCACTGAAAACCCTAGCTATGCCTCTGTATGATATGATTTCTCTCTCTCTCTTTCATGTAAGATCATCCCTGGATCATATTGTGAGTATGAGGGCCTCATATGCTGCAGGTGCTCTATTAATGCTGAATTTGTGAAAGAGCACTACATTTTTACAAATAGGTGTTCTAAATAGTCTGGTATGCCTTTCCAGAGCAATGCCAGATCAGCACATCAAGCATCCCCAAGACAAGGGGACAACAAGTATGTGACCTGCCCTGCTGATAAACTAGTAGATATTCTTCAGCATCTTCAAGGTGCTTTCCAAGATTTTCCTTAAAATTGTGCACTGGTGCCCAATGCTTCCTCATTCCAAACTGAAAGGAGGAAGTATCGCAGTCACGTCAAACACAGCGTGACTTACAAATCAATGAACTCCTGCTGACCCTGTGCACTTGTTTGATGCCGAAAAATGGTAATTGAGAGTACTATTTGCTTGTTCCAAATTTGCTATGCCGCATTCAAACACCAACACTACTTGTAAGATCCCGTGGACTCACTGTCACATGACTGTAGTTATGTATTGTTAGAACCTGCTTCTATATCACCTTGCTTCAACACCAGTAGCGTCTTACAGTTACGTCTCACAGACTGTGAGATCACTTGACTCTCCACACTGCAAGCAGGAGATAGACTTTCTCAGGCTTCTTCAATGTTTACGTTATTTATTCAAGTAACAGAAATACAGATAGATACAGTTTATCATCTCCTGGCAAAGCAGACTTCCATGTTGCGTTACAGCTGCGTGAGTACCTTCCTGCTGAAAGTACCCAGGTCTTCTTGTATCTACTCTATGTTACATCTAGACTACCTATGTACAGCATACATTATATCAGATTACAGAAAGGAATAACATACTTAGAGGTCCCAGTCAGCCTTGCGAGCTATTGCGAAAGTAAAGAGCAGAATGAGCTCCCCATCGCTCACTCCGGGTTTAATACCGACTAGGAAAGAGTTAAATATGACATCATCTTCGCCATCCCCTATATCAGTCTATTGGTGGACCCACTTGTAGTGTCACCATACACACCTACTCGATTAATAATCAATGAGGCATTTGACCTACATGCAGGAATGTGGATATTTACATAACATGTCTGATGTTTATTGTTCTAGTGGCGGTACATGCGCAGGTCAGGGAGACCTGCGGCCTTGTACTAGAACAGCTTCTTGGTATGTTCTAGGCGTACGTTAAAAAGGGGCGCTGGGAAAAATGGGCGCCGGGTTTTTAACGATAAGCATGGATAACGTTTAAAAATGTATTGTACTGTATTTCGTTTAAAATTAATGTTTTATAAAGTTATAAATCATTAAATAATGTGCATTAAATCGGCAATTGTAAAAACGTTAATCTTTCGTTTAAATAGTGAAACGTATAATAACGTTTAAAAATTTTTTTTACTAAGTAACCCTCCCTGTACCTACCCCTAACCCCTAGACCCCCCTGTTGATGCCTAAACCTAAGACCCCCCCTGTTGGTGCCTAAGTAACCCTCCCTGTACCTACCCCTAACCCCTAGACCCCCCTGTTAGTGCCTAAACCTAAGACCCCCCTGTTGGTGCCTAAACCTAAGACCCCCCTGTTGGTGCCTAAACCTAAGACTCCCTGTTGGTGCCTAAACCTAAGACCCCCCTGTTAGTGCCTAAACCTAAGACCCCCCTGTTGGTGCCTAAACCTAAGACCCCCCTGTTGGTGCCTAAACCTAAGACCCCCTGTTGGTGCCTAAACCTAAGACCCCCCTGTTGGTGCCTAAACCTAAGACCCCCCTTTTGGTGCCTAAACCTAAGACCCCCTGTTGGTGCCTAAACCTAAGACCCCCCCTGTTGGTGCCTAAACCTAAGACCCCCCTGTTGGTGCCTAAACCTAAGACCCCCCTGTTGGTTTTTTCGTTTAAAAATAATGTAAAAAAAAAAAAATGTACTGTTTTTCGTTTAAAAATAATGTTGGAAAAAAAATATTGTACTGTTTTTCGTTTAAAAATAATATTTAAAAATGTATAAATCATTAAATAATGTGTAATCATGAGAAGCAGTAATAAAACATTAAGTCTCCGGGCGCCGCTTTTAAAACGTTATTTTTCTCCGGCGCCCTTTTTTCCTATCGGGCGCCCATTAAACGATATTTATTATAGGAGTGAATGGCGGCGCCCGATTTGTCCACTAGCCTCAGGCGCCCGAATTTACTGTTACCATGTTCTAGTTCTGCTGACAGAACTGCAGATTTTCTCTCTCTCAGAGAAAATCCCCTTAAAGGGCCGATCTGCACTCCAAGCCTTTTTGACTAACTCAGTCCAAATAACTGAGGCCTACTTGAATTATAACATGTATCTGTAGATCATGTGAGGAGTCAGAAGCTGTAAGAGAGAGATGAGGACTTCTACTAACAACAGAAGAGGTGAACAATGCATACATGACTCATGGTGACATTATCAGTAGTGCAATGGTTTGGGGAAAGAGCAGTATAAACCATGTCCCTGCTGTTTTAATGCAAGGGTAGGATCGATGACAGACAGCAAATGAGTGAGTAGAATGGGGGACTAAAGCAGGCTAAAGAACAGGGGTGCTCGGATACCCCTTTTCAAAATCCGGGTTGGGCCAGATCCGGATACCCAGATATCCGGATCTAGATCGGATATCCGGATTTGGCCATTTTGGTATCCGACCCGGATCTGATATCCGACCCCACTATTCAGGATATCCGGCAAATTCGGATATGTGGATAGACAATCCGGAAGTGCCCTTTAAATTGCTTTAAAAATGTTTTTTAGGGTCAATGAGGCATGTAGCATCATTATTTTTTAAAGGGGAACACTAATTGATTATGTGGGGACTTAAAATCCCCCCCCCCCCCAAAAAAAATGGCTGTCAATTAACATCAGGCCTAGGTTCCAGACAGCGGTCGTGCAGCCCACATTGTATCCAAAGTCCAAAGTGCAAAGTGCCACATGCAAAGTGCAGAGTGCCACGTGCAAAAACATGCAAAGTGCCACGTGCAAAGTGCAAAGCGCCACATGCAAACACGTGCCAAGTGCAAACACGTGCAAAGTGTAAAGTGCCATGTGCAAAGTGCAAAGTGCCACGTGCAAAGTGCCACGTGCAAAGTGCATAGTGCCATGCGAAAAGTGCAAAGTGCCACGTGCAAACACGTGAAAAGTTCCACATGCAAAGTGCAAACGTGGCACTTTGCACTTTGCACGTGTTTGCACGTCTTTGCACATGGCACTTTGCACTTTGCACGTGTTTGCATGTGGCACTTTGCACGTGGCACTTTGCACGTGTTTGCATGTGGCACTTTGCACGTGGCACTTTGCACGTGTTTGCACGTGGCACTTTGCGCTTGGCACGTGTTCCTATTCCCTAATCCCTAATGTGCCACGTGCAAAGTGCCCTAACGTGCCATCCGCAAAGTGCCACGTGCAAAGTGCCATGTGCAAAGTGCAAAGTGCCACGTGCAAAGTGCCACATGCAAAGTGGCTTGTGCAAAGTGCCACGTGCAAACACGTGCAAAGTGCCACATGCAAAGTGCAAAGTTCCACGTGCACACACGTGCAAAGTGCAAAGTGCCACAGGCAAAGTGCCACTTTGCACGTGGCACTTTGCACGTCTTTGCACATGGCACTTTGCATGTGGCACTTTGCACGTGGCCCTTTGCACGTAGCACTTTACTCTTTGCACGTGTTTGCATGTGGCACTTTGCGCTTGGCACTTTGCATGTGTTCCTATTCCCTAATCCCTAACCTAACCTAAACTGTAGCTAGCTAAGGCTAATAGCTGGCCAGCAGGCAGCAGCTGGCCTGGTCTGTGCACAGCACACACACAGACACTTAGCAGCTGCCTGCGGCACTGGAGCACAGCACACACTCTGACTGTCTGTCACATAATGAAATCAAGCTAATTAACGATTTAACAATAGTGTAGTGATAGTGAAGGGGTTACTCACTGAACAGCTTTATCACTGTGTAAACACTTGGCCAGCAGCACTGCAGCACACACTCTGACTGACTAACACACAATGAAATCAAGCTAATTAACAATTTAACTATAGTGTAGTGATAGTGTAGTGATAGTGAATGGGTTAATCACTGAACAGCTTTAGGTTTATAACTGTGTACAGGCAGCCCTTGCTACTAGGCCATCAGCACTGGAGCAGGTCTCTCAGTGAGCATTCAGAAAGCTAGGACGATCTGTCTCATCATGGCAGCCCTCATTATTATACCTTACTTAGTTTTTAAAGGACTCTCCTTAACCTCCCTGGCGGTAAGCCCTGCTGGGCCGATTTACATACTTTTTATTTGCAACACGCAGCTAGCACTTTGCTAGCTGCGTGTGCACTCTGATCGCCGCCGCTCGCCGGGCCACCCCCCCCCCCCCTAGACCCTGTGCGCTGCCTGGCCAATCAGTGCCAGGCAGCGCTGAGGGGTAGATCGGGACTCCCAATGACGTCACAACGTCGATGACGTCGGTGACGTCATGCCGCCCGTCGCCAGGGCTCGCTACATGATTAGAAAAAAAAAGAAAAAAAAAAAGACTGCTCTGCTGCCCCCTGGCGGTTTTTAATAGACCGCCAGGGGGGTTAAAGGAGTTATGTGGTGAACTAAGTATATGCTTTTTTACTTACCTCTTGTATTGTGCATGCACACAACACTCCTGGCTTGCACAGAAGATCTATTACAGCCTGACAGCAAGATGTTGGAGAAAACTGCAGCTGCGGTGAGGGACACAGATATTTCTAGGGGATGGAAGAAACCCCAGGTAACTAAAAAAGCATATACTTAGTTTATCTGGGAACTCCTTTAACTGGCTTCATTCATTATTTATTTCTCCTTATTTGACTTAACTCTACTTTACTTTTGACTTTACTTTTTCTCCTGAGTTTTCTCCTGCATGATATTTTCACACATACTCATAAAAAAAGCAAGAAAATACTCAAAAAATACTCAAAATAATTTTAATAGTAATTTTTCATTTACTTTTGAAATTTTTCTCCAAGGAGATAACTCAGGAGAAAACATTAATTGCATATGGGACCTAATCTGTTTACCTCATGAATTATCTCTCCTTATTTGTTAATCTCATGCATTAGCTTTCCTTATGCTGGGAATACACCATGTGTTTTTTCAGCAGATAGATGGTTCGATAGATAATTTCCCACATGTCTGATCTTACTCTCGATCGTTTTACTGCTCGATTTCTCATAGAAGTGTATGGAAATTGATAAGAAAACATAAGAGAATGGAGGGGGAAATTTAGCGGAAAAATTAATCGACAATCGATCGGATGGAAAATCGATTGTAAATACACATTGTGTATTCCCACCATAACAGCTAAGGTGAAGAATAAGTAAGCTTTAAGGTTCGTACATACGTCTGATGAAAGGCAACGACGGGTCCGTCGTCACCTCCCGCTGGGTGGGTATTCAGCAGACAGTACAACGTGTGTACAGTCTGTTGGTGGACTGATAAGGCTGTTTGATCGCTCAGAAACAGCCTTATCAGTACACCGACAGACTGTACACACGCTGTACTGTCTGCTGAAAACCCGCCCAGCGGGAGGTGACGACGGACTCGTCGTTGCCTTTCATCAGACGTGTGTACGAGCCTTAATGAATCAACCCCATGATGAGATAAACAAAGGTACGTACAGTAATAGCCTAATAAGACATTGTCTGTAGTCCTTTTTTGTTTTAGTGGAGAACAATTGTTAAAAAACTAAAGCTTTTTGAACAGATAACAGAATTTAATTTAGTTTCCTGACAAGAAAATAGGATTAAAAGCTGTTTTATTAGCCTGATAAAGGCCAGCTAAAAAGGTTTTATTGCTTAAAGTTGTATCTGTTTGTTTTGCATTAGAACAAAGCAGATTTTAGATCAGACTATCATGATTAGAATTTAGTCTTCAAAATGAAGCCACTCAACTTAAAATAAAATTATGAGACTTTTTTTCTGTGTTACTAATGTTCTATTTAATATTAGTACTACACATACAATTAACTATCTCCTAAGTTCATTTTACTTCAAGTTTCCTGTGAGTCTCTCATCATGTGGTTCAACGAGAGTGCATTTGGTGAAAGTCTCATGGAGGGGAGATGTGGTGGAAGTACCATGCTCTGCTTAACATTACCGGGTAAAGTCTGAGGCTTGATTACCAACTTAACTGCTTGCGGACTGCATTGATTGAAATCTGCGTCCTGCAGGTGGCTGCGTGGCTCTGCAGGCCCCTCTCTCTGCCATCTCTATGCGTCAATGGGAGAACGGCGTGATTGGCGAGAGTGGCGGGTATGTGCGGCGATTCATTGGGAGGCACCGTTTTGTGGTACCAGCAGTCTCTGGTCCTTAAGGGGCCAAAGACTGCTGGTATGCAAGGGGTTAAACAGTAAACCACATTTGCATGAAGTACAACTTTGAATACAGTAGACATTAAAAAAAACATACAGAGCAGAATAGACAGTGGTGTTTCTAAGGAGCTATGGGCCCCGGACGGTGCAAGGTTTACATTGTGCCCCCCTAAGCACTATATACATAACAATTTAAATGGCACACCAAAACCTGCCAAGGACAACCACAGTGTCAGAAGTGCAAGAAGGGGATCGGGAACAGTTTGTTAATGATTAATACTAATAAAATCACATATAGAAGTGATTATTACCAGCATAGGACCAATAGAGAGCTAATTCTGTGGTTGAGGGTGGGCCCCACGGTGCCTGTCTGGTCCCAGGGCCCCATGTGGTCGCTACCTCTGCACCCCCTATTGCTATGCCACTGAGAATAGACCATGGTGCCTAGCATCTCTAAAAAGGCAGTTCAGCATATTACACATATTGACTTTCCATTTAAAATGGAGGAAATAGATGTGTATTTATGTGTATTTATGCACGCATGTGAGTGTGGATAAAATACATCAGTGCATTTCTGAGTCATTTCATTTGCATTAGCAATCCATTAGCCACAAAATAAAGTGCATATGATTTAATTATGAAGGTATTTAATTTCATTCTAATTAGATCACTTCTTTTTATGTACATCAGATTTATCCTGGTTGATAGGCCATGTATTCTTAGCTCAAGATTTATATCACAGCTGTTCTAACATTGTCTTTGTAATCTTCTCTAATTGTGATAATTATGATAAAATACATAAACCAACAATGAGGTCCATATTGTGCATTTTTAGCTTTATGCCTTTTCCAGATCTAAAGGTATAAGCTTACATTAATCTCAAAGGATACTAGCCTGTACACCCCACTCCCCCAAGACTTTACTTGCCCCTTGTTTCCAATAAAGGTTGGTATTTCACATGATATTCATTATACTCATAATCTCCGCCCCTGGAACAATGTCACTCCACACGATACATGAGTATGGAGGCATGTTCGTAGCCATTACCACAACTAAAAAGTTAAAAACAACACCTACAACACAAAAAAAAAATGTATAAGAAAAGTCCAACACTCAAAACAAGGGACCCACATTCATATCCTAAGACACACCACCTATGTAAGTCAGCATCCATCGCTTACACACCCCTAACACTGCCTATGGCCACTATCTCCAATTTGTAAAGCAGAATGCACAAGTCATTTTACCAAATGGGACAGAGAAAGGTCCTCCCACAGTTCACGTTAAAGTCTAATTTTACCAATTTTTGCATTGCAGCTTTTCGTCCTATTCAAGGGCCTATTTACAATGGGGATGATGCTGACTTACCTCTAGAAGTTGGTGCTCAAGGTAAATAAGGCCTCTGGGCACATTTGACCTAGAAATTGCCATTCAGGGGATGTGTTTACTTCTGATGACCCACAAATTCTGAATATAGGGTGAAAACAGGAACATATTAAAGCTGGTGATTACCCCGTGAAATATCACACATTAGGGGTCCAATATCAGGTCAAACTCAAAGTACAAATTCATTTTATGGTTGACTCAAATCTGAACAATACCACTTAGAGACACTAGTATTCTAAATCTCATGTTTTCTTTTTTTATTCATCCCAGAAATGTATTTGCTTTAGCTAATTCAACTTGGCAGTGAATATGGTTGCCAAGCTTCCTGTTAACCAATACTCCCAAAGTTCTGGTCTAAGTCTGATATCCACAGTTATTTCTTAGTCAGTATACATGACACAGTCATGTCCTTACTTTTTTTCATCATTATAATTCACCTGCTATTTATCTGCTTATCTAACCACCTCGTCAAGAAGATACCATATTTTGTGGACTATAAGAGACACTCTTTTTCTGCCCCAAAAGTGGGAGAAAAAAGTCAGTGCCTCTTATAGTCTGAATGTGCAGCCGCTGGCCAGATAGCCCCCACAAGCAGATGCCGGATATACCAGAAGCCCTTCCCTATTCAGCTGTGGGCTCCACGTCCTGCATCCTTCTTCCTCCTTCTGCGTCCAGTGTTTACCAGCTCCCCTCCTGTGCAGCCTGTTAACACTCTGAAAGGCTGATGAGTGTCACTCTTGCTCCCCCTGTGCATGTGTTACGAGCCTGAACGGAGAAACTGGGATTGATCGCAGTTTGCAGCAACACAGACACTGAGACAGGAATATACTATGCAGGAAGGTTTATTTACAATCGTGCATACAGTATTATGCAATTTCAATGCAGCAGCATGCATAACAACTATGTACAGCAGTCAGAGAATATGGTGGCATCTATCTATCTATCTATCTAAATATATACAGGATATATATACACATATACACAGGACAAATATATACAATATATACACCAATCGCAGTACAAGGAGGCAGGCACAAAATCACAGTCAGAACAAAGCATAAGTCGGCAACAATCGAGCAATCACGGTACAAAAGGAGCAGGCAGTAAACGAGGTCAGACAGAATCAAGGTTCAGTAACAGGATAACAGATACAGAAATACAGAATACCAGAGAACCGGGGTTGTCCAGATACTCCAGCTAGCGAGCACAAAGTTCTGGCAAAGGTTGCTCCTTGCAGGGCTCTTAAATAAGGAGGACACACCTGCAGCATGATTGACAAGCAAAGTCCATAGAGAGCAACCCTTGCAGTGGCAGAGCTGTCTCCAGCCAGCATAGAGCCACCCAGTGGTGGAACAAGGAAAGTTCAGGTCATGCAAAGTCTCTAGAGCCACCTGCTGGTGGAATAAAGGAAGTTCATCAGAGTTCAACACGATGCTACCACCAGCAGGCAGGAAGTGGCATGACCATATTCCTAACAGCATGCTCTCTGAATGGCAGCTTGGAGTCACATGGGCTGGTGCTGCCCACGTGATTCTGGATCCTGCAGAGGCTCTAGCTCCAGGAGGGGTCCGGTCCTTGCCACTGATGTCCCTGCTTCTCCACCACCGCTGCCTGGACCCAGGACATCAGACGCCCTGTGCAGGCGCTGTGGTCGGCGGCTTGGAGCCACGTGGGCCAGCTCTTTTAGTGACTCCAGCTCTTGTAGTGGCTCTGGCTCCAGGAGGAATCTGCTCCTTGCCATCAATGTCCTAGCTTTTCTACTGCCACTGCCCTGACCCAGGACATCAGACACCCTATTGAGGCTTTGTGATCAGTGGCGTGGAGTAAAACGGGCCATCAGCTGGTGCTGTCCATGGGACTCTGGCTCCTGCTCCGACTCCAGGAGGGATCCAGACCTCGCCTCCATTGTCCCTGCTTCTCTACTGCCACTGCCAGGACCTAGGATATTGACAGAACAGTGTACCCCTGCCACTCTCTGAACCGGATTGCAGGGGACCCGGGAAGCCATCAGGCCAGACCTGCACCTGCACAGGATTCACAGCAGCCCAGTCCTACAGTTCTTGTGTCACTGGCAGCTTACCTCTACCCTAGGATCGGTAAGTATAAAAAATGCATTTGTATTTAGTGTAGGTAGTGGGGCAGTGTGGCTTAGTGTAGGTTTTGAGTGCAGCAGGGGTTAGGGTAGTGTAGGTAGTAAGGCATCAGGGGTTAGTGTAGAGTAGTTAATGTAGCTAGTGGAGCAGCAAAAGCGAATGTAGGATAGTTAGCGTAGCCAGTGGGGTAGCAGGCATTAGTGTAGCTGGACAGTGTAACTTATATAGAGACAGTTTGGGGGGAAAAGGTCCATCAGACACCACGGCACCACAGACGCACCAGGTTTAGTAGTGTTTTATCCTGATTATTGCCCTCTAAATCTACTGTAGGTGCGTCTTATAGTCTAAAGTGTCTTATAGTCCAAAAAATATGGTATTTCTATAGTATGTCACCATCTTGATGGCTGTTGAAAATGTTATGTAGTTGTGCATTATCTGCAAATGTGGCAACATTACTGCTTACCTCAACTACAGGGTTAAGGGTGGATAAATGAGTATGGAATTAAGGAGTTAATATTTCTAGAAGAATTATTTTAGGTACTGTTTCCTGTAACAACAGTCAAGGGACACATTGAAAAAAAGCCAACTGTGAGTTTTTATGCTCTCTGGTTACCAGCCTTCTTGGATTTGTACAGTCCTGTACTAGGTAATTAATACATGAATAGAGGTGAACTAGACTCGGTACTGACTCTTGGATGACCTGTCTGCTAACAGCTGCTGCCCACGTTGAGTATGATCCATTTACTGATATTCTTTGCCTTCTGATGTTTAGCCAGTTCTTTATTTTCTCGTACATATTTCCCTTAATCCCTACAAAAGAAAATGCATGCAGTAGCAACACTGTGTTTATCCACTCAAAAAATAATGAAAATAAATTGACCAGTGTATATCTACACGGAACCATAGTTTCCCGTTAAGATATGCAGCAGTATTAGAAGATTTTGTCAGAACTAAACACGTGAGTGTGACATAGCTGCAAATGAATATTACATACTAAACTCACCGCCAGTTCCTCTCAGAAGCTCACCATTTTCTTCTTACAGTGATCCCTTTCAGTTCTGACATAATTTTGTCAAAAATGAAATATACCAGTTATATCATCAGCTGTCAGTTACAACTGAGGCTGCTTTCACAGTGGGACGTTAAAGTCCCACGTTACAACAGCCTGTAACGCAGCCCAACTCACAGTAATTAAAAATCAATGTGCTGTTCACAGTGCACACGTTAAGTAGGAGTATAACGCTGTTAAAATGAAAGTGCAGCATGCTGTGCATTATACTCCTGTGGCTGCGTTAGACTGTTTGCACATGCTCAGTAATGTATGTCAGGAGAGGAGGAGGGGAGAGTCGCTATTGTGTCTAGCCACATGGCTAATTAATATTCACTGCACTGTAGTGTTGTCCAGATCATGAGCGATTCGGATCTTTGATCCGGATCTTTTTTGTGAGTCGAATCATCCGGATCATCACAATGAAGGATTTGGTTCACAGTGGATGTCTGGAAGAAACAGGAACTGCAGCTTCTGTGCACAAGCACAATCTTCCTGCTGCATCTCTCCCTTCCCCATTAGCACCCTCAATGTGCATTCATTCTCCTACACCTCTCACTCTGCTGCACCCCTGCTTCCTGCTTCCCTAGTAAAATGATTCAAAGATTCGGTTCAAAGATCTGGATCTTTTCAATGATTCAATCATTGAAAAGATCCGGACTTCCCAGTATAGAAAGAAAACGGCGCACCAAAAGCTGCATAATGCGGCTCAATCTAACGTCCAACTTCAACACCACCATGTGTTGCGTTAGGAGCATGTTATGTGACCTTAACGTCCCCTAAAACGCAACGTCTTGGTGTGAAAGAGGCCAGAATGTGCAAGGTAATGTCCATGTTTCCTTATGGCTCAAGTGGGTGATATTACAGTTTAAGGCCTCATTCACACCTAAAATCAAAGATGCAAGCGTTTTGCATTTGTGTGCACACTTCCCCTTCCCCCCCCCCCCCCTGGGGGGCTCCACTGTGCTCTGCACTTCTGGTAAAAGCGCTTTTCCAGAGCGGTTTTGTAATTCACTCCCTGATGTCAGTCAGGAAGTGAACTCTTTGACCCGGAAAATAATAAATGCAATGTATTTATTCTAAAAAATGCGAACGCAATTGCAGCATAAAGTGGTTTTGTGAGCATTTAGCACTAGTCCTTTACCTTCCATCATAGCAAAAACACCCCAAAAATGGTACAGGCACCACTTTGCTAAACGCACAGTGCAAGAACCTCGCTGATATGAACCTTCTCATAGAGATTCATTGCACAAGCGTTCTGTGGGCAATTTTAAAAAGGCCGAAAACACCCCTAGTGTGAACAAGCCCTCACAGTGTGCTGACCAGGAAGCTGTTATGGGGTAATGGCCATTTTTAAAATGGAGGACGGAGAATTCCATTGATTACAGTGGACAATGGGACGCAGGAGAGGAGAAAAAGATTGAGTAGACTACACAGGAGGTAAGTATGACCTGTGTAAGGTTATTTTGACTTTTTATTCTCAGTTCAGGTTCTCTTTAAATATATCAGTTGCTGTCAGTTATATACCAGTTGCTGTCAGTTATAACTGAAAGGACAGCTGATAAGCAAGGTAATGTCCATGTTTCCCTATGGCTCAAGTGGGCGATATTACAGTTTAACAGTGTGCTGACCCAGAAGCTGTTATGGGGTAAGGGTAATTTTCAAACTGGAGAACTCCATTGATCACAGTGGCCAAACAGGACGCAGGAGCCGAAATTTGCATAATTTTGTTTTTACATAATTATGGATGCTAATTTTGACACTACGATGCAAATTACAAACCGTAATTCAGAATTCCATAAGTATAATTTCTGTCTCGTAATTTTGCGCTTTGCCGCAAATTCGTGTTTAACACAAAATTTCCTAATTTTGTGTGTTTTCTATAGAAACAAAGTTATTTTGATTATGAAAATGGACATCATTTTGTTTCTAATAATAATTATGCAAATTTAAGTAATTACTAAACTCAGGAAAGTCACTCATTTTATTGCAGTTACTGATAATGCAAAGGCCCCTGCACGTGCTGTCGCTTTAAATGCAGCCACTTCTAAGGCAGGTGCTCTTTGTCAAGGTGCACTTAGCGGTCATGCATACTGAGACACTTGGTTTTGGGCCTTGCAACTTCTGATAATGCAAAGGTCCCTGCACGTTTCGAGAACGGCTGTATTTACACGTTCAAAGAGAATTTCCAATTTTTTTCCCTTTCAGAAATGATCGGAATTATGAAAACCATTGGAATTACGAAATTTGGGGAAATTATGAATTTCCGATTACGGCGGTAATCATAATTTTGCGAATTACGAGAAATTTCATGTAATTAGGTTTTTACGCTCATCACGCAGGAGAGAAGAAAGAGATTGATGAGTAAATACATGGGAGGTAAGTATGACATGTGTAGGTTTATTTATTTTGACTTTTAATTTTCAGTTTTCAAGTTAAGGATTTTTTTGTCTTCATTTTATAAAATATTTCATAGCTATGAACAAAGTTTTCTTATTACATGCCTAGTTATATGCATAGATTAAACTAACATCTCTTGCAATACCAAGTGTGTTATCAAAATATCATGTTTAACTTTGCAGCTGGGTTAAAGGGAACCTGTAAGAAGAACAGTATACGGAGGCTGCCATATTTATTTCATTTTAAACAATATTAGTTGCATGGCAGTCCTGCTGAATTGTTTGGCTGCAGTAGTGTCAGAATCACACCAGAAACAAGCATGCAGCTAACCTTGTCAGATTTGACAAAAATGTCAGAAACACCTGAGCTTGTTCAGGGTTTATGGTTGAAAGAGGCAGAGGATCAGCAGGATTAGGGATGATCAAAGATGTGCAAATTCTTCTGAGTTGATGCACATTTTTATGCAAATATATGCAGCTTAAAAATGGGCCAATAAGTTGAAACCTGGGTTTAAACTGATTGATTAATTTTCAGACTGCATACATTTGCATAAAAATGTGCATAATTTCAGAAGCATGCACCTCATTGATCATCCCTAAGCAGGATAGCCAGGCAATTGGTATTGTATGAAAGGAAATAAATATGGCAGCCTCCATGTCTCTCTCACTTCAGGTGTCCTTTAACCACTTGCCGACCGCACGCTTATACCGTGTGTCGGCAAAGTGGCAGCTGCAGGACCAGCGACGCAGTATTGCGTCGCCAGCTGCAGGCTGATTAATCAGGATGCAGCCGCTCGCGCGAGCGTCTGCTTCCTGTCAATTCACGGCGGGGGGCTCCGTGATTAGCCTGCGGGCCGCCGATGGCGGCTCGCAGGCTAAATGTAAACACAAGCGGAAATAATCCGCTTTGTTTACATTGTACGGCGCTGCTGCGCAGCAGCGCCGTAAGGCAGATCGGCGATCCCCGGCCAATCAGCGGCCGGGGATCGCCGCCATGTGACAGGGGACAGCCTGTCACTGGCTGCACAGGACGGATAGCGTCCTGTGCAGCCCGGTCACCAGGGGGGGCCAGGTAGGAGAGGGAGGGGGAGGATTTTGCCGCGGAGGGGTGCTTTGAGGTGCCCCCCCCCGCAACACCCGGCAGGCAGGAGCGATCAGACCCCCCCAGCACATCATCCCCCTAGTGGGGAAAAAAGGGGGGCGATCTGGTCGCTCTGCCGGCACCCTGATCTGTGCTGGGGGCTGCAGAGCCCACCCAGCACAGATCAGCTAAAACAGCGCTGGTCCTTAAGGAGGGGTAAAGGGGGGGTCCTCAAGTGGTTAAGACCTGCATACTGCAGATGTGTAATGAAAACACACAGCAGAGCTGTGCTTTTCTATGAAGTAAACCTTACTGCAATTCAGCAAAAAAGCTCTCATGTACTGGGGTAAGAGCACGCTATTTTCATTAAAACTTAAAAATGGCAAACTAGTTTTTGGCTGAAATCTTGAGAGTAGCAAAGGCACAAAACGCCAAGTCTGAACTCCCAAGCACTTGGCCATGGTCAAGTGCGCCCATGTATCTGTCCTGGATACATTTCAAAGCTAGCACAGATGACTGCAGCAATTATAATCAAGAAGTCAAGTTGGACTGCAGCATTTGTGTTGGAAGTAAATGTGCTGACAGTATTCCTTAAGGTGCGTACACACATGCGACTATAGTCATTTGTAACGATCGTTCCCCGATCTTTACCAACGACGATCGTTACAAAAAACGAACCAACGACTATTAAGGCAAACGACGAACGAGGCAAATCGCTACAAAACAAAGTTCTGTCTTGGCGGATTTTTACCACCGACGATCGTTAGCAAAAGTGGTACATCGTTGGAAACGATCGTTCGTACCAGGCTGGACATGCGCATTTCACTTTTTCTCCAAGGAACTTTACAATTTTATGCGCAGGCGCATTAAGTGCTTTTACGTGGTGTAACGTTCGTTCTAACGATGTGATCGTTACACACTTTTTACAACTAACTTTACTTCGCTCGTTCTTTCGTCAATTAAAAGATCGTTCGTCGTTGACAACGAACGATCGTTGTCGCATGTGTGTACGTAGCATAAGTTAGAACATCTGCAATTAACATCTTGCCTGTCATGACATAATTCTCTCAATATATTACACCATTTTTAGTTGAGCTTAAAATATGTAATTAGGAATCACAGCAATGCCATATGGCAGTAGCTTTACACTCAAAATAGGCCTAGGTTTTCTTTTCAAGCAAATGTTTGTCTTCACATCATAGCACTGATGGTAGATGAAATAAACATGCCATATGTAAATTGGAAATACATAAGTAGTATAAATAGAACCATATTTGGTGTTAAAGGGAACCTAAACTGAGAAGGAAGGATAGGGATGTTTGCTTTTAAAATAATACCAGTTGCCTGACTCTCAGCTGCATGCTAGTTTCAGGTGTGTGATTCAGCCACTACTGCTGCTAAAGACATCAGCAGGACTGCCAGGCAACTGGTAATGTTTAAATGGAAACATCCATATCCCTCTCAGTTAAGGTTTCCTTTAAATGCTGCATATTCATAATATTGTAGCAGGGGCAAGTGCAGTCAATGAGTAAAAAATATATGTATATGTAAAAAAAAAAACTCCTGCTTTCCCTTACAAGAGCCCCTGCCACCTCCTTCCTCCATGCAGATTAGCACAGGGAGTGCATGTAATATTTACCTGAACAAGCCCTGTGGGTCTCTTCCATGCATTATAGCCACACACACTCTACTGCCATTTTCCGGCTATAGGTCATGTGACTTACATCGGTCATGTGATCAGTAGCCGGACAATGGCAGGCTGGCAGCAGAGAATGTTCGGCTGTGACGCATGGAAGAGACCCACAGGGCTGGTGCAGGTAAATATTACATCTACTCCCTACGCTATTTTGCATGATGGGAGGAGATGCTAGGGTATGGATTTTTTTTAAGGGAATGGGAGAGTTCTTTTAACAAATATACTTCCTTGCTCATTGGCTGTTGGGGATGAAGAGAGGGATAGGAGCGGACCTCCAAAGCCCTCCGCCCTGATGGTAGAAAAATAATAGATATCGGGGATGGCCATGGTACATACAATTTGTATGTCTTCTCTGTATTTGGACCATTTCTCCACCATATCAAGGGTGTAGCAATATTCTAATGAAAAACCACAACTATAATGGTCCAGAAATAGCACTACACATGATTGTAGCCGAATGTTATCAAAATGTATTCATATATCATATCACACTATCAATAAAGTATTAAAAACAATGATCCTCTCCACAAGGACACAAATCCATATAGATTATATTATCAAAAAAAGGGAAAGAAAAGGAGCGCTCTCTGGTGCATTACCTTTTTTAATCTGCTTCTTTAAAAAATAGAATACATTTATTTATTTATTTATTGTATTTATAAAGCGCCAACATATTACGCAGCGCTGAACATTAATTTAGGTTACAGACAATATTTAGGGGTGACATACAGCAATATGACAATACAGGAATAATAGAAAACCAGATCACACGGCACAGTATGAGTGCCAGGTAATGCCTAGTCATTGGATTGAGCATGTAGATTAGGCAAGTTAGGTTCACTCAGATGCATAGCATGGGTTCACAGTAATGGAGGTGCATGATCAGGTAGGACACAAAAGGAGGAGGACCCTGCCCAAAGGCTTACAATCTAGAGGGAGAGGTAAGGACACGAACGGTAGGGGACCAGAGTTCAGCTGTAGGTTTAGAGCACTTGTGAGGGGTAGTAGGCCAGAGTGAAAAGGTGAGTTTTGAGGGCTTTCTTGAAGATGTTGAAGGAGGGGGCTGCCCTAATGGGTGGAGGTAGGGAGTTCCATAGTGTTGGAGCAGCTCTTGAGAAGTCCTGGAGGCGTGCATGGGACTGGGTGATGCGGGGGGCGGTTAGGCGAAGTTCATTGGAAGAGCGGAGTGAGCGGCTAGGTGTGTACCTCTGAGTAAGATCGGAAATGTAGGTTGGACAAGTTTTGTGGACAGATTTGTAGGTCAGACACAGTAACTTGAATTTGATTCTGGACTGGATAGGAAGCCAGTGGAGGGATTCTAGGAGGGGATCTGCCGTGGTGGAGCGATGGGAACAGTGGATAATTCTGGCTGCCGCATTCATGATGGACTGCAGTGGGGCTGTTCGGGTCATAGGGAGACCAGACAGCAGGGCATTGCAGTAGTCAAGGCGGGAAATTATGAGGGCATGGATGAGGAGTTTGGTGGTGGCAGAGGTCAGGAAAGGGCGAATCTTACAGATGTTACGAAGGTGGAAGTTGCAGGACTTTGTGAGGTTTTGGATGTTGGAAGTGAAGGAGAGTGCGGAGTCCAGGGTGACACCCAGACAGCGGGCTTGAGAGGTAGGGCGAATGGTAGTGTGGTTAACAGTGACATGCACATCTGGGAGGTTTGTGGATGGCCGGGGTGGGAAGATCATAAATTCCGTTTTGTCTAGATTTAGTTTCAGGAACCTAGCGGACATCCAGGAGGAGATGGCTGATAGGCAGGAGGAGACCTTGTCCATGGTAGTGGTGGATATGTCACCATGTTTATATAAGAACAAGGCTTATCACACTAAGAAGTGTACATCACCGGGTCCCACAGTTGGTGTCACCACCAAAGTCGCCTCCGCACTGTGGGCAATAGTCAGATCATGATCTGACGAAGGCGTGGAACGCCGAAACGCGTCATGACGCAATAGGCGCAGGGCAGCTGCCGTTAGTACTCTGAGTCCCTGAACCCGCTGGCACTTTGGATCCTTTGATTCTCCCTCACTATTAGCCACAGTGCGGAGGCGACTTTGGCGGTGACACCAACTGTGGGACCCGGTGATGTACACTTCTTAGTGTGATAAGCCTTGTTCTTATATAAACATTGTGAGTTTTATTCTATTTATTAAAGAAGCACATTAAAAAAAGGTAATGCACCAGAGAGCGCTCCTTTTCTTTCCCTTTTTTTTTGGGCCTTTCAACAGAGCATTTACTATAGTCCCAGAGTAATAAAGGAGCAGCACTTATTGGATGCTTGATGTGATTCATGTGGAAGCTGTTTCCCGATTGAACGCAGTGGAAATTGTGGATTAGATTATATTATCAACCATGAATTATATATCATCATATGAAGCTGCTATATTATACCATATTGTGGGAAAACAGTAGTGAATACGCCCCAAGGTGCTCACATATTGAGCTTCCTTAGGGTGAAGAACCCGGGTTCTAAAAGTATTGGTCGGTATAAAGTTTCCCTAAAGGACAAAAAAGTGCAATACAATCAATGCAATATAGTGCAAAATGCATACAATAAACATATACAAGACATACACGCTAATGCTATATGAATAAGTGGCAAAGTGCTGTGAAACCTGGGTGACTATGATCCCAGGGAATGGGAAGGTGCGAGCAGAGGAGAGCAATACTATACCCAGATCAAGCAGCAGATGGAAAATGGATCAGGTGTGTGTGGAGAGCGGTGGAGGGAGCCCCCGGTGGACGGCTCTGCTCACACCTTAGGAAGGGAAGTGATATAATTTCAACTTTCATATCAAGGAAGTCAGCCTTTGCCAATATAGCACTAAGCATGCTGGTAGAAGCAAAGGAAAATATAGATAAATATATCATTTTTACGCTGTGTTTTGTTTGGCGTTTCACATCAAAATTTAAGGCAACCTCTCGCAGTGGTATGTTAGTCTGTTGACGACTTACAGGTATGTAATTGCTTAAAGTCCTGAAAATATAAACTTCTAAAGAGTTGTATCTCCTTTGATTGTCATTTGTTGGGTACCTGGGACCAGACCCCAATGGGTAGATAACGGGCAGTATTCTTCAGTTTAGCTCATGACTAGTGATTGGTAGAATTTCACTTACTAAAATAGTACCTTACAAATCAGCATTAAGATACTCAAGGTTTATTTGATGTTATGTAGGTTTATGGAACATTTGGATTTATTATTATATGTGCTTTATTTTAAACGTTTTAGTGACTTTTAAAGCAATGTAATTGTATAATTTATTGTACACTATTTAAAGCAAATCTGTAAACAAAGTAGTACATGCAAAATCCATGTGCTCTTGCCTACTAGAAAGATGTGACAAAGGGCACTGGAAAGCTATGCATCTACTGGAGGTATTGGAAATTAAGCAGACCATATTTTCTGCATGTAGCTCTACTCCTATATCCTCATACCCACATTGAACAAAGGCCACTTAGGTGACTTTGCCCCCACACCAGTTGTATTAGTTCTCCCATAGTTAAATATGGGCACGTATACGCTCTCTAAAAAATCCACCATGATTTCCAACAGACATGTGTGCCTGTACACAGCTGAGGGTGTGAAGATGGAGAGCAGTTATTGTAGTAGCTGCATTCATCTTCTGGTGACGCCAAACTGTCCTCAAACATAATGTATGCATCATTGTTTTTCCCACTGAAGTAATATTAAAGGGAACCTGAACAGAGTACATTTTTTTAAATAAACACATGATGTACCTGCAAATAAATATTACATACTTACCTCATCATCAATTCCTCTCAGAAGCTCACCAATTTCTTCTAACAATGATTCCTTCCAGTTCTGACATGATTTTGTCAGAACTGAAATATATCAGTTGCTGTCAGTTACAACTGATGTGCAAGTTAATGTCTATGTTTCCCTATGGCCCATGTGGGCGATATTACAGTTTAACAGTGTGCTGACAGGGAAGCTGTTACAGGATCATCACCATTTTTAAAATGGAGGACGGAAAATTCCATTGATCACAGTGAACAAACAAGACGTGGTAGAGTAGAAAGAGATTGATTAGTAGACTACACGGAAGGAAAGTATGACGTGTTTATGTTTATTTCAACTTTTCATTTTCAGTTCAGATTAGCTTTAAGTGATGGCTGTGCAGCCACTCTGTATTGCTGCAATTGCTGTGCAATCATTTGTAATGACATTTTACAGAGTGTTAAATTATCCATATTTAACCCTGTCTATAACATATGTGTGAATGCAGCCTAACTGACAACCAGAGGAAGGGAGGAGATCAAAGCTATTACTTTACCTGAGGCCTAGTTTGGCTTTAATTCATTTCTGATGCTAGATCCTCCTGGAGATTACATGTATTCCATATCTCCCTAAGCACAGTACTGATGCATTTTTTTCTCAGATCAAATAGAAAATCAGATTTTTTTTTTTCATTTCAGATCATGTCTCCAGAATGAGAAGCTGGCCAGACCTTATTTGACTCTCATTATTCTTCACAAATTCTTTCCTGTTTTCATTAGAAAGCAAAAAGCATTTTTCCCATTTCCTTGTCTGTTTAGTTTATCCATCCATATCTAAACAGAAGAAAGGTATATTTATCTTTAGGGTGATCTTTAGGGTGATCTAGATGTGTGTACATTAAAATGCAGCTCTGCCCCTGGCTCCTTAGACTTCTATGAATAGTAAAAATAAAAAACAAAAAGGGGTAATGTCCGCTACTTGATTAAATACAAAGAAGGAGACTATTGTACTGGCTTCTGCTATAATTCTCTCTTCCTACATACTAATTGGGGCACTTGATGGAATAGCTGAAAAATATTTGTTTCTACTTATTTATCTTGCAATTTTTATTCCTAGACAGTTATAACTAAAATGCTCAACGATAACAAGTAGGGTGGCATATCTTTCTTTCTGTACCAGGGGCGCCACCAGTATGCAAGGGAGCCAAGTGGCCGCTTGGGGCCTCACTTTGTGGGGGTCCTCGCTGGCTCGTCTCCCCTCCTGCAGACCGGCTCAGCTTGTGTGCCAGCGATGACACGCAAGCAGCCGGGTACTGAGGAGGTGCGTCGCTAGGGGGCTACTACCTCTCCCGGCGTCTGGTTACAGCGCCTCCTCCTCCTGTGATGACGTAACCACATGTCATCACAGCAGACACCGGGAGAGGAAGTAGGAAGACAAAGCTGGGGGCTGCGTGGCTGTGCGGCGCAAGGATCGGAGGAAGGTGAGTCCGACCTACACACTGGAGTCTGGTGCCATCTATCCTACGCTGGAGCCACCTACCTAACCTATCTTACCTACACTGGGGCCACCTG
The DNA here is from genome assembly GCF_040937935.1 of Hyperolius riggenbachi. Lineage (NCBI taxonomy): Eukaryota > Metazoa > Chordata > Amphibia > Anura > Hyperoliidae > Hyperolius > Hyperolius riggenbachi. The sequence continues at coordinate 299,690,010 of NC_090649.1, forward strand.
TCTATCTAATCTACAGTGGGGCCATCTATCTATCTATCTATCTATCTATCTATCTATCTATCTATCTATCTAACCATAGTGGGGCCACCTATCTATCTAACATACACTGGAGGCACCTGCTTATCTAACCTATACAGGGGGAACCTACCTATCTAGTCTATACTGGGGCCACCTATCTAACCTATACTGGAGGCACCTACCTACCTAACCTATACTCATGGCAACTATATGGGCTACCCTGTAGTGGAGGCAACTATGCCTGGCTACCTATACTGGGGGGGAACTTATACCTGGGGGTGAATTATACACCCTCGCCATGGGTGCAATTTAGACTAGAAACTGCCCTACCCTCCCCCCACAGTGTGTCGGCTTCCAGTACCTGCTGCCTCTGCACTCAGACCTCAGATCGGCAGCGACCAGACAGGCGCATGCTACCCGCGGACACGGAGCACGCAAGCCCAGCATAACTGCCAGGGTACAGCACACAGGCCAGCCAGCCAAAGACAAGACAGAAGCCAGGTGAGGGGCTTATTTATGTGAAATACTGACTATTTTATATATTTAAGTTACACTACTGCTTGTTCATGTACATTTGACCACGCCCATTTTTTGCCACGGTGCGCTGTGCGCGCCACACATTCATTCCCTCTTGGTGTCCGGGGTTGCCCCAGATCTCCCAGGACCTGTACCTGGCTAACTATACTGCAGCATCTATAGCTCACTACCTAAATTGATGGCACCACCTGTACGCTATCTCATTTGTTAACTGGGGAATACCTGTATTCTGCTAGTATTTGGCTCCACCCACATTACACCTTGGCCATGCCCATTTTGGTGTTGGAGCCACAACCATATTTTTGCCGCAGCTAACTTCAGGCATTTGGGGGGGGGGCTCAAGTCATGGGCTGCTTGGGGCCACCAAAACCTTAGCTGCTCCCCTTCTTCTGTACCATATGTTTTATTCAACAGAACTGTGGGTTTGCTACTTGCTAAATACCTTACGCATGTAACCTGTATCAGCAGAAAGCTTGGGATCCAAGGAAAAAGGACAAGGACAGGATCCTTACTGAAATGAGCTTATAACAAAAACTGAACAGTAAAAATAGCATCAAAATGAAAAAAAAAAATTAGTTAGCAGAATATAATGCGCACTTTATCCTCAGAACAGTGTCTGTATTCTGCTAGCCCTTACTTTAATAAGAGTTCCACTTGCTTGTAATTTTTAGGGATGAACAAGAACAATTTCACCAAATGTGAAATTGTCCTGCAGTATGCGGGGGCACGCAGAGGCGTATCTAGAGGGGTGCAGGCGTGGCTCAAGCCATGGGCGCCACAGCACCATGGGCGCCATTCCTGCACCTGTGCTGCACTGCCAAGCCTGCCCCTGTACTGTGCTTCATGCCTGCCACCGTGCTGCTCCACCATGCTTGCCCCATCACTCAGAACTCAAATCAGATTAATTCTGTTATCTGGGGAACATGGCTACTTAACGTATGTATGTAGGGCACACTTGGCTTATTGTTAGAAAAGACACAGAAGGGAATAAGAAGACCTACCAAAATAAGTAACTTCAGCAATGCCCTGAGCCAAAAAAACACAGGCAACCATCACACATCTATGCAAGAAAGGAGGGGAAGGGGGCTCTAATGGAGGGGCACAATTTCTGTGTTTGCCATAGGCTCTATATTACCCAAGTACGCCCCTGGGGGCACGGGTTGTGCACACAAGGGTTAATTAACCTAAGTCGCCCCCTCCCTTCCGATGCTTTCCAAGCTGCGTTTCACCTTTTTGCACATCTGAAGGTTTGGAATGGTTTCGATAGGGAGCTGGTGGTTTAGGCTAGTTCAATCAAATCTGTGAGGTTGAGCAAGGGAAAAAAACAGATATTCTGGCTTCCCTTGTCTTCCTCCACCAAGCAGTTCACGAGCAGGGATCCCCGAAACAGCCACACTGAGCATGCACAGTAATACGGACCCGCTCGGGCTTAGGCAGAAAAAAAACAGAGCCTGATCAGTCCATGCTACTGTGCAAACACAGACAGCTTGCACATGCAAATGTAGAATGAACCAGATTGGGCTCAGCTTTTTCCGCCAAAGCCCTAGCAAGTCTGTGCTACTGCACATGTGCGAGCCATTGACAAAGGTTCGACAAGCACATTTTTGGAGAGGACAGGGGAGGAACAGCGAGGAAGATCGGGATGGGAGAAGTCTCTGGGTCATCCAGGCGCACTTATAGTTGTGTCGCTGGAGAGTTGGGTGCTGGGAGAGACAAATGAGGATATCCCCCTTCGACTTGTCGCAACTCGGAGGAATATGTAATTTGGGGTCCTGCAGCTGCTGGAGCCCCGAATTACCCTTAGGCGCCCCGTGCAGCATAACATTGCTGCTATGGGACGCAGGGTTTTGTCACCCAACAGTGAGCTCCGTGCGCCAAAAACCACCTGCTTCATCATCCAGAGGCTTTCCTATCCTAAGTATATACACACACACACTCTGCAGAAAAATTTCACAAATTAATTCTCTCTTATCCCTAGTAAGGTTAGCAGTCTCTTTGTACAGTAAATCCAATCTGTTACCTTAAGTCATTTCTATTCACTTTTAAGTGCTGTAACATCATAGTTTGCCAGACAGAGATAAAGAAAGATAAAGTTCCATCACCAGAGGAGAGGATGAAGCTGCTATATAAAGAGACTAGATGCATGTCCTATCAGTTCTGTACTTGGCCACGGGAAGCTAGATATCTGTGTAACCTGTGTGATTACTTATTTTTAAAAGTTTAATTGTGGTGACAGGTACGCTTTAAAGTTTCATCCTATCTTAACCCCCTGCCAACTCCCCCCCCCCCCCCCCCCAAAAAAGAAAAAAATATATAACAGTGTTCAACCATCTGCATTAGGTGATTATGCATAATATGAGCGAACTTTAAGAATTAAATTAAGTACTTGCATTAAAAGTTGCTCATTAAATTATGATTTCCTGTGCACAAATAAAAAAAAGGTTAATTAAAATAACCATAATTGAAAACAGCAAACTAAATCATAGAGATAATCACAGTAACAAGCTAAATTAGGGCAGACTGTCACAACAGATGCATTGCTTTATGGAGAATGTCTACATTAATAAAATGTCAACATTAGTATAACATTTTATGAAAAAAAAATCATTAAACTTGCATCAAACTTGCATTGTGGAAAAGATTCTAGGTGAATCATATCTTAGTAAATTAAATTTTTAAACTATACAAAATGAATAATCTTTAGCACTTCAGTTATTGTTTATGGAATATGAATTATGGGTGCAATGTACCAGCCCATTGACCATGAAAATCTGCCAGTTCTCTTTTCTTGCCATCTCTCCAGCATTCATCTTCCCTCTGGGCCTATTTATAAGCCAACCCCCACTTTTGAGTGAAGCATTCTTGGGGACCAATCCATCTAATAAAACACTTCTGAGACCCATGTTCAAGGTTTATAGAGTAGGTAATCACTCAGATAAAACCACAACAAGCTGGTCAGTAGTGTTGGTATTCAAATTTGTAACATTGCTCTGAATTCACCTGAACACCACTCGGACCTGTATATTGTTTAGTTGTGATGTGTAATGCAAAAGCTTAAAAATCGAAGTAAAAAAAGAGAAGGAAAAGAATAAGTAAAAATAAATAGAGAAAGGAAACAAAAAGAGAAAGAAGCGAAAAGAAGGGGAAAGGGAACAGAGAGTAGCATAAGAAAAATATTCCTTTACATGTAAGAGACAGTCAAGCAAAATTCCAGTTTATTTTACATCAGTTATGACAAAGAGTGTGCCTGGGGACCACACCTTGGGAAATACCACCATAAATTCTGGCTATCGTAATTATGTTTTCCATTGTATGGAAACATTGTACTTCACTTACGATGATGGAGGAGGAAGGTAGGCTAGGAGATATGTAGTGTTAGCAATGAGACATAAAGCAACTGTAAGGTAATGATTTACTAATCTTGGTGAATTAGATTTAAGCTTAAGTAGAAGGCCTCTAGGAACACAAATCGATCTTTAGGAATTAAAATATCCATTTGGGTCTTTTTCAAAAGGATTACTTAATGATTGGATCAAAGCTTTTAGTCTCTACCATTCTATTAGAAAATTTTATTTCATAGAAAACAATCACAATGAATTGATCATTTTATTACATTGAAAGTGTTACCAAATGTTTGCAGTTGATATGTGCTGGGACAGCTTTATCCTTGTGTGCCACACTTCTACAGCTGAGCTGAGTCTCCCAGAATTTGTTTCCTGTGCTGTTATAAGTTTGACTTATCGTCAGGGCCGGATTTGCCATAAGGCACTATAGGCACGTGTCTACAGGCGCATTATAGGACAGGGGCGGGGCTAGACTGTCCCCATTCATGATTAAAAAGGGCGGCAGAGATATCACCAGCCCGAGCGCCCACCTGCAGCGTATGCCAGTTGTCCTGTCTCCTGCAATTGATAGCCGCTCAGAGACTGTCCCCGCCCACCGCTGTATTCATTTCCGCCTGTAGGGAGTCATAACGCTGCTCTGCACGTCTTCAGAAGGTTCTTTCCTTCAGGTTGCTGCAGGGTAGGCATGGGGGAGCGGCCTCCTGGCTTTGTTTATTATTGCGCTGTCTCTGGCCGCGGGGATCTTAGGGTAGAGAGTTAGTTCAAAGGCTGTGGAGGGCAGTGGGGCAGAGGAGTGAGCGGAGTTTGTTAACTACAAGAAGCTCCGTCAGCCCCCTCCCTTTTCAAAGTGGGCAGAGTGTACAGTGACAGGCGGCGATGAGGGGGAAGCACATAACGCTGTGACAAGTAGTCTCAGGAGTTTAGCTGCACAGCGTGTGGGCTACAGCTCTGCCTCCCTCCCCCCTGTCTATTGGTGCAGCCTGAGTCCGGGTATTTAGAAGATGACAGTGCTGGCCATCAGAGCCGGGACAAGGTCCTCCAGCACCCAAGGCTGAGACACCAAAGTGCGCCCCCCATCCCTCCCACCCTAGCCATCACACACTGATTGCTATTAGACTAAGAGGTGCCACAGGGCCCACAACCTCCCCAACACCTTAATATCTAGTTATCTGGCTTGCAGTCACTGCCATGTATCCCCTTTTCTTATTTATTTCTGCTTCAAACACAATTAGGAATGACAGCTGAATGAATTCTGCACCCCCTCCTACACTGCGCCCTGAGGCTGGAGACTCTCCAGCCTATGCCTCGGCCCGGCCCTGCCCAGCACCCATAGTGACCTCTCCCTCCACCTAGTACCCAGTGACCACTCCCTTCCCTAGCAGTCACAGTGACCTCTCCCTCCACCTAGGACCCATGCTAACCTCTCCCAACCCAGTACCCACAGTGACCTCTCCCTCCCCCAGCACCCACAGTGACCTCTCCCTCCACCTAGCACCCACAGAGACCTCTCCCTCCACCTAGCACCCACAGAGACCTCTCCCTCCACCTAGCACCCACAGTGACCTCTCCCTCCACCTGGGACCCATAGTGACTTCTCCCTCCCCAGCACCCACAGTGACCTCTCCCTCCCCCAGCACCCACAGTGACCTCTCCCTCCACCTAGCACCCACAGAGACCTCTCCCTCCACCTAGCACCCACAGTGAGCGCTCTCTTACCCAGCACCCACAGTGACCTCTCCCTCCACCTAGCACCCACAGTGACCTCTCCCTCCACCTAGCACCCACAGTGACCTCTCCCTCCACCTGGGACCCATAGTGACCTCTCCCTCCCCAGCAACCACAGTGACCTCTCCCTCCACCTAGCACCCACAGTGATCTCTCCCTCCACCTAGGACCCATAGTGACCTCTCCCTCCACCTAGGACCCATAGTGACCTCTCCCTCCCCCAGCACCCACAGTGACCTCTCCCTCTACCTAGCACCCACAGTGATCTCTCCCTCCATGAATGAATGAATTCTGCGCCCCCTCCTACACTGCGCCCTGAGGCTGGAGCCTCTCCAGCCTATGCCTCGGCCCGGGCCTGTTTGGAAAGCAAAGATGAGCTGGTCTTGGAGAGAGCTCTGAGGTAATTGTAGCCATGAAGTTGAGTCCTCAATTCGTTTTACAGCCCACTAGTGATGCACCTTCAATTGAGTGAAGAGCTGTTCCAAGGGTGCATCGTCTATGAGCAGCAGAACTTATAGAGGCCCTGACTTCATGGCTAGGAGGTGGCCACGGTTGGTTCCTTGTGGCCTTATGCAATTTCCAGGGTCAGTTCCAGTAAATGGAACTGTGATTTGTCACTGTAGGGTAAAAAAAGATGATTAGTGATCCAAACATTAAGAGTCTTTTGGTTAATCCAACTGAAGAAAAGTAAAACTTTTTGAGCAGTAGGATTGTAAGCCCACCCACCACGTCACGGTAGACTCTTTTAGGGTGGGTCCCTACACTACACTATGCTAGCCTACTCTGAATGGTGCTAGTCACCCTAATAGTGCTACACTAGTTAATATGCTTTTAAGCAATACCACCCCTATCCTCTCCTAGCCTATCCCTCTACTAACAATAACCTTCCCCCTCTCTAGACCTAACACTAGCCGTCTCCTCTCCTAACACTAGCCTTCTCCTCTCTTAACACTAACCTCCCTCACACCTCTCCTAACACTAGCCTTCTCCTCTCGTAACACTAACCTTCCCCTCTCCTAACACTAACCTCTCCCCTCTCTACACCTAACACTAGCCTTCCCCTCTCCTAACACTGACCTCTCCCCTCTCTACACCTAACAAAAGCCTCCCCCTGTCCTGACACTAATCTCCCTTCTCTCCACTCTTAACACTTGCCTTTCCCTCTACTAACACTAACCTATCCACTCTATACTCCTAAAACTAACCTCCACCCTCTCCTCTCCTTACACTAACCTCCCCCCTCTCTACTTCTAATACTAGCTTTCCCTTTTCCTAACAATAACCTCCCCCATCCACTCTTAACACTAGCCTTCTCCTCTCCTAACTCTAACCTCCCTCCTTTCTACACCTAACACTAGACTTGTTCTTTCCTAACAATAACCTCCCATCTTTACCCAGTACCCGCCCCCTCCACTCCTAACACTGGACTTCCCTTCCCCTCTCCTAACACTAACCTCCTCCTCTACACCTAACATTAGCCATCCCTTATCCTAACACTAACCTGCCCCTATTTCTTATCCTAAAACTAACCTCCACCCTCTTCTCTCCTAACACTAACCTCCCCCCCCCTCCACTCCTAACACTAGCCTTCCCCTCTCCCTACACTAACCTTCCCATCCTCCACTCCTAACACTAGCCTTCCCCTCTCCTAACGCTAACTTCCCCCCTCTTCCCTCCTAACACCAGCCTGACAATTCCTAACACTAACCTCCCCTTCTCTACTGCTAACACTAGCCTCCGCCCTTTCCACTCCTAACACTCACCTCCCCCCTCTCCACTCCTTACACTAGCTTTCTTCTCACCCACCTTCCCCTTCTCCAGTCCTAGCACTAGCCTTCCCCTCTCTTAACACTAACCCCCCCCCTCCACTCCTAACACTAGCCTTCCCCTCTCCTTACACTAACCTCCCCCCTCTTCACTCCTAACACTAACCTCCCCCTTCTCTACTGCAAACACTAGCATCCTCCTATCCACTCCTAACACTCACCTCCCACCTCTCTAATCCTTACACTAGCCTTCCCCTCTCCTAATACTAACCTGTCCCCTCTGCACTCCTAACACTTACCTCCACCTTCTCCACTCCTAACACTAACCTCCCCCTCTCTACTCCTAACCCTAGCCTTCTCCTGTCTTAACACTACCCCCCCCCCCCCACCACCACCACTCCTAACACTAGCCTTCCCCTCTCCTAACTTTAACCTCCCATTTCTACACCTAACACTAGCCTTCTCCTATCCTAACACTAAACTCCCCCCTCTCTATTCTTAACACTAGCCTTTCCCTCTCTGCTCCTAACACTAACCCCCCCCCCCCCCCAATCCTAATCCTAGCCTTTACCTCTCCTTTCCTAACACTAACACCCCCCACCCCCCCACCCACCCCCTTCCCAGTTTCCCATTGCCGCTACAATGTTTTCAGAAGATGGTAGGAGCTGCAAGCAATGATGGTGGAGGATGGCTGGGACTGTAAGAAAAGATGTTTCAAGATGGCAGGTGCTGCATGCAAAGATGGTTTCAGATGGCAGGAGTTGCAAGCAAAGGTGGTTCAAGATGGCAGGAGCTGCAAGCAATGATGGTGGAAGATGGCTGGGACTGCAAGAAAAGGTGGTTCAAGATGATAGGAGCTGCAAGCAAAGGTGGTTCAAGATGGTAGGAGCTGCAAGCAAAGGTGGTTCAAGATGGTAGAAGATGTAAGCAATGATGTTTGAAGGTGGCTGGGGCTGTAATCGATGACGGTGGACAAAGGAGACACTCACTGCAGGAGATGACTGACACTGCAGAATATGAATTAAAGAAGAAGTTCACTGCAAGAGATGACAGACACAGCAGGAAATGAATTGAATGAGTCGCTCACTGCAGTAGAGGAGTCACTGCAGGAAATAAATTAAAGGGGAAGATCACTGCAAGAGATGACAGGCACTGCAGGAAATGATTTGTAAGAGTCGCTCGCTGCAGTAGAGGAGCCACTGCAGGTAAAGATAGGAGCTGCAGGTGATAGCTGCAGAAGTCGCTCACTGCAGATGATGACAGGCACTGCAGGAAAAGATAGGAGCTGCAGCTGATGGCTGCAGAAGTCGCTCACTGCAGGTGATGACAGGTACTGCAGGAAATGAGTAAAAATGTAGGAAAAGCCAGGACCTGGAGGAGATGGAAACTCTGACAGACACTGTGGCAAAAAGATATTAAAAGCAGATGACAGCAAAAACTTCAGCAGATGGATGAATTCTCAGGACCTGCATGAGAAGGATGGAAATGTATGAGGTGGTATATGGTGAATTCCATGTCAGAGCCTGCATGAATGACTTCACTGCAGGTGATGGAAGTCGCTGGACAGGATGGAAAGAGTTGCAGGACATGGGTGGAGATGACAGGAGCTGCAACTGCCCTGGCAGGAGGTAACTATCACTGCATGATGCAACACCAGGCGCGGGGCCTGGACCTAGAACACTGGTCACAGACATATCCGCTCCCTGGTTCCATAGCAGTGCATTCCTCTGTGGTCATCCTGAAATCCCGATGGGCCAGGCCATGATGGTCCATTCTCTTTCTTCTCCATCCCCGGTGACTCAGTCTCTTCATGACCTAAGGGAATTAAACAAACATACATGTTAGACGTTTATAAAATAAACTAATGAATCTTTTTTTTAAATGTGAGTGCAATTTTGTTTATCGATTTTAAATAAAAGCAGTACTTCACGTTTATAAAATATCCAAAAATATCCAGGTGATTAGGTGATAGTCGGGTTATTAGGGGTCTTCAGGATGGCTTTGAAGGACAAGGAAGCACAGGTAACTATCACTCATTTAAAGTAAGGCTGCTGGATTTTAATTTTAGGCTGGAGATCTGCTTTAAGTACCCCCCCCCCCCCCCCCGCATGCCTAACTTTAACCCCCCACACCTAACCTTAAAACCCTATGGGATACTCAAATTCTGTTCCCAGAGATACAGGCTAAAGGAAACCTGAATAGAGCTTCCCTGCTGTTTAGTGGTTTCCCCCTCTCTCTCCATCCTGTGTCCTGTCCTGTCCCCCCCCCAGCTGACATTATGCAGAGTACGGTGGACGCCATGATAATGTCACCTGCTCCGACATAGTCCAGCAATGTGTGTCCTCCTGTCACCGCTTAGTTTTCCCCCTAGTGCCCGGCATCTCCTGCATTGGGTGATTAGATGAGTGCAGGAAGAGATGCCGGGCTCTAGAGGTAGAGCTGAGTGGTGACAGATTAGTGTTTAGGATTTTTTATTTTTTTTTACTTACATGGCGGCACTCCTCACGACTGACCCAGGCCCGGAATCTCATCCGTCTAAAGAGGGTCTTCGTGGCCTCCTTGAAGTCTTCTTCGCTGCTGAAGTACCAGTCGGCGAACAGGAAGATGGAGTAATAGAAAGGGATGTCTTCTTCCATCTGGTTAGCCAGGAACCTAAAAAAATGATGGAATAATACGAATGTGCTATAAAAACATACCTATTTGTATTGCTAGCTGTATACTGTATATCTATATGCTACCAGACCCATGGCAGAAGAGAGAAGGAGGTTGTCATGGAGCCCCCCGATATAAGTTACCCCTCTACTGTCAGCTATGTGAAAATATGCATGAGAAGAAAACATCATATACTTACAGAGCAGCGTAGAAGTTCTGGATGTTGTATTCGGCAATGGAGAGGCCAGCTCTGCTGAAGTAGACGAGCACCATGGCAAGCAGGTACTGTAATGGGAAACACAAATACAGAGACAATTAGCTTTTACTGATGGACAAACCAAGACTTCTATGGTACATTTGCTAATATTTACCTTGTCTGACACTCTTTTGCATCCATCATGTTCCAGGAAGATTTCAATGGCGCGGTCATCTGTGTGAGACAAAATGGTAAAATATGAGAATCGTGGTATGTTATAGAAATGGCTTTGCTGTAATGAAGATAATGGTTTTTCTACAACAATAACAATAACAATAATATTTATATAGCGCTTTTCTCCCTGGGGACTCAAAGCGTTGTCTAATGGTTAAATAGGTTAAATATCTCACCAAGGAGCTTGTGGAAGGCTCTCCTCATCTCTCTTGTGATGATGGCTGGCTTCTGAGAATCTGATGGACGGGCTCTGGCTGGTTGGTCGGTGTCTGTCACACTCTCCCACTTCACACTCCTGTACGGCACATCCTCGTTTCCAGGAGTGATGAGTGGAGAGGGAATGCGAGGTCCTCTCTGTCTGATTCGGATGGGATTGTCAGGTGTTCTGAATGGGTCTGGAGGCTCCTGTGTTCTGAGTGAGCTGGCAGACTCAGATGACACAATGGGACTCGGAGACTCATGTGTACTGAGTGAGCTGGGAGACTCAGATGACACAATGGGACTCGGAGTCTCAGGTGTTCTGAGTGTGCTGGCAGACTCAGATTCAGAAACGACTTTGCCTGGTGGTGTAGGTGTCTCTGCAGGCCTATCTAAAAGCTGTGCAGGGTTGGATGGGACTGCTGCAGCTGGTGCAGTCAGATCACTGGTGGGTGATGGAGATGTTTCATCAACCCCATCCAAGGCCTCTGCAACCTGTGCCATGGAGAGAGTGTGGATGGTGAAACTCTCATTTGCAGTTGGCACAGGTGCATAATAGATAGGCACTGCAGGCACTGCAAAGTCAGAGTCTGGGGAGGATCCAGACCCATCAGACATGACGCTCCCATCCTGGGAATCAGAGGGAGAGAAGCTGATAGTGTTTGCTCTGTAGGAGAAGATGTAAAATACACAGTGTAAGTTAAAGCATTCCTGTGATAATGTCCATTAACATACATAGCACAGCTCTGGGCAATGCGTGTGTATATCGCATATGAACGCACACGTTATCTGGAAAACCGCATTGCACCCGGAGCTAGTGGAGCTGAAACTAAATCTTATAATCTAATAAAGTGTACTTACAGTGCTGCCCATAATTATTCATACCCCTGGCAAATTATGACTTAAAGTTACTTTTATTCAACCAGCAAGTAATTTTTTGACAGGAAATGACATAGGTGTCTCCCAAAAGACGATGTACAAAAGGCATTACTGTCCAAAATTATTCATACCCTTCTCAATAATCAATAGAAAAGCCTTTATTGGGGTATGACTAATTATGGGCAGCACTGTACACATAGATGTTCACATGCCATATACTCTAACTAAATATACTACAATATTTTAGTATTATTGGCTTTATACTATTACCCAGTGGCCTCAATTCACTAAGCTTATCTCCTGTCTTTAAAGAGGAACTCCAGTGAAAATAATGTAGTAAAAAAAAGTGCTTCATTTTTTACAATAATTATGTATAAATGATTTAGTCAGTGTTTGCTCATTGTAAAATCTTTCCTCTCCCAGATTCACATTCTGACATTTATTACATGGAGACATTGTTACTGTGGGCAGGTTATTTAGCTGTTTCTAGCTGCTCTGTCTGTTACAGATAGCTAATAACAGCTATTTCCTGTCTCTGAACATTGTTACATTGTGGCAGTTTGCCAGCAGTACCGCGGTATTCAGAGCCTCTTGTGGGAGGGGTTTCAGCACAAAATCAGTCACACAGCGCCCCCTGATGGTCTGTTTGTGAAAATCATTGTCTTTCTCATGTAAAATGGGGTATCAGCTACTGATTGGGAAAAAGTTCAATTCTTGGTTGGAGTTTCTCTTTAATAACGTTTCTAAAGTTATCACCATGGTGATGAGGCATGTAGTATTCTGGAAACATTTTATCTCAGGCAAACCTAAAGTTAACTCTTCTGTCTTTATGTTAAGTCTTCAATCCTTAAAATAACTCCAGAATTCTAAAGTTAAAGTTGAAAATAACTACAGAGAAGGTAACTTAACTACAGAGGAGGTAACTTAAGGAATGAAGAGATAAGATAACTCTCTCACTGTGTGGTGGCAAGTTTTCTCTTGCCTTATTATCTCCAGCATGATCTTAGTGAATTGAGGCCATTGATTGCTTTAAACTTTGGCTGGGTTCACACTGCACCGGATGCACAATTTTACATTTACAGTGCATATTGATTTAATGCATTGTGCCCCGTTGCAGTGTCATATTACGCACCATTGTGCATGTGATCTCCCGCTGTCACTGCCATTTAGTCTCCCACCACGGCTGCCACTGCCCCTCTGGGCCACTACAGGGGAGAAGCATTATGAGGATCCCCATTTAATTGTAATAGACCAATGGGAATCCTCCCTCACCATGGAGAATCCTCATTGATCCATCACTTAGTGAACCAATGAGAATCCCCCCTTATCTGCTACAAATGTCCTAGCTGAGGTGTGATTTGCTAAAACCTCTCCAGAGATATCCTCTCCAGTATGGCTATCATAAGGGTTGCAGGCAATAAATACTGTCTGCCACAAAAGTCCTAGCTGAGCCACAGTTTGTATAAACATTAAACATCATTTTAAATGAATTATGCCCTAAAATATGTTTTTATTTAAAAAAAACAAACAAACATGCCTTTTCAGATCATACATCCTCAGAGACACTTGAGCCCCAGAGGTTTATACCCCCGTAGTGACTAGGCCACTTTTTATAATTCGGCATTTCACAACTTTAACGGTTTATTGCTCGGTCATACAACTTAGCACCCAAATGAATTTTACCTCCTTTTCTTCTCACAAATAGAGCTTTCTTTTGATGGAATTTATTGATGCTGCTATTTTTAGTTTTTATTATATTAATCAAAATAGACCGAAATTTTGTAAAAAAAAAAAAAAATGTTCTTTTTTTATCCCCCCCCCCCAATTGGCCCAAGACTTATGCTACGTACACACATGCGACAACGATCGTTCGTTGAGAACGACGAACAAACTTTTAATTGATGAAAGAACGACCTAAGTAAAGTTAGTGTTAAAAGGTGTGTAACAATCTGATCGTTAAAACGAACGTTACATTACGTAAAGCAACTATTGCGCCTGCGCATAAAAATGAGAAGTTTCACGGAGAAATTGTGAAATGCGCATGTCAAGCCTGGTACGAACGACCATTTCCAACGATGTACTACTTTTGCAAACGATCGTCGTTGGAAAAAATCAGCCGAGACAGAACTTTCTTTTGTAGCGATTTGGCTCGTTCGTCGTTTGCCTTAATAGTCGGTGGTTCGTTTTTGTAACGATCGTCGTTGGTAAAGATCGGGGAACGATCGTTACAAACGACTATAGTCGCATGTGTGTACGCACCTTAAGATGCATACACTCTGAGAGACAGTTAATGGCAAGATGTTGGCGCTATTTAAATACTAAAATAAATAAATTGGCTGGTCAGGCCGATCATTGGCTGGCAGGCTGATGACTGACTGGGTGACATACACCGACATACAACCGCCCTGAGCTGGTGACGTGGTGCTGTGCCACTAGTGACTGAGTCTGACAAATTACATGTATGTGAGAGTGAGAATGATGATTGACACACTGACTGTGATTGATTAGCACTGCACTGGGCAGGAGGCAGACAGCAGAATACTTTACATAGTGATTGCATTTTGCATTGAACCTTGCAGCTTATTAACTTAAATCAGAGTCAGAAATAATTTTTTAAAGCTGTATATGTGGGCTTTTTTGTCTGAAGTGCAGCGCCAGCGATGATGAGGCCCAGTCAGGAGTCTAGAGCCCAGTATGCAACTGTCTTCAGGTAAATTTGATGTGGGGAGTAGCAATGGTCAATGAGATGCACATCATTTTGAGTTGATGTAAAATTATGTACATTTTGTATGTAGTAAGTATGCAGCTTGAAAAATTATGTACATTTTGTATGTAGTAAGTATGCAGCTTGAAAATGGTCCATTCAAATTTTAGCTCAGCAGGATTTGATTGGTTCCTGTTTAAGCTGCATACATTTACATACGGCTGGACCTCGCAACCCATGTGGTTGAAACACGGAGCTCTGTGTTTGTGGTGGGCATGTGAGCTGCCCTTACCATCCTTTCGCCACTGGAGTCACCGTCACTTGGCTTGTGGATACACACTCTACTGTCCTGCAGACAGCGGTTGTTGAAGAGCGGTGAGATCCGTATGTCCTCCGTGCTGCTGTGCACACACAGTTCACTGGCATCTGCAATCTACCTAGCGCTGGGCTCAACACACTGTATGCGTTGCCCGGCTTGTGTTGTGCATACCTCCCAACTTTTTGGAGATGAGAAAGAGGGAAACTTAAGCCACTGCCACACCCCTGATCACGCCCACTACACCCCTAGTCACGCATACTGTAAAGATTTCATAAGAAAAATATGTTGTTTTATAATTCAAACCACACTGGTCCTTTCTATCCTGGCTCATTTTCCTTTATTTTAATATTTTAAAATTAAAATTAACATTTTAAAATTTAAAATTAAGTAATATATCAATTTAACGGATGGGAATAAAATTTAGAGTCGATCAAATGCATTTTTAGTAGAGAAATATATATATATTTACATAGAAAGAGGGACAATGTCCTGAAAGATGCACAAATGAGGAGGAAACAGGGACAAAGGGACAGGGCTTCCGAAAGAGGGACAGTTGGGGAGCTATGCGTGATGGGGCTGTGTGGTGTGTGGGAGACCGGTCTCCATTGTAGGGCTTAGCCATTAGGTCAAGGGGTCCCCCAGATTCATGCTTTTAGAGTGGGGTACTCCCTGCTCTGTGGGAAGATACTGTTGCTGTGATTGGGTGATCAATTTTCCTTTTACTTCACATGAAGTTGAGCACTGTATTTCTTGGATTTTGATGATCGCTGTACAGAGATGCTGGTCGGCTTTAACCCATTCTGCTCTATAGAGAGGGGAAGGGTGATGACAAGTGAGCAGGAGGCGCAGAACATTAGTGATTGTTTATTGATGCTTTTTTATTTATCCAATATAGCCAGGGCCGGATTTATAGTTTTTACCGCCCAAGGCCAACTATCAGCAGCTGCCCCTGACCGGCAGCATCCTAACCCCACTTCCTCCCAACATGGCAGGGATTAGATTGTAGGCTCCTCTGAGGTCAGTTAGTGAGTGACAGGCGGCTCAGAGATCACTGTAAGTGCCCATTCACTGCCCCTTCATCCCCCGAGTACCAGATCCAGCTGTTTGTAGCCGCGCAATGCTATGTGCAAACTCTTTGTAGCAAGTCAAATGTTTGGCAGGCTAACTGCTACTGCCTCCATGCTGCCCACAGACGCCCCTTGCTCTCCTGGTGCCCTAGGCCATGGCCTATGTGGCCTTGCCTGAAATCCGGCCATGAATATAGCAGATTGCTGAACCATGTCTTCCACACACTCTTGATTTTTGCATGCAGCTTTCCATCTGCTTTTCTCTCTGCCCTCCTTCTCTCCCCACTTTCCCTCCTTTACCCCAGTCTCTGCTTCTTCAGCCTTCTATTCCTCTGTTGCACCCACTCCAGTCCCCTCCGATTTTGTCTCTCATGATGATGACATTTGTGCACAGATGAAAATATATGTGAAAATACATGGACATGCACATTGTTGCTAAATTCATTGAAGTCAATAGATATGAGAAAACACCTTCATATAACATACATTTGTTGGCCATCATTTTTTTGAAAATTTTGCACCAGGTAAAAATATAAATTTTGATGCAAAAAATACTTTGGATACAACAATTAGTTTGAGCTCATCCCTAAACATAAAGCCTTGTGAAGAGATCAGAGTTCTGCCTACACCGGCGTCTCCTCACCTACAGCCGACCCTACTTGTAGTAAAAAACAGTTTAGGTGCCCAATGACAATATCATTTTTTAGCGAATGGTCGACCTTCCAATTCCATAATTGTGACCAGAACAAATCGTTTAGAAGGAATTGATCGGCCCCATACATGGGATACAAAATATAACCAATCTGATCATTTTAAATAGAATCGATCCACAAAATAGATCAATTAAATGATTTATTAATTGAACATTTTTTTTTCGATTGGCACCATCAACACTATCCAAACCCTGTCTATTGGAAGATCGATTGCTAAAATTGTATCGTTTATGGGCATCTGAAGCAGCGTTGCTTGCGAATTTTCGCCCAAGTCATTTTCACATCGAAAATCCCGTTTTTGAATTCGGCGAATTTTTGCGAAAATCTTCAGAAATATTTGCGTTTTATACCAGCATTGAAAATTGAAGTATGCGGACGCTTATGCCCGTATGCGGAAAAATGTCCGCAATAATCCGCAAGAAATTTCGCTGCATGTTGAGGCTTATGCCCTTATGCGGAAAAATGTCCGCAATTATCCGCAAGAAACATCGCTAAATGCGGACGCTTATGCTCTTATGCGGAAAAATGTCCGCAATAATCCGCTAATACATGCGTGGCGAAGCTTCGCATATTGGTACTACGACTATGCAGAAATACATACGTGATGAACTACGAATTTAACGCAAAAATAACGGGCATTAGGCGAAAATGAACGCGAAAATAATTTTTGCATTTTCGCTCATCACTGATCTGAAGTCATATTAGATTTGTTTGGTTGATTGCTATTTCATTCTACAGCAAAATCCCCCTCCTCTTATCTTTATACTACATGATACTTGTAAAATATGGAGGGGGAGATTGCAGGTTACAGCAGAGGGGCAATTAGAAATGGGGGGTGCAGGCCACAGCAGAGGGGGCGTGGTGTAAAACCTCCATACATGACTGATGCTTTGGTGTAGTGAACAGATATGCATGTTATGTGCACTGTTATGTGTGTGAATACTGGTTACAGCTGTTATATTTGTTGTGTCACTGCTGGGCATTTCATGACTGTTGCCAAAGTTTAGTACATACGGTACATTTCTACATTTCCTTTAGACATTGTGTTCCGTCCACGTGGCCATTCGCGTTGGCCTTTTTTTGATACAATTTTTTTCCCGATATCTATACGTTGGACGTTTTTGTTAAGCGATTTTGCTTTTGCACAGCGACTGCGTTTTTTCACTTCCCGACGTCAGTCAGGAAGTCAACTCTTTGATCCGGAAAACAATAAATACAATGTATTTATTCTCAAAGACGCTCACGCAATTGCTGCACAAAGCGATATTGTGAGCGTTTGCATTTTTCCTATACCTTCCATTGAGGCAAAATCGCAAAATGGTACCGGCACCGCTTTTCTGAGCGGATCGGAAATTAACCGCTCAGATGTGAACTGTCTCATAGGAAATCATTGCACAAGCGCTTTCAGGGCGATTTTGAAAATCGCCAGCGCTTAAAAAATGGCAAAAATGCCTCTAATGTGAACGAGCTCTCAAAGAGAATATAAAGTCTAAAATTAACATTGCATGTATCACATTGTCATAAAAACATATCATGATTTTTCCTGTGTTTTTGATATAACCAGAAATACATTTAGATGAAATGGGGCCCTAGCAGTGGCGTAGCAATAGGGGGTGAAAAGGGCTGCGACTGCACTGGGGCCCCAGGACCAGAGGGGCCCACTAGGGGCCCTGCCTCAACCACAGTATTTGCCCTTCTAAGGTGCTCTGCTGTTACTGATCACTTCTATAGATGCCTTGACTAGTGGTGATCATTAATGAACTGTCCCCCTGTGGATGCCCTTGCCAGGTATTGTTGCAGATAAGAATTGTTATGTTGTCGAATGCTTGGCAGGCCCCATGTAAAAATTGCACTGAGGCCTAAAGATCCATAGCTACGCCACTGGGCCCTTGGAAAGATAGCTGTTTTTACACACCGCAGATGGTCACCTGGCTTTTTTTAGTAAGATTTGATGGGGGCTAGCATCCACCAGGCCCCTAGACTCTCTCCATGCCCTAGGCAACTGCCTAGCTTTACATTTTGGATGATCTAGCTCTGATGCTAGGCCTAAGCCCTACCTAGGCTACTCCAACTGTCACCAAGGAGAAAGCTAGTCCTAAGGCCTACCTACTCCACATGTCACCAAAAGATGAATATCCCACAATCAGGCAATAAAAGGTCCCTATGCAGCCCAGAATTAGTAGCAGGGTTAAAACCTCACTGGTTTTCCATCCCCCTAAAGCTCTCTGATGGCCTCTGGTGGCTCCACTTACCTCTCGGTGTCTTGTCTGGCACTCATCTTGGGCAAAAATGACCAAAACTGGTTAAAAATGTCACTGGTTGATAGTGAGTCACTAGAAATGTTGCTTTGGAGTAAAAAAAATCGACTGGAAGTCACAAATATTCACTGAAAACCAAAGAAGCAGGAGAAAATCCGTTGAGATGTTTCCTGATCGATGGCTTGCATGTGAATGAGGACCAACTGCCATTCTTAACTGCTTTATCAACTGGCAGTCTCACGGCCAGTCTCACGGCTAGTCTCACGGCTAGTCTCACGGCAAGTCTCACGGCAAGTCTCACGGCCAGTCTCACAGCCAATCTCATGGCTAGTCTCATGGCCAGACTCACAGCTGCATGTGCCAGGCAACTGTCCCTCCCCTGCAGGTCAGCTGACCAACGAGCTGCAGTAATGAAGCAATTTCCTATTCCCATTCATTTAGCCATAACTTTATCACTGCTTATCACACTTAGATGATCTATATCTCATTTTATTCACTGCAAATTAGGCTTTTTGGGGGTGATACTTGTTTGCAGTTATTACTTTATTTTTAAAGAAAAAACAAGGAAAAAATGAAAAAATTCACTATTTCTCACATTCTATTCCCTATAGTTTTAAAATAAACAATGCTACTGCAGACAAAAAACACATATTTTATTTGCCCATTTGTCCTGGCTATCACAACATTTAAATGATCTTCCTAGTATTTTGAATGGCAACAATATATTATTTGGAAATATTATGCAAAGTAGAAAATAAATGGTAGCGCATCTTACCAAGCTGCACCGACTGACACCGACGGTAGGAACGCACAGCAGAAACGCTAGCATTGCGTAAAACACTAGCATTAACGCGCATAATGTAAGTCAATTGCCGCATGAAAAAACGCCTTTGTTTGCGTTTTGCAATGTGATTTTTTTTTTTAAAACTTGCTGCATATTTTTCTAAAACGCATTTAAAACGCACACAATGTATGTCAATGGTGACACACAGGTATAGCTTCTTAATTCGTTTTTATTGCCTTTTTTATGCATTTTTGTATAAAAAAACAAGTTTGATAATGTATTTTCGTTTCCTGGTAATTTCCTAGTGTTGAGCCAGAGAGGATGAAAAGTGATTGTTTATTGATGCTTTTTTATTTATCCAATATAGCAGATTGCTGAACCATGTCTTCCACACACTCTTGATTTTTGCATGCAGCTTTCCATCTGCTTTTCTCTCTGTCCTCCTTCTCTCCCCACTTTCCCTCCTTTACCCCAGTCTCTGCTTCTTCAGCCTTCTATTCCTCTGTTGCACCCACTCCAGTCCCCTCCGATTTTGTCTCTCATGATGATGTCATTTGCGCACAGATGAGAATATATGTGAAAATACATGGACATGCAAATTGTTGCTAAATTAATTCAATAGATATGAGAAAACACCTTCATATAACATACATTTGTTGGCCATCATTTTTTTTTGAAAATTTTGCACCAGGTGAAAATATAAATTTTGATGCAAAAAATACTTTGGATACAACAATTACTTTGAGCTCATCCCTAAACATAAAGCCTTGTGAAGAGATCAGAGTTCTGCCTACACCGGCGTCTCCTCACCTACAGCCGACCCTACTTGTAGTAAAAAACAGTTTAGGTGCCCATTGACAATATCATTTTAGCGAATGGTCGACCTTCCAATTCCATAATTGTGACCAGAACAAATCGTTTAGAAGGAATTGATCGGCCCCATACATGGGATACAAAATATAACCAATCTGATCATTTCAAATAGAATCGATCCACAAAATAGATCAATTACATGATTTATTAATTGAACATTTTTTTTTTTGATTGGCACCATCAACACTATCCAAACCCTGTCTATTAGAAGATCGATTGCTAAAATTGTATCGTTTATGGGCATCTGTTGCTTGCGAATTTTCGCCCAAGTCATTTTCGCATCAAAAATCCCGTTTTTGAATTCGGCGAATTTTCGCGAAAATCTTCAGAAATATTCGCGTTTTCGACCAACATCAAACATTGAAGTATGCGGACGCTTATGCCCTTATGCGGAAAAATGTCAGCAATAATACGCAAGAAATTTCGCTGCATGTGGAGGCTTATGCCCTTATGCGGAAAAATGTCCGCAATAATCCGCAAGAAACATCGCTAAATGCGGACGCTTATGCCCTTCTGCCGAAAAATGTCCGCAATAATCCGCAAGAAACTTCGCTGCATGCGGACGCTTATGCCCTTATGCGGAAAAATGTCCGCAATAATCCGCAAGAAACTTCGCTGCATGCGGACGCTTATGCCCTTCTGCCGAAAAATGTCCGCAATAATCAGCAAGAAACGCCGCTAAATCGTTTAAAAAATGGCAAAAACGTCTCTAATGTGAACGAGCTCTCACAGACTATAAAGTCTAAAATTAACATTGCATGTATCACATTGTCATAAAAACATATAATGATTTTTCCTGTGTTTTTGATGTAACCAGAAATACATTTAGATGAAATGGGGCTCTAGCAGTGGCGTAGCAATAGGGGGCCCCAGGACCAGAGGGGCCCACTAGGGGCCCTCCCTCATCCACAGTATTTGCCCTTCTAAGGTGCTATGCTGTTACTGATCACTTCTATAGATGCCTTGACTAGTGGTGATCATTAATGAACTGTCCCCCTGTGGATGCCCTTGCCAGGTATTGTTGCAGATAAGAATTGTTATGTTGTCGAATGCTTGGCAGGCCCCATGTAAAAATTGCACTGAGGCCTAAAGATCCATAGCTACGCCACTGGGCCCTTGGAAAGATAGCTGTTTTTACACACCGCAGATGGTCACCTGGCTTTTTTTAGTAAGATTTGATGGGGGCTAGCATCCACCAGGCCCCTAGACTCTCTCCATGCCCTAGGCAACTGCCTAGCTTTACATTTTGGATGATCTAGCTCTGATGCTAGGCCTAAGCCCTACCTAGGCTACTCCAACTGTCACCAAGGAGAAAGCTAGTCCTAAGGCCTACCTACTCCACATGTCACCAAAAGATGAATATCCCACAATCAGGCAATAAAAGGCCCCCATGCAGCCCAGAATTAGTAGCAGGGCTCTCCTCACTGGTTTTCCATCCCCCTACAGCTCTCTGATGGCCCTGGCAATCGCTACCTCAATCTTCTCCCACTGGGGCGCCGCCTCAGATCTATCTACACCAAGACCTCCAGACACAGGGACTCTTTCTTCCCCCAAGCTGCCCAGGCCCTCAACTCAGCGTCCCTCTTCGCCATCCCTGTGACACGCTAACTGCTACCGGGGCTGCGTCGCATATTGCATAGTGGATGCTGTAAAACTGCTTGTTTTGGGCATTCGCCCAGTGTATTTTGTACTGTATTTTTGTACTCCTAAAATCCTGTAGTCTATGTGTAATTATATGTATGCTGTCAATCATAGTTATGTTCCTGTCCATGAAGGTTTGCTGCTCTGTAGTGCCAACAACAATTCCTTGTACGATCCTGTACTTGGCGAATAAAATCTATTCTGATTCTGATTCTGATTCTTGTGGCTCCACTTACCTCTCGGTGTCTTGTCTGGCACTCATCTTGGGCAAAAATGACCAAAACTGGTTAAAAATGTCACTGGTTGATAGTGAGTCACTAGAAATGTTGCTTTGGAGTAAAAAAAATCGACTGGAAGTCACAAATATTCACTGAAAACCAAAGAAGCAGGAGAAAATCCGTTGAGATGTTTCCTGATCGATGGCTTGTATGTGAATGAGGACCAACTGCCATTCTTAACTGCTTTATCAACTGGCAGTCTCACGGCCAGTCTCACGGCTAGTCTCACGGCTAGTCTCACGGCAAGTCTCACGGCAAGTCTCACGGCCAGTCTCACAGCCAATCTCATGGCTAGTCTCATGGCCAGACTCACAGCTGCATGTGCCAGGCAACTGTCCCTCCCCTGCAGGTCAGCTGACCAACGAGCTGCAGTAATGAAGCAATTTCCTATTCCCATTCATTTAGCCATAACTTTATCACTGCTTATCACACTTAGATGATCTATATCTCATTTTATTCACTGCAAATTAGGCTTTTTGGGGGTGATACTTGTTTGCAGTTATTACTTTATTTTCTATTCATTTTTAAAGGAAAAACAAGGAAAAAATGAAAAAAATCACTATTTCTCACATTCTATTCCCTATAGTTTTAAAATAAACAATGCTACTGTAGACAAAAAACACATATTTCATTTGCCCATTTGTCCTGGCTATCACAACATTTAAATGATCTTCCTAGTATTTTGAATGGCAACAATATATTATTTGGAAATATTATGCAAAGTAGAAAATAAATGGTAGCGCATCCTACCAAGCTGCACCGACTGACACCGACGGTAGGAACACACAGCAGAAACACTAGCATTACTTAAAACACTAGCATTAACGCGCATAATGTAAGTCAATTGCCGCATGAAAAAATGCCTTTGTTTGCGTTTTGCAATGTGATTTTTTTTTAAAACTTGCTGCATATTTTTCCAAAACGCATTTAAAACGCACACAATGTATGTCAACGGGGACACACAGGTATAGCTTCTTATTTCGTTTTTATTGCCCTTTTTATGCGTTTTTGTATAAAAAAATAAGTTTGATAATGTATTTTCGTTTCCTGTTAATTTCCTAGTGGTGAGAGAGGACGGAAATGTGTTTTTATACTAGCCACATTCCAAAACATTTGCATAAAACGCATATCAAAAACGCATACAATCAAAACACGGAACATTTATATCACGCTTTTCTCCTGGTGGACTCAAAGCGCCAGAGCTGCAGCCACTAGGACACGCTCTATAGGCAATAGCAGTGTTAGGGAGACTTGCCCAAGGTCTCCTACTGTCTTATTGAACAGCCAGAGCCAAGATTCGAACCTTGGTCACCTGCGTCAGAGGCAGAGCCCTTGACCATTACACTATCCAGCCACCACTTAACCATTAAACTATCCAGTATACAAAACACACAAAACCACACTTGCCATTCATATGTGCAAAACGCAGTAAAACGCAAGCAAAAGGCATGTGCAAAATGCATGTATGAAACACAAACACACTCAAAACGCACTTCATTATGACAAAAAAACCCCGCACAAACACATATGCAGCAAAACGTAACCTTTGACGCACCGCCTAGTGTATTCAAAGCCTGAGTGCATAGGGCTAGAGCTGCTCAATTCCGGAACCGGGAGACATCCGGATAGTTCTATTCGGATATCTCCCAGTTACCTGTGCGGGGTGGGCGGGGGGTCAATCTTACCTGTCTGACGTCTTCTTCTGTCCGTCCATCGGCGCCTACCACGATGCAGACCAAGCAGCGGTCACGTGATTACAAACACTTCCTCCTTCCGGGTTGAAGGAGGAAGTGTTTGTAATCACGTGACGCACGTGGAGCGCATTGTGGGAGGTGCCGAGGGACGGACAAAGAAGACGTCAGACAGGTAAGATTGACCTCCCCGCCCACCCCGCACAGGTTTACTGGGAGATATCCGGATAGCAAATTTCCGGGTATCTCCCGGTTCCGGATTTGAGCAGCTCCACATAGGGCATAGTGCAGGGCTCTGCATTGTTTAATGGGAATGAGCGCTTAGTGTTCCCCTTAGTGAATCTTTATATGTAATGTCCCCTTATAGTGGTCCCTTTACTGTGTGCCCCCATGTTGTGCCCCTCTTGTAACTGCTACTGTGCTGTGACTCCCTGTAGTGGTCCCTGTGTAGTGTCCCCATTATAGTGGTCCTTGCACTGTATCCCCTATATCTAGGGCTGGTTGTAGACTTTTTGCTGCCTGAAGCAAACTTGTGAGGATGCCCACCCGATTTGGAATGATGGTACAGCACCCAAAAACGTTCACCCTCAGTATAGGTAGTCCGACAGGTATAGGTGCCCCCTGTATAGGGTAGCCAGCTATAGTTGCCCCCAGTCGGGGTAGTCAAGTTGCCCCAAGTATAGGTAGCTAGTATAGTTGCCCCCAGTATAGGTAGTATAGTTGCCCCAGCATAGGCAGGTAGCTAGTATAGTTGCCCCAGTAGAGGTAATATACTTGCCCCAGTATAGGTAGCATAGTTGCCTCAGTATAGGTAGTTAGTAAAGATGCCCCAGTATAGGTAGTATAGTTGCCCCAGCCCCCAGTATAGATAGCTAGTAGAGTTGCCCCCAGTATAGATAGCTAGTATAGTTGCCCCAGTATAGGTAGTATATTTGCCCTTGTATAGGTTGTATAGTTTCCATAAGTATAGGTATTATAGTTGCCCCCAGTATAGATAGCTAGTATAGATGCCCCCAGTATAGGTAGTATACTTTTCCCTGTATAGGTAGCTTAGTTGCCCCCAGTATAGTTAGTATAGTTGTCCCTGTATAGATAAGTAGTATAATTGCCCCCATATAAATAGCTAGTATAGTTGCCCCCAGTAAAGGTAGTATAGTTGCCCCTGTATAGGTAGCTTAGTTGCCCCAGTATAGATAGCTAGTATAGTTCCCCCTAAACCAGCGGCGACCGACTTCTGCATGCATCAGGACGGCCCCAGCACTTCCTGCATAATTGATGGGCCAGTTAAAAAAGACAGCAACAGCCAACAGGAAGGACTCTTTCAGGAATAGGTGCATTGGGCCATATCCTATTAATTTTTCTCCTGAGTTTTCTCCAAGTAAATATTTTCAAACCTTATCAATAAAATACTTTAAGACTCCCACCAAGCAAGAAATTACTCAAAATGAGTTTAATATTACCCCTTTACCTACTTTTTTAGTAATCTTTCAATGGCGTAGTACCAAAAAATGTGCTTTTCAAGGTGAAAAATGATCTCCTTGGAGAAAACTCAGTTGGAAAGGTAACAGGCTATTGCCCATTGCTTAATTTAAAACATACTGCCGACACTGAACCAAAATACTAAACTGTTTACTAGAAAATGATTAATTTTGCAAGCATACCAATCATTCACTCACAAAAAAGCAGATGTGAGAAATGGAGGTATGGTAGGTAAAATTCAAGATTAATCTTGCGAAGATTTTCTTCTAAATCTGTCAACATTATTATAGCATGTGCCACTTTCCTAGAGACTGTGTTGGCCAAGCTCCCTCTAATGTGAGCAATATCATCTGGAGGTACCCCTTGATGCATACATATTTCTTACAAGAACTCCATCATTGTGTAGAATTGCTTTTCCAGCGTGTCTTGATTCCTTCATATAACAATAGATACTTATCCAGGGAGAGCCGGGACAAGGTCCTTCAGCACCCAAGGCTGAGACAGCAAAGTGCGCCCCTCCATCCCTCCCACCCCAGCCGTTACACACTAATTGCTATTAGACTAAGGGGCACCCCAGGGCCCCAACATCCCCAACACCTTAATCTCTAGTTATCTGGCTTGCAGTCACTGCTATGTATGCCCTTTTCTTATTTCTTTGTGCTTCAAACACAAGTGGGAATGACAGCTGAATGAATTGTGCGCCCCCTCCTACACTGCGCCCCGAGGCTGGAGCCTCTTCAGCCTCTGCCTCGGCCCGGCCCTGCTGGCCATGCCGTTACTGCTCCACTTATTGTACTTTTCACAGCCAGCTTTTCAGTTACACAGAAGTGTTGCCTTGTACAGAGAGCTCTGCAGCCAGCTACATTGATAAGTAAGTGAACCATCGCTTATGCTGCCCAGTTTCTCCATAGAGTGAAACCTCAGCTCTGTCCAGCTGTCACCTGACCTGATCAGATGTATTTGCTGCTCTGATCAGGTCAGGTGACAGATGGTCAGTGCTGAGGTGTCCTCCTAGGAAACACTGATGGAAGCCAGGTCATAGGTGTCAAATAGGGAAGGGAACCATTTGAAAGACTAAAGGGAAGCATAATAAGATTGCCTTAGCAGGGGACACAGTTCAGAAAAGTGGGGAGATCAGTTAGGGTTAAAGTGTACCAGTGATGTAAGACAATAAGAGTTTTATACATACCTGGGTCTTCCTCCAGTTCCTCTGCGCAGATCACTCCCTCACCATCTTCCTTCGTCTCCTCATTTCCTCGGTAAAAGCCCCGGTAGCTTGGTCAGTCAGGGCATACTGCATATGCGTGGCCCAGCCGCCTGCGTGCGCCCCACTGTGCTCCCGCTGCACTGGGCCGCCTGGCCCTGACTTGCCAAGTGAATGAGGCTTCTACCAAGCAAACAAGGAGGCGGAGGGAGCGATCTGCGTGGACAGGCTGGAGGGAGACCCAGGTATGTATAAAACTTTTATTTTCTTATATATCAGGTACACTTTAAGGACTCATGAGGCACCTGTAAGCTCAATCCTTTAATCCTTAGCGCAACATCACTTGGGTATACCTGAACAGTGTGCTGTTTCTATGGAGTGGGGAGGAGGCACAATAAAGAAGCTTCCCACTGGCTGGGAGGAGGGAAATAATGCACTAGTGTACTTCCTGACTGTTAATACAATCAACCAATTACTGTTTGCCGGACACTAGAATCGACCGATCACTACCGGCCGGACACTAGAATCGACCGATCACTACCGGCCTGACGCTAGAATCGACCGATCACTACCGGCTGGACACTAGAACTGACCGATCACTACCGGCCGGACACTAGAATCGACCGATCACTACCGGCCTGACGCTAGAATCGACCGATCACTACCGGCCTGACGCTAGAATCGACCGATCACTACCGGCCAGACACTAGAATCGACCGATCACTACCGGCCTGACGCTAGAATCGACCGATCACTACCGGCCTGACGCTAGAATCGACCGATCACTACCGGCCTGATGCTAGAATCGACCGATCACTACCGGCCTGATGCTAGAATCGACCGATCACTACCGGCCAGACACTAGAATCGACCGATCACTACCGGCCGGACACTAGAATCGACCGATCACTACCGGCCTGACGCTAGAATCGACCGATCACTACCGGCCTGACGCTAGAATCGACCGATAACTACCGGCCGGACACTAGAATCGACCGATCACTACCGGCCTGACGCTAGAATCGACCGATCACTACCGGCCTGACGCTAGAATCGACCGATAACTACCGGCCGGACACTAGAATCGACCGATCACTACCGGCCTGACGCTAGAATCGACCGATCACTACCGGCCTGACGCTAGAATAGACCGATCACTACCGGCCGGACACTTGAATCGATCGATCACTACCGGCCTGACGCTAGAATCGACCAATCACTACCGGCCTGACGCTAGAATCGACCGATCACTACCGGCCTGACGCTAGAATCGACCGATCACTACCGGCATGACGCTAGAATCGACCGATCACTACCGGCATGACGCTAGAATCGACCGATCACTACCGGCATGACGCTAGAATCGACCGATCACTACCGACATGACGCTAGAATCGAGGGGATATTGTACTGCACCGTCTGAGCGCTTGATAGCACTTTATACTGGCACTATACAGGCCATGGAGTCAGATCAGAGTGCAGCTGATTTTGATTGGGTTCACTTTTAACCTGCAGATTAATTGCAATCAAATTTGCATCAACTCACTCACCATCCATATTGCCTACCACCACCTTCCTGTCACTAGAATCTATAAATCACAAACATTTACTTATTAGTACCTGCCTGTAATTAGAAATTACCTTTCACAATTTTTGTGTTGTTAGTATTACTTCCTTGTGATTTGTATTATCTGCTTGCTGTCGGTAATGTTTGGTAAAATCTGCATGTCACTGATAATATCTGCACTTGTCTTTGGTAATATCTATATTACTTTATGTAAGGGGGCGTGACTTGGGGGTGTGGTCTGTGTGGGTGGGAGGGGCTTAGGGCGCCAGAACTTCTGTGCCTATAGGCTCCTGAGCTGTAAATCCGGCCCTGCTTATCGTAATTTCCTGTCTGGGTGTCACCCTCAGCAGGGCTTATAAGCTTGTCCAGAGAATCATGTTTGTTTTTGTCCTTTGCTGCTGTGTCCTTTGAGTAGTAGGCAGCCTCCATGTGAGTATTTGGACTGGCATGATCATTCATTGTAATGCACCTTCTACTGGAAGGACACTACAGTAGTGACCATGGTGTAACCTGGAAGCGGGACGTGTCTTAAAGAGACTCCGTAACAAAAATTGCATCCTGTTTTTTATCATCCTACATGTTCCTAAAGCT
The DNA here is from genome assembly GCF_040937935.1 of Hyperolius riggenbachi. Classification (NCBI taxonomy): domain Eukaryota; kingdom Metazoa; phylum Chordata; class Amphibia; order Anura; family Hyperoliidae; genus Hyperolius; species Hyperolius riggenbachi. The sequence goes on from NC_090649.1 coordinate 299,718,728, forward strand.
ATTATAATGTGTTCTGGCTTACTGCAGCACGTTCTACTATCACCATCTCTGTAATAAATCAACTTATCTCTCTCTTGTCAGACTTGTCAGCCTGTGTCTGGAAGGCTGCCAAGTTCTTCAGTGTTGTGGTTCTGTGATGAATCTCCCCCCTCCTGGCCCCTCTATGCACACTGCCTGTGTATAATGATCTCATGAGATACAAAAGGAAGGATGTATACAGCCTGCTTGTGTATGAATGTATTTTCTATGTGTGGACATACTGTACATCAACCTACTTCCTGTTTTGGTGGCCATTTTGTTTGTTTATAAACAAACTTTTTAAAACTGTTTTTAACCACTTTTAATGCGGCGAGGAGCAGCGAAATTGTGACAGAGGGTAATAGGAGATGTCCCCTAACGCACTGGTATGTTTACTTTTGTGCGATTTTAACAATACAGATTCTTTTTAATGTGGATTAATGTGGATTTGTTTATGCGTAGACTAATCCTGTTTTTAATGACAGTTAGAGACAGTGAATTATTTGCAGGCCTGCTGGGGTTGCTTTAGAATTTTACCAGTGTGATTTAAGGTTTTACCTAATTGCCTGTCTATAATTAAGGTAGAACAGAGGCGCCAGTAGGATAAAAAAAGATAAATCTTTTAAAACATGGGAGGGAAGGAGTATACAGCATAAGTAGTCCAAGTCTAGGAAGAGCACCTAACACAGGACTACTTATGTTGTATACTCCTTACCTTACTGCCTGAAGAAGCGGGGTCATGCTCATGAAACGTGTTGCAAACCCTTGTGGAGTGTATGAATAAATGTTTGTGTTATATTACAACACGTTCCTTCCTGTTTTGTCCTTTGGAGTGGGTATGGATCCACCTCCACCACTTCCATGTTTTAAAAGTTTTATCTTGTTTTATTCTGCTGGTGCCTCTGTTCTACCTTAATTACAGTACCAATCCACCCCTGGTGGAAGGGCAGAAATTTTCCATATTTCTCTCTACCTACAGACAGCGACTTATTATCCTAATTTTCGCACGCAATCACAAATTTTCACGCTGAAATTCGTGATTGCACTCAAAATACGAAAATGCATGCAAAACTGGCCGTAATATGACTTATCACGATTTAGTGAATCAAGCCCAGTAAATGATAACCATCTATAATAACTTCCAGGTCACAGTTACAGGAAGACCTACTGGGTGTTCCATAGAGGTTCTTAAGTGCTCTTGTAGCAGTCCACACACTGTACAGAAATGTTGTATTTGCCACTGGAATTTCCATGGTGTAGAATCTGAGGATTACACTTATGACTAATTATTACTAACACTGTTGCTGGTTGTTGTTACTTTAGCTGATCTTAAATCAGCTTTGTGCCTGGTTGCCACCTTCCCTGACTTTCTGCTTGATCTTTAGGCACATTTGTCTCCTGTCCTACTGCATTTTCTTCCTCTAAGTGTTTCTGTTGACCTGGTCACAGCTGCATCTAATATAACCTATTAGTACTTGACTTGGTTTCCTGGCTAATAATCAGCTGCCTCAAGTAGATAAAAAACAAAGGACACTAAAAAAAGAGCTTTGCTAAATGTTGCTTATATTGTAAAAAAAACGGTTACAGGTAAATCACTGAAAAAACAATTCTTAGTGATCAAGACCAATTGTACATGTCAGTAGGTAAAAACAAAGCTGTTACAGCAAAATAAGCATACACAAATATCAGTGGGGAATAATTAAAGCATACAGTACATGTCTGATAGAAAGCCAATACCAACAAATGATTGATGTGTCGGGCCAATAAAAAAGCTAATACAACCTCATGACTGATGTGTTGGGCCAATATTCCAAACAGCAACCTCTTGTTAAGTACATAAGCAAAGAAGCAATATAGAGTACAATATAGATTGTTCATCAAGAGAAGCTGTTGCTGTTTTTTTTTTGTTTTTTTTTTTCAATTAAAAAAATAGCACCTTACCTGCTTTCATTGATGCAAATTAGTCTGTGGTGCAACCAATGTAATTTTTCCCTTTCTCCCTCTTAGTGCATCTCCTCTTCTTGGTTGGTGACCCAGCTACACATGGATTCAGAAGACTGCGAGAATGTGCACCAACTGCTGATCTAATGTTGGCTACGGTCAGTCGGACTGTTTGCTGGAGTAGGTTCCTGGTTACATGAGATATTCCAAGTGTCAGATATATAACCAGGGCTGGATTTACTATAAGGCACTGTAGGCACATGCCTGCAGGCGCCTGATGATGGAAAGGCGGCTCACTCCTCTCCCCAAGTGCCTCCCTTCCTCTTTCCCAGTGCAGAGTCCTGATGAGAGTGTAAATGAGGTTACTCATTCTGCTCTCGGCATTCCACTGACAAGCTCTCCCTTCAGTCTGGGGCTCCTCCAGTTAATTAATATTGAGAGTACCTCTAGCTACCTAATACTTGAGGGCACCTCTAGCTACTTCCAGTGGGATGCGAAAGTTTGGGCAACCTTGTTAATCGTCATGATTTACCTGTATAAATTGTTGGTTGTTCCAATAAAAAATGTCAGTTAAATATATCGTATAGGAGACACACACAGTGATATTTTAGAAGTGAAATTAAGTTTATTGGATTTACAGAAAGTTTGCAATAATTGTTTAAACGAAATTAGGCAGTTGCATAAATCTGGGCACCACAAAAAGAAATGAAATCAATATTTAGTAGATCCTCCTTTTGCAGAAATTACAGCCTCTAAACACTTCCTGTAGGTTCCAATGAGAGTCTGGATTCTGGTTGAAGGTATTTTGGACCATTCCTCTTTACAAAACATCTCTAGTTCATTCAAGTTTGATGGTTTCCGAGCATGGACAGCTCTCTTTAACTCACACCACAGATTTTCAATTATATTCAGGTCTGGGGACTGAGATGGCCATTCCAGAACGTTGTACTTGTTCCTCTGCATGAATGCCTTAGTTGATTTTGAGCAGTGTTTAGGGTCATTGTCTTGTTGAAAGATCCAGCCCCAGCGCAGCTTCAGCTTTGTCACTGATTCCTGGACATTGGTCTCCAGAATCTGCTGATACTGAGTGGAATCCATGCGTCCCTCAACTTTGACAAGATTCCCAGTCCCTGCACTGGCCACACAGCCCCACAGCATGATGGAGCCACCACCATATTTTACTGTAGGTAGCAGGTCTTTTCCTTGGAATGCTGTGTTCTGCATAACGCCCCTTGTTATGCCCAAATAACTCAATTTTAGTTTCATCAGACCACAGCACCTTATTCCAAAATGAAGCTGGCTTGTCCAAATGTGCTTTATCATACCTCAAGTGGCTCTGTTTGCGCTGTGGGCAGAGAAAAGGCATGCGCCGCATGGTTGTGACTCCATCTGCAGCAAGATGATTTTGTAGGTCTTTGGTGCTGGTCTGTGGGTTGACTCTGATTCCTCACCAATCGTTGCTTCTGTCTATCCGAGATTTTTCTTGGTCTGCCACTTCGAGCCTTAACTTAAACTGAGCCTGTGGTTTTTCACCTCCCCAGTATGTTCCTAACCGTGGAAACAGACAGCTGAAATCTTTGAGACAGCTTTCTGTATCCTTCCCCTAAACCATGCTGGTGAACAATCTTTGTCTTCAGGTCACTTAAGAGTTGTTTTGAGACCCCCATGTTGCTACTCTTCAGAGAAAATTTAAAGAGGAAGGAAACTTACAAGTGACCCCCTTAAATATTCTTTCTCATAACTGGATTCACCTGTGTATGTAAGTCAGGGGTCACTGAGCTTACCAAAGCAATTTGAGTTCCAATAATTAGTTCTAAAGGTTTTGGAATCAATACAATGACAACAGTGCCCAAATTTATGCACCTGCCTAATTCTATTTAAACAATTATTGCACACTTTCTGTAAACCCAATAAACTTCATTTCACTTAAAAATCACTTGAAAATTACTCCAAGGGTGATCCAAGGGTTTTTCCCCTTAAAAAAAAACCAGAGTAATTTGCACCTGTCAGTGCTCCTTCCATTTATTTGCCTATAACTATATTACTACTTATCACAGCAAAATGATCTATACCTTGTTTTTTTAACCACCAATTAGGCTTTCCTTGGGGGTACTTTTTTCTACGAATCATTTTATTCTATATGTGTTTAAACAGGAAAAATAAGAAAAAAAAATTTGAAAAAATGATTTATCAGTTTTCGCCCATTATAGTTTTAAAATAATACATACTACCATAACTAAAACCCACACATTTTATTTGTCCATTGTTCCCAGTTATTGCAACGTTTAAAATTTTTCCCTAGTACAATGTATGGCGCCAATATTTTATTTGGAAATAAAGGTGCATTTTTTCAGTAGTGTGTCCATCCCTAATTACAAGCCCATAATTTATAAAGTAACAGTAATATACTCTCTTGACATACATATTAAAAAAGTTCAGTCCCTATGGTAACTTTTTATGTATTTTCTTTTAATTGTAATTTTTTTTACAGAACATTTTTGGGGCAAACGATTCCATTTTTTTTCTCATTTTCTGCATTCTCTAATGAAAAAAAATGAATAATAAAATACTACTCAGAAATCGGAAAAAAAAGGGAAATCAGAAATCTGAAAAAGGAATATTGGAAAACGGAATTTCTGTGGAGTCGGAAATGGGCATTTCTGACCTTACCTAACCCTGATCACTAGAAACTACCAATATATGACAGTCACTTGAACTTACTTATTACTACCAGCCTCTGACTAGAATCTATCTATCTATCTATCTATCTATCTATCTATCTATCTATCTATCTATCTATCTATCTATCTATCTATCTATGTCTGCCTACTATAAGTATTATTTACTTGTGACTGATATTGTCTCCCTGTTGTTGATATTATCTGCATGATCTGCATGTGTGAATCATATTATTTGCCTGTACTAGCAGTCACTGCATAATGCATCGGACATCTTTTTGTCCTTTTTGTCTTCCCTATTCTCTGCTGCTGCCTCCCAGGCTGGCATGATTGACATGATTTGGTATTACTATATTTATCATTGCTCTCAGTTTAGTTTGCACTTGCATTGCCTTACTGTATTCTGTAGGTGTCAGTAGATATACAGAGTGAGCAAGTTATATGGATACACCTTAATAAAATGGGAATGGTTGGTGATATTAACTTCCTGTTTGTGGCACATTAGTATATGTGAGGGGGGAAACTTTTCAAGATGGATGGTGACATGGCGGCCATTTTGAATCCAACTTTTGTTTTTTCAATTATTACAAGTTTCTAACAACTTATAAAATGTGTTCAATGTGTTGCCCATTGTTTTGGGTTGTCAATGCAACCCTTTTCTCCCACTCTTCACACACTGATAGCAACACCACAGGAGAAATGCTAGCACAGGCTTCCAGTGTCCGTAGTTGCAGGTGCTGCATATCTCGTATCTTCACAGCACAGAAAATTGCCTTGAGATGCCGGTGTGGTATATGGGGTACAAAGATAGTGGGGCCATTCTTCATCAATGGAAACCTCAAGGCCACTGGATATGCAAAATTGTTACATAATGATGTGTTTTCCTCTTTATGCACTGAAGCTGGCACATTCCCTGAGTTTTTCCAGCAAGATGGTGCACCACCACATTATGGGTGTCAGGTCCGAGCATTTCTAGATGAACAGTTTCCTGGAAAGTGGATTGGTCATCGTGGGCCAGTTGAATGGCCCCCAAGGTCTGACCCCCTTAGACTTTTATCTTTGGGATCTTCTGAAGGCAATTGTATATGCTGTAAAGATATGAGATGTGCAGCACCTGAAACTATGGATACTGGAAGCCTGTGCTAGCATTTCTCCTGTGGTGTTGTTATCAGTGTGTCAGGAGTGGGAGAAGAGGGTTGCATTGACAACCCAAAACAATGGGCAGCACATTGAACACATTTTATAAGTGGTCAGAAACTTGTAAATAACTCATGAAAGAATACAGTTACGTTAAAACCAGGAACACCATTGTTTTTCTTGTGAAATTCCCAATAAGTTTGATGTGTCACATGACCCTCTTTCTATTGAAAAAACAAAAGTTGGATTCAAAATGACCAACTTCGAAATGGCAGCCATGGTCACCACCCATCTTGAAAAGTTTCCCCCCTCACATATGCTAATGTGCTAAAAAACAGAAAGTTAATATCACCATTCCCATTTTATAAAGGTAAATCCATATAAATGGCCCACCCTGTATATTGTATTTGCACATTGCTACTCATTTTAGACAAATAATTATATGCACTAGTAGCACAGTTTGCCCTAACAAACTTTTCCTCATTAGATTTGCAAGCTTACATTTAGTTTATATAGTCCCAGTTGTATAGGTTTTATGGCTCTGATTCAATTCACTTTTCCCCCCAAGTTTTTTTCTAGATGATATTTTGACACCTCCCCAATAAAATGCCCATTTAACCACCAGCAAGCAAGAAAGTACTCAGTCTCAGAATACCGACTGGCCGGAGAACATGGGGCATCTACCAGATCATCCAGGATGCGGAGGACGACAGCGAGGGAGGGATCTGCGCGGAGGGGGCCTGCGGAAGCCCCAACTCAGTTTCAGAATACCGACTGCCTAAAGAACACAGTATCTGCCAGATCATCTAGGAGATGGAGGACAGCGGCGAGGGAGAGATCTGCATGGAGGGGGCTGGAGGAAGCCCCAGGTATGTATAAATCTTCTTTACATTTTTGTCTCAGGTACACTTTAAGATAAAGATGATCCAGGTCCACATTACATTAGCTCTGTAGCCCCTGTCTGACCGACACAGACCTACCAGCACTAATCAGCATACTGCAAGAAGCCATTGCTTTCCTCTTCAAAACTACCCATCTCGTCTGCAGCAGAGACCTCTAACTTGTTTATAAACACCACTGAGATTGCTGTTCCAGAAGATGAAAGCATTCAAAGATATATCTGCCACTTCAAGATGTTAAAAACTGTATCCTGCTCCTCCTTAGTCCTTAGCTGCACATTTTTCTCAGTATGGTGCAGTCTGAGTCTGACAAGTGCATCCAAATTGGCAATGGTTGGACCTAATCATTTTTTTATTTTTTTTTACATTTATATCAGTTTGTCCTTTGGCCCAAACCAAAACAGCAACATGAGTGCTTACCTGACTGAAAATAGGAACAAATGAAGTAAACATAAAATATTTACTTTCTAGGCGTACATTTAAATTTGCCTTGGCCAAACTTTGTCACAGCCATGGTGAAGCTGAAAGACGTCTCACCCTGCACACACTTAAATTCGAGGGTGGTGTTAATGCTAACCCCCTCCAAGTTGTAGCAACTCAAAGGGAAGGGGGGGGGGGCACAAAAGTTGGGCAACAGCTATTGCTGGTAACTGAATTACCTCTTTTTTTCCTAATATTTGCTCTGGCAATTACCGGTGCCCAAATTAGTCACTGACCGCCGCTATAGCCTTAATTCACATTCTAGCCTATGGCAGCGCCCAAATCATCGTCGAAATTAGCTGTCTCGTTTTTGTACAAGTGTGAGAACAAGTCAGCAGTCAATGCAAAGTGAGTCAGCTAAACCATACAGAAAACTGTCAATGTTCCTCATTGTAACTAATGCTAATATATTGTCCCTCCAAGGAACAAGCTGCTGCTGCGCTTTATTAAATTACCCATGAGGTTTGCCAGCTGATTATGGTTGCTCCATCCTGTATTAATCATTTAATTGTAAAACCAGGAATGCTATTTATTTATTTATGAAGAGCCATAACATTTCAAAGAACAGTTATTGTTTTTTAATATGTATGTATATATATATATATATATATATATATATATATATATATATATATATATATATATATATATATATATATATGTGTGTATATATATATATATATGTGTGTGTATATATATATATATATATATATATATATATACAGTGTATACACACATATATATATATACACACATATATATATATATATACACATATACACATATATATATATATATATATATATATATACATATATATATACACATTATATATATATATATATATATATATATATATATATATATATATATATATATATAGTATATTCAATATAGACACCCTGCACATGGAGTAAGCACAATAGCCCCAGAAAATGGACTGAATTCTCAAGATTCTTAATGAACATTAATGAAGGCCCTGTACAGAACAGCTAACTAGGATATACTGCTATACACAAACTCCGTTTAGGATGGAACGTATGCCTCCTTTCATATACAGGAGTGAAGAGACACTGCTTCTTTTGGGACTGTTAAACCTTATGGCCCAGCCTGCTGTTTTTTTATGCATATTGTATGGAATATATTATACTTTGCTATGCATACAGTTTTGTGCATTGTACATTAACCATTTTACATTTTTTTTTTTTATTACCTGGCTGCCTGGGTTTGCAAAATTGTCTTCCAGGGCCTAACAAGCAGAGTGCTTGGCCAAACACACAGCTGTTGACTGTTCAAACTACTCCCCCTAAAGGCGTCCAGACCTACCAGCACTAATCAGCATCCTGCAAGCCATTGCTTTCCTCTTCAAAACTAACTATCTCTTCTGCAGCAGAGACCTCTAACTAGTTTATAAACACCACTGAGATTACTGTTCCAGAAGATGCAAGCATTCAAATATATACCTGCCACTTCAAGATGTTAAAAACTGTTTCCTGCTCCTCCTTATCCCCAGGACTTCAGCATGCAAGGTATAGAGACTAAGGCCGGAAAGGCTGGAGAACTACCAGAACCCACTAGACAAAGACAGGTATGAATGGGTAATATCAATAAGCAGTGCAGGTTGCACTCGTGGAGGAGACAGCACAGATCAAAACAGGAGTAGTAGACTAGCAACAGGGAGGATGGTTGCTCAGAGCAACCGCAGCTCTGAGCTTCTGGTAACCGCCACAGTATACAAGACAAGGATGGTTGATCAGAGCGACCGCAGCTCTGAGCTTCTGGTAACCACCAAACTGAACAAGACAAGACACACAGGACAGAGCATTTACCAATCCAGTCGCTACCATAGCGATGGTAAACATCTGCATAGAAGTGACAATACTGGAATAGACCGGAAGAAGCGTATCGATGGCAACCACGGCTATTGTAATGTCCACACCAAAGAACTAGAAGGAGTGTCTAACAATCACCACCACAGGGAAGGCAATGTCCAGACAGGCAAGACTAGAAGGAGCGTTACCAATAGCAACCACAACTATTGTAACATCCACACAGGACTGGAAGGAGTGTCTGCCAATCACAACCACAGTGATAGCAACGTCCAGACAAGTAAGAGGGAACTCTGCTATTCTCCACAATAGCACACATTCCCAAAGGAGCAAGGCAAGACAAGACATCAAACAGTAATCACACAAGACCCAGTAATGCAGCTATGGGGTAAGCTTATCACTATGACAGGTAAAGCAATGCAGCAAGAAGAGGCTTTTATGTGGACCTCCACCAATGAGAGAAGACATGGAAATCAACTCAAAATCACTCAGTCCTGTACTACTCTGATTGAAGACTGCAGGCTGATTGCAGATGATTGGGACATTCATTGCAAATGCATGTAACACTTTGCAGTAGTTTGTGTGCATGGAATTCACAACTGCCTGGAAGCAGTTCAGCTGCAACTAACAGGACATGCTACATGTGAGATCATGACAGATATCTCCCAATCAGGCAAAAATAAGTAGATAGCAGGAATCTACTGTTTTTCATATTTTTGGGACACCACATGCTTATTTAACTAGCATGTTTAGTAGCTAGAAAAACATTTACAGCTTTATTGCTGTATAGTATAGTTAAGATAACTCCATAATGAACAGGAGGCTTAATTCTCAGTCACCAGGTTCGCACATTACTTAGTCACTGTGATGTTAGTGTTTTTTTGCATCCAGTAGATGAAAGAAAAAGGAAGCATTCATTTATACCATAATATGTCTCTAGAAAATTATAGCATAATTTTAAGTAAATTTACCCTTTACCACAAAACATAATAATACAAAATAGTAATGTTGTTTCTCTGCCTTTTTGAATATCAGTAGGCTAAGAGAACATAATGAAATGCGCAATCAAAATTCAGGCTATTTCTATTAATGCAAACTAAATCAGCAAATTGGTTAGTAGGCTGTAAATATTCCAGCACTGTCACGGATGGTTCATAATGTGTGTCAAGCTGATGCGCCAACCAAGCCTCAGTTTGCCCAAAACATGCATACTTGCGCTACCCCTGCAAATCAGTCCAAGTTATGCACACACTTACATATGATGTATGACTAGCGATCTTCTGTGACGTCTGAAATAGCATCGGATGCATTCATTACTTGCCTGAGTTATATGAAATTTAAAGACAGCGCTACTCTTGTTATTTGAACAGAATCTGAGGCATTGAAATACCTTCCCCTAATAAGGAGCAAACAAAAAGAATGTATAGCATGGATAATAAAATAGCTAAATAAAATGTAGCTGTTTAAAAAGAGAGTTTTATGATGTTTTTGATCACTGTATGTATTTGCAGGTCATAAATAGTTCCTGCAGCAAATTCAATTAAAGCAAGAATTCATTCAGTGCAGGACTGAATGTGAATACTAATGTTTGGTTGGTTGCTACAGATAATGGCTTCAGTTTCATTCCAAAGTACAATATATGAGGGTTGTTTAGGAAGTAACAACTGTTTGCTTGTATCTGCCATGCAAGGTATTCTTTCTGTGTAATTTAACTTGCATCTGTTGGGTTAACATCTTCTCTCCCTGCCCTGCTTGACATATGACTGCAGAATATTGGTAACTGTTCAACAGCATAAACATGAACCCTCCATCCCCAATCACTTCCAACTCATAGGTGGAGTGTGAAGCTACTACAGCAAAGGGATTGAAAACCTTTTAAAAATATGATAAATGCTTGAAGAGTGTAGAGAAAATACTGAAATTAATAAAATTGCTTATTTTTTACAACATTCATTTACAAATCATGTTGTCATTGTTTTCCCATTTAGTCACTTCAGAAAAACATACAGACAGTCAGACACTTCAGATAAACATACAGACACTGAGGACTATGGCCTCAATTCACTAAGATCATGCTGGAGATAATAAGGCAAGATAAAACTTACCTCCACATAAGAGAGAGTTATCTTATCTCTTCATTCCTTAAGTTACCTCCTCTGTAGTTATTTTACCTCCTCTGTAGTTATTTTACCTCCTCTGTAGTTATTTTCAGACGCAGTTAATGAACAGCCTGTCTTTAACTCTGGAGTTATTTTAAGGATTAAAGAGTTAACTTAAAGACAGAAGAGTTAACTTTAGGTTTGCCTGAGGTAAAATGTTTCCTGAATACTAAATGCCTTATCTCCATGGTAACAACTCTAGAAGAGTTATTAAAGACAGGAGATAAGCTTAGTGAATTGAGGCCTATGTCTAATTCACTTTTTCTCCTGAGTTTTCACATAGGAGATAATTTTTCACCTTCTCTTTAAAATAACTTTTTAGCTCTTTGCAATTGAAAAAGAACCAAAAATAGGTGAAAAGTACTATCGAGATTATTTTGAGTATTGATAAGGTGTAAAAATATCACCTAGGAGAAAGCTCAGGAGAAAAAGTAAATTGCATATGGGCCTCAGTGTTAAAAGTCAGAACTGGCTAGTCTTTTTGTGGCCTTTCATTCACTGTAGTTTTGAGAAAGATTAAACAATCTCTTATAAAGCTCATCCCAGTACTACTAGATGAGCAGATCACATATTCCAAATCTCTGTAAGCTACTGATGACATCAAGAACCATCCTTCTAACCTTTAAAATCACCAAGAAAATAATTTATAATCTTTCTATGGAACTACAACTCCAAGCAAAAAAGTATGTGAACTGTCTGAAAGGCACAGTTTAAGGAAGTTCACATTTTCTCACCTGCATTTATTTTACAGTTTTCCACAAGGAAATATGAACCAAACATATTTTTAGTGAAAAACTGGAGTGTTAAACTAGGGATAATCTAGCTTGCAACTCTGCGCCACTGCATCAGAAGCTAGACAGTAGGTGCTGCAGACATTGTGTCTGATGAGTCATTGCATGACAAAACACCTAGTGAGGACCCTGCAGGCACGCTGACATACTGGGAAATTGGCAGCAGCATGGAAGTGGTGACTGTATTCCACCATACAGCCGTATACCTGCTGTGAACTGTTATGCCAGAATTTGTGCAATAAAACTGTTTTATCCCTACTTGGACTGAGTGGATGGCGAATCCACAAAGGGGGAGATTGTAGTGATTGCAGAAGATAGAGAGCAAAGAATGACTGGCACTCGTTGCACACTGGCTATATGCAGTTGGAAGCTGAGCAAACTGTGCTCTCTACCTTGATGAACTCACGTTTGATAACTTTGATAACCAAGAAGAAAAGCAGGTCCGGCACCAGTCTAAATGCTTCAGTGATAATTTATTCCAACAGGTACAGTAAGGTCATATGAGGATACAGAAAGGCGGCCTGTCAGCCGTTTCACAGGTCCCCCTGCTTTGTCAGAGGCCACTATTGGCCTCTGACGAAGCAGGGGGACCTGCGAAAGGCCGTCAGGCCGCCTTTCTGTACCCTCATATGACCTTACTGTACCTGTTGGAATAAATTATCACTGAAGCATTGAGACTGGTGCCGGACCTGCTTTTCTTCTTGGTTATCAATTGTAGTGATTGCCTTTCCTGGTGGTTTGCACATCCTGGTGGAGTGCCTCTGGTGTTGAGCATTGTTTTTATGCAAACAGTATTAGGCACTATGTGCAAATTTTAATTGTTTTTACAGGGTTGTCCTTCTACACCGCTGTAGTGGGAATTAATTTGAGAAAGAGGTTTTTTTGTTGATTTACATTTGCATTGCAAGGAACTGGTGACTTTGCTGGAACTGGAAATCCCTGGACTTCAGTTCTGTTTTTCCATCTGGAGTGCAATCTTCCTTTGGAATTGGGTGTTGCAGACATTGGTTTAAGAGGGTTAGAATTATAGCTACATTGCTGAACTGGTGTGTGGGCCATGTTCCGCTGAAAAACACACGGAGGCAGGTTTGTGAGTATGTGTGGAAGGCAAGCGTTAGTAATCTTTATAATGCACAGGTAAGGGATCTAGCAGTTCCCTGTCTATTCAAAACATTGCAGTACATACTTTTTCATTTTACTAGATTTTACTATTTTACAACACCGAATGGCTATAAAAAATGATACCCAAACAACTAGAGTGAAAAGTAAAGCTGCATCTGATCATCCTTACTGTGACTCACTACTGCCTCTCACAGCTTTTACAGCTCCCTCTTCTTCCATCAGGCCACAATGTACACATGATGACACCTTCACATGCAATAAGCTAGGAGGCTGTTAGGTTTTGGGCACATCAGTCCACAACTTGCAAACAAATGGGAGCGATATCACAAGGGGGAGAGAAAGTCAGCAAAGAACATGATCTGGGCAAGGAGGCAGGCAGTGAAGTCCGGGATCACCCACTAGGCAAACCTAGGCAGTGACTAACGGATCAACGCGAACTTGTGCACCCCCCATATGCGATAGAATCCTACATCCGGAGAAATTGGAGGCCAGTTAGGTGAGTGCGGGCACATAGGGGGAGTGTGTCCTGGCACGGAGAGAAACACGGTGAAGGTGGATTCTGGCACTAGGAAGGTGGAGGGATGTGCTGTTTAAGCTGATCGCGCTATGATCCCTTCAATGTTCTTTTCTTTTACATGCATGTTGTGATGGTTCGATTTGGAGGATTGTATACAGCTCCTGGAGTGTCTCATATCCCAATTTCCTGATTCTTGAGTGGAGTAATAGGACTTTTGTGGACGGTGACATTTATTATTTTTGTACTTTCCTCAAATTGTGAACTGTGAGCACGGCCATTTGATTCTATTCAATAATTTTTCACTTATACTGGTGGTTGTGGCCAGCGCACCACACTGTTGCACACTTTTCTATCAGCGCAAGTTTTTGTGTATTTTATTAAACCTAGGCAGTTGCTTAGGGCCTGAGAATCTAGGGGCCTGGTGGATGCTTGTCCCCACCAAAGCCTGGTGATCATAAGCAGAAGGCAAAAACTGCCATCTTGCCTTCATCTTTATCCTTTTCTGAGTGGTGTAACTACAATGCATGGGGCCCTTAGCAAAACTTTGATGGGGCTCCTCCAATGTTTACACACCTTCCCTTGCCTCCCCTTGGTGCCCTTCATAGCCTTGGGGCCCTTCTCACAAGGGACTCATAGAACAAGTGAGACCAAAACGATCTTCACACCCATAACAAATGTAGCCACAGAAACACCTGATCGGTTGTATAACCCCCTGCATCTTATGAAGGGAAGGTTAGTATTTGGGACCCCCCACAGCTCTGGGCTCCTCTGCTATAGCAGGGGCTCTTCCCCCCTAGTTATGCCCCTGAAGGCAGGACAAACACACTTTGCAGCTTGGTCACTCTTAGCAGTACTTACATGGTGCAGTCATACCATAGTGAATAGTGCCAGACAGCCAGTATTGCAATGATGTTCTCTAATTAAGTCAGTTGAATGTCCGTGACACAGGTTGATATAGGAGTAGCCACTGACTGACTCACTGAATCAGTTCAATTCAGGTCAGATCTTGAACTTGGCAGAACAATGTGTTTATCTGCAGGAGTGAAATAACCAAAAGCCTGAGTAAATATATTCTTGTCTGAACTCTCAAGCCATGTATTTTGATGAGAAATTCAAAGGCTTTGTAATAAAAGGCAGGCATCTATTAAAATTCACTGAGAATTACATACTGCCATAGATGATATTTTGGGTTTGACTGCTTAAGATTCATCATAAACAATATTCTTTATCTTAGTGTTTAGAAGAGTACCATGTCTAATGTAGAGTATTATGTTTTTGAGTGTTTTTAATTTTGTTATTTACTTCTTCCTTTTATGGCCTGAAAAACACTCAGTTGCTCCTTTAAAAGCCATTTGTATAAAATTCTAGAGGAAGTAAAACAAAAAATAAAAAATATGAATCCACACACTAACCACTTTGGGCCATATTCTATTGCTGAACTCGCCAGCGCTAAGCACTGGCGAGTTCTTAACTTAGGTGATGGGGGCATCGCCTAATCTAATTAAACTTTAGACCCCCCCCCAGGCGGAAAAGAACTCGCTTGGGCGATATAATCGCCCAGCGAGTTCTTAACACCGAATCCAATTACCCTTATCATGTCTCCGGGAAGCGATGCTTCCCGGCAGACATGAGCGTCAGCTTAGACCTGCAAAAAGCAGGTCTAAACTAGCTAACGCACGTCGTCGCCGAAGCATCTGGGGGTCTCCTTTAATAAGGAGACCCCCAGAGCTCCCCGTCGGGTCGCCGCACAGTTTAGAAGCCCCCACGCAGCTCTGCACCGGCACCCCTGTTGGCATACATACCGCCGCAGATCACCCGCGGCGGACCAGGCAGCGGACCAATGGGGAACCCAGACGCAGATTCAACGATGCTTTGCCCGGGCTCCTTCTATGTGGACAGTAATTACAGTGTTAGATACACTGTAATTACGCGACGGATTTTGCGTCGAGAGGCGGCGGGTGATCTGCGGCGGTATGTATGCCAACAGGGGTGCCGGTGCAGAGCTGCGCGGGGGCTTCAAAACTGTGCGGCGACCCGACGGGGAGCTCTGGGGGTCTCCTTATTAAAGGAGACCCCCAGATGCTGTGGCGGAAGATGGCGGCGAGTGCGCATGTGTGGGGAGTGAGGCCGTGGTGCTGATGGACAGCACCACAGCGTAAACCTCACTCCCCATCACTCGGTAAAAGGGAGCATCGCTCAGGCTTTCGCCTGAGTAATGCTCCCTAACGATCGGCCATCGCGCGAAGGATATGGGCAATAGGATTTGCCGGTAATCCTCGCGCGATGGCAAGGTGATAAGTAGCTCGCATCTGCAAGCTACTTATCACCTTGAATAGGATATGGCCCTTTGTGTCATTCTCTGGTATTGGCTTTCACATTAGATATGTTATACTCCAACCTTTGAAATCTTTCTTAAAACACACTTTTAAAACTCCCCCCAGGTAAGTATATAATCTAATAATCATAATCCACCTGCTTTTTTCTGCTCAGTGACAAAGAGACAAATGTTGAGGATCAACAGAATTGGTACTAATGCTGAGGTAGCCATGGTGCGGAGAAAGCAGATGGTGGAGAAGTTTGTAGAGAGAGGCTATCCTTCAGATCTCTTATATGATTCGAGACCAGATCGAGGCAAGAGAATACCTTTTCGTATGTCAGTATCATGGCCTCGGAAGACACAATTTATTATTTGGATACATTGGCACATTTTGAGTAATACATATCCTGAGATTCTCAATTTTGCCTCTCCCCCGATCCCAGCATATTGAAAAATAATCGCTCGATTGGTTAGAGAGTCTTAGGGTTAGGCACCACCAGGTAGGGTCTTAGGGTTAGGCACCATGGGGGGGGGGGGGTGGTCTTAGGGTTAGGCACCTCAAGGGAAGGGTTCTGTGTGAGAGCAGGGTTAGGTTTAGCCATAGTAAAATACTAGTAAATATTATCAGTATTTTACTTCAAAATACATTAGTAGAATATCGCTAAGCTAAGTTTAGCAATATTTTACTAGCTGCAATTTCCTGTGCCCTTTTTTCCAGGTGCCTTTTTTTCCATGTATGCATATATTCACCCCCTCTACCTTGTCCCCCAGGAAAGTTGGTATAGTCCAGGAATTATGGAGTCTACCTGCCTGTCAGGCTCGGCCATACTCTGTGCAGTCGGTAACTCCCAAATATATGCAGATATCCAGGATTTGATGCAAGTGATGTTTATTTACTGTGAAAGGTACATGCAATATTCAAAGAAGGGTTTCCAGGACATAATGCAAAAACAGGTTTTGCAACACAAGTTCAAGAACAATATGCAGGAATATTACCCAGAGACTGGCAAAGGGATACAAGTCCAGGAACAGATATGCAGGTTGCACCAGGAACAAGCATGCAGGTAATCCAGGAGCAGGTAATCCAGGAGCAGGTATACAGGTGAACCAGGAACACACATTCAGGCAAGGAATCCAGGTACTCAGGACATGAACAGCAGGGATGAGCAGAAACTACGCCAGTGCGAATTTATGCATCGTAGTTCGCATCTACGCATCGTAGTTCGTAGGTGAAGTTTCAAAACTGCGCTTACGAATTTACGCGCAGTGAAGTACCACTACGTATAGCTTTACGCCCACTATGCGTAGCTAACAAGTGTGTTGCGTAGTGAACTACGAATGCATTACTCGCGGCTAATTTTCCGCATACGATTGTATGCTTACAAATTTACGCATTGGAAAGGGGAATGTACGCATAGAAGAGTTACCGGTATAAGCATTAAAGAGGAATTAATGCAGCATACAATTTTCTGCATACGGGCATAAGCATCCGCATACACTACGCGTAATTGCATAGTTTAACGCGTAGTGTACGAAATGCATACGAAACAAATATTTGCTTTCGAAGCCGTAGTTTGGCGAAGCGTAATTGCATAAAACAATGCATAGTTCCAGTGTAGCGAAGTTGGCTGACTACGACCATCCCTAAAAACAGGTATGCAGGAATTGAAGTCCAGATGCTCAGAGCAAGAGCAGGCATACAGGCATGCAATCCAGGTACTCAGGACATGAACAGGAACACAGGCTTGGAAGCCGAACACTCGGAACAGGAACAAGGATACAGGAATGCATGACAGGACACTAGAGACATGAATCAGCTATAAGGGGAAGCTGAAGTCTAACTACACTGAGCTAGGCTTAGACAATGCAATGCACCAGCAAAGCCTGCTGGGAACTCAGGATGCTAAATGCTTCCACTAATTGAGCAGTTACCCTGCAGGTGATGGAACACTCCCATGCATATGCAAATAGGATCAACCCTGCTGCTAGCTGATGTCTGCAGCCGCAGAGAGCCTTTACACATACATATGCAAAAGGGATGAAATTCATCGCTAGCTTATCGCTGCAATGACAGGCAGACCCGAGAATCCTTACACTATCAATGTTCAGTTGATCTCATCTGTTCTATGTTCTTCATACCTAATCAAAAGCAATGATTAACCCTATGCACTCAAAACTCACACCCAGCAAGCTTAACCCATTTTAGTTCCTGGACGTAGAAACTACGTCCAGGAACCATGCGCGCTACCGCGCACTCCCGCGGCCGATCGCGCGTGCACGCGCGCTCCCGGCCCGTGGTTCGTTAGCCAGGCAATCAGTGAATTCGGCTATGGAGCCCGATCACTGATTCCTCTCCCCCGCTGAAAAAGCGACAGCTTCTCTCGGAAGCTGCGCCTTTTCTGGCTGTTAACTCCCCCATGCGTCGCTCTAAGCGTGTGTTACACTTAGAGTGACATCATGTAAACAAACTCATCTTGTGGCCAAAAAGTAATACTACAACTTAAAGTTAAAAAAATGAAAATCAACACACATTTACATTATAAACATATTGTTTACCTCCCACCCTCCCAAAACTACCCAAATAAAATGTTTAATATAAAAAAGAAAAAAACATTACAATAAAAAAAACAACATGTAAATATTTACCTAAGGGTCTAAACTTTTTAACCACTTCACCACTCAGGGGTTTTACCCCTTGAACACCAGAGCAATTTTCACCTTTCAGCGCTCCATCCATTTATTCGTCTATAACTTTATTATTACTTATCGCAATTAAATGAACTATATCTTGTTTTTTTCGCCACCAATTAGGCTTTCTTTAGGTGGGACATTATGCCAAGAATTATTTTATTCGTAATGTGTTTTAATGGGAAAATAGGAAAAAATGTGGGAAAAAATATTATTTTTCAGTTTTCGGCCATTATAGTTTTGAAATAATGCATGCTACTGTAATTAAAATCCATGAAATGTATTTGCCCATTTGTCCCGGTTATAAAACCGTTTAAATTATGTCCCTATCACAATGTTTGGCGCCAATATTTTATTTGGAAATAAAGGTGCATTTTTTTCAGTTTTGCGTCCATCCCTAATTACAAGCCCGTAGTTTATAAAGTAACAGTGTTATACCCTCTTGACATAAATATTTAAAAAGTTTAGTCCCTAAGGTAACTATTTTGTTTATTTTTTTACTGTATTTTTTTTTTAAATAACAAAAAAAAATAAAAATTGGGGAGTGTGGGAGGTAATGAGTTAATTTATTGTGTAATACAATGTATTTGTATGTGTAAAATACTTTAGGGTGTAGTTTACTATTTGGCCACAAGATGGCCACAGTGAGTCTGTTTACATGCGACCTGTAAGCGTCCGGAAGGACGCTTACAGGAAGCAGTAGGAGGCTGGGAGAATCACAATGATCGCGCTGTTTCTAATAGAAGCACCGGATCATTGCGGGGGCTTAGATCAACGAACGGGAATGGATTTTCCTGTTCATTGATCTCCGGGCGAGCGAGCGGTGGCGTGCACGAGCGGCAGGTGCGTGCGCACGAGCGGCGGGAGCGGGGACAGCGGCGGTAGCGCGGAAGGTACGGATTTCTCCGTCCCTGGGGGTTAAAGGATGGAAAAAGGGACGGAGAAATTCGTACCGCCGGGGGTAAATTGGTTGAATATCAATGTAAAGATGAAATATTTCTATATTTTTATTATTTTAAACTTGTAAATAGTGATAGATGCAAAACGGAAAAAATGCACCTTTATTTCCAAATAAAATATTGTCGCCATACATTGTGATAGGGACATAATTTTAACGGTGTAATAACCGGGACATATGGGCAAATACAATACGTGAGTTTTAATTATGGAGGCATGTATTATTTTAAAACTATAATGGCTGAAAACTGAGAAATAATCAATTTTTTCTGTTTTTTTCTTATTCTTCCTGTTAAAATGCATTTACAGTAAAGTGGCTCTTAGCAAAATGTACCCCCCAAAGAAAGCCTAATTGGTGGCGGAAAAAACAAGATGTAGATCAGTTCATTGTGATAAGTAGTGATAAAGTTATAGGCTAATGAATGGGAGGTGAAAATTTCTCAAGTGAAAACGATGGAACGCGAATGGGTTAAATAAACACTAGTTTGTAAAAATGGAGGATCCTAGCTTCCAAAATGGACTACATTCATTTTGTATTGGACCAATTCACCAGCGTTGAAGTTACCTTTTGGTTACTAGTACTCAATGTACACCAGCCTTCACACAAGCAAACGCTTCATGCTTATTTGGTAGAGTAGGGACTGACAGCTGTTCCTTGCTGTACTGTGGTCAAGGATAAAGGGAAATAGGATATTTCAAGAATAACACATTATAGACACAAAGTAAAAATGTGTATACAATCTTGATCTTGAGTAGAACATGTACATACATTTGAATTAAAAAGTCAGCCATATTTTCTGTTTTTGGTTGATTGGCATTTTCTTCAACTATCACTGCACAACAATGTAGGGACAACAGTCTTTAGGGTATCTGAGTCCAGCATGCAACTGGAATAGGATGCATCCACTTATGTCTTCATGAGTGTGCAGCTCTCTTTTTGTCTTGTATGTAGCTTCCAATTCAATTAGCATACTTATTCCTATTATAGTATATTGAATAACTCGAGAGAGTGGTTAGGAGAGAACATGAGACAGTGTGCACATAATTGCACAGAATGTGCGTTTAATTTGGTTGATTTGGTTGAGAAGTCTGCTCTGCATCCATATATAAGTCAGGGTCTGCTTCCTCTGAGCACATACCCTTTCTGTCCCGATGCAGAATACATTCCGTGGCAGTATGCCACCCATGTGTGTAGAAGTTTGGCTACCTACACTGGCATGCCACACTTTGAACAGTTTTGTATAGTGGTGATGCTACAAGCTGAAGTGCACCATCCCCGTCACCATACCATTGCAAGGTTACCTCCTCCAAACATACTCCCTAAGATACTCTGCATGGTGAAGGGCCTAGCAGTGGGATAGCACATTACTGACAGCTCTGGACTTATTAAGGGCTTGTAAGTGTGTGGTTGCCTGGAGCATTGGCCTTGCCACAATAGTAAATTATACAACCATTATTCCTACACCACTGGTTTTGCATATTCTGATTCATTCATTACATAATTCACTTTTTCTCCTGAGTTTTCTCCTAGAAGATAATATTTCATGTTCTCTTTAAAATTATTTTTCCGCACTTTGCAGTGCTGAAAAGTAGGTGAACAATTACTATCATAATTATTTTGAGTACTTTCTTGCTTAGGATTCCAAAGACATTTTATTGATGAGTTGTGAAAATATCACCTGAGCAGTGGCGTAGCTAAGGAGCTGTAGGCCCCGATTCAAGTTTTACAATGGGGCCCCCCAAACACTCTATACATAACAATTTATACGACACACCAAAATCTGCCAATGGCAACTACAGTGTCAGAGGTGCAAGAAGGGGATGGGGAGGAGTTTTTTAATGATTACCACTATTCAAAGTATCTATAGAAGTGATTTTTATGAGCACAGGACCAATAGAGAGGTAATACTGTAGTTGAGGGAGGGCCCCTCGGGGCCCCTCTGGCCCAAGGACCCCGATGCGGTCACAACCTCTGCAACCCCTATTGCTACGCCCTTGCACCTGAGAAAACTTAGCAGAAAAAAACTTCCGACTCAAGTCTTTTGTCAATTCACTTTTTCTCTTAAAGAAAACTTAAAGGGATACTGTAGGGGGGTCAGGGGAAAATGAGCTGAACTTACCCGGGGCTTCTAATGGTCCCCCGCAGACATCCTGTGTTGGCGCAGCCACTCCCCAATGCTCCGGCCCCGCCTCCGATTCACTTCTGGAATTTCTGACTTTAAAGTCAGAAAACCACTGCGCCTGCGTTGCCGTGTCCTCGCTCCCGCTGATGTCACCAGGAGTGTACTGCGCAGACACAGACCATACTGGGCCTGCGCTGTGCGCTCTTGATGACATCAGCGGGATCAAGGACACGGCAACGCAGGCGCAGTGGTTTTCTGACTTTAAAGTCAGAAATTCCAGAAGTGAACCGGAGGCGGGGCCGGAGCATCGTTGAGCGGCTGCGCGGGCACAGGATGTCTGCGGGGGACCATTAGAAGCCCCGGGTAAGTTAAGCTCATTTTCCCCCGACCCCCCTACAGTATCCCTTTAAACTGAAAATTAAAAGTCAAAATAACCATACACAAGTCATACTTACCTCCTGTGTAGTCTACTCCTCAATCTCTTTCTCTTCTGCCGCGTCCTGTTTGTCCACTGTGATCAAGGGAATTCTCCGTCCTCCATTTTGAAAATAGCCATTACCCCATAACAGCTTTCTGGTCAGCACACTGTTAAACTGTAACATCATCCACTTGAGCCATAGGAAAACATGGACATTACCAGGCACATCAGTTGTCAACTCAGCTATAACTGACAGCAACTGATATATAACTGACAGCAACTGATTTATTTCAGTTTTGACAAAATGTTGTCAGAACTGGAAGGGATCATTGTCAAAAGAAAATGGTGCGCTTCTGAGAGGAACTGATGGCAAGGTAACTATTTAATGTTCATTTGAAGTTACCTCATGTGTTTATTTTAAATAATTTTACTCAGTACAGGTTCCCTTTAAGTTTTCTCCTTGGTGTGTGTGAGTCCCAACTACTTACATTCCTTTGCTCTGATACTCCAGTTCAGGAGGTTTTCTGGCTACACATTTTATTGGTGTGAAGATCCTGATGGGTTGTGAACATTAAGGGGGCCCCATCAAAGTTTTGCTGGATGGGGCTAAGTTTTCTCCTAGGAGATAATTTTCCATCTTTTCTTTAAAATAAATTTTCAGCACTTTGCGATTGAAAAAGTACCAAAATGTAGGTGAAAAAGTTCTGTACTTTCAAAATTATTATGAGTATTTTCTTACTTGCTGGTGGCTTCAAAGGCATTTTATTGACACATATGAAAATATAAACTAGAAGAAAACTTAAAAGAAAAAGTGAATTGAATATGGGTCTCTGGCCAACTTGTAATTAACTTTGTTTCCTGAGTTTTCTCTGAGTTAATATTTTCACACATTGTCAATATGAGGCCTTTTAAAGAGACTCCGTAACAAAAATTTAATCCTATTTTCTACCATCCTACAAGTTCCTATACCCATTCTAATGTGCTCTGGCTTACTGCAGCACTTTCTTCTATTACCATCTCTGTAATAAATCAGCTTATCTCTCCCCTGTCGGATTTGTCGCCCTGTGTCTGGAAGGCTGCCAAGTTCTTCAGTGTTGTGGTTCTGTGATGCATCTCCCCCCTCCAGGCCCCTCTCTGCACACTGCCTGTGTGTTATTTAGATTAGGGCAGCTTCTCTCTGCTCTCTTATCTTTTACAAGCTGGATAAATCGTCCTTTGAGCTGGCTGGGCTTTCACATACTGATGAATTACATACGGGCAGAGCTGTCTGCACTCTGCAGTAAGAAACAGCCTGACACTTCAGTGGATGAGAGCTGAAGGGGGAAAGAAACACACACATGATCTCTTGAGATTCAAAAGGAAGGCTGTATACAGCCTGATTGTGTATGGATGTATGTGTGGACATACTGTACATCAACCTACTTCCTGTTTTGGTGGCCATTTTGTTTGTTTATAAACAAACTTTTTAAAACTGTTTTTAACCACTTTTAATGCAGCAGGGAGCGGCGAAATTGTGACAGAGGGGAATAGGAGATGTCCCCTAACGCAGGGGTCCCCAACCTTTTTCGGCCCGGGGACCGGTAACCTTCCAAAATTTTCTCTAGGGCCCGGGGGGGGGGGGGGCAGGTATTTGTGGCGGCACAGCAAGCACAGTTGCCCCAGTATAGGGAGTCTAGTTACCCTGGTACAGCTAGTATAGTGCCCAGTGTGCCCTAGTATAGTGCCCAGTGTGCCCCAGTATAGCTAGTATAGTGCCCCATGTGCCCCAGTATAGCTAGTATAGTGCCCACTGTGCCCCAGTATAGCTAGTATAGTGCCCAGTGTGCCCCAGTATAGCTAGTATAGTGCCCCATGTGCCCCAGTATAGCTAGTATAGTGCCCCAGTATAGCTAGTATAGTGCCCAGTGTGCCCCAGTATAGCTAGTTTAGTGCCCAGTGTGTCCCAGTATAGCGCCCCATGTGCCCCAGTATAGCTAGTATAGTGCCCAGTGTGCCCCAGTATAGCTAGTATAGTGCCCAGTGTGCCCCAGTATAGCTAGTATTGTGCCCCAGTATAGCTAGTATTGTGCCCCAGTATAGCTAGTATAGTGCCCCAGTATAGCTAGTATAGTGCCCCATGTGCCCCAGTATAGCTAGTATAGTGCCCCATGTGCCCCAGTATAGCTACTAGTATAGTGCCCAGTGTGCCCCAGTATAGCTAGTATCCCATGTACCCCAGTATAGCTAGTATAGTGCCCCAGTATAGCTAGTATAGTGCCCAGTGTGCCCCAGTATAGCTAGTATAGTGCCCAGTGTGCCCCAGTATAGCGCCCCATGTGCCCCAGTATAGCTAGTATAGTGCCCAGTGTGCCCCAGTATAGCTAGTATAGTGCCCAGTGTGCCCCAGTATAGCTAGTATTGTGCCCCAGTATAGCTAGTATTATGCCCCAGTATAGCTAGTATAGTGCCCCAGTATAGCTAGTATAGTGCCCAGTGTGCCCCAGTATAGCTAGTATAGTGCCCCATGTGCCCCAGTATAGCTAGTATAGTGCCCCATGTGCCCCAGTATAGCTAGTATAGTGCCCCATGTGCCCCAGTATAGCTGGTATAGTGCCCAGTGTGCCCCAGTATAGCTAGTATAGTGCCCCATGTGCCCCAGTATAGCTAGTATAGTGCCCCAGTATAGCTAGTATAGTGCCCAGTGTGCCCCAGTATAGCTAGTATAGTGCCCCATGTGCCCCAGTAAAGCTAGTATAGTGCCCCAGTATAACTAGTATAGTGCCCAGTGTGCCCCAGTATAGCTAGAATAGTGCCCCAGTATAGTGCCCCATGTGCCCCAGTATAGCTAGAATAGTGCCCCATGTGCCCCAGTATAGCTAGTATAGTGCCCCATGTGCCCCAGTATAGCTAGTATAGTGCCCCAGTATAGCTAGTATAGTGCCCAGTGTTCCCCAGTATAGCTAGTATAGTGCTTCATGTGCCCCAGTATAGCTAGTATAGTGCCCCAGTATAGCTAGTATAGTGCCCAGTGTGCCCCAGTATAGCTAGAATAGTGCCCCAGTATAGTGCCCCATGTGCCCCAGTATAGCTAGAATAGTGCCCCATGTGCCCCAGTGTAGCACACCATGTGCCCCAGTATAGCTAGAATAGTTCCCCCTTGTGCCCCAGTGTAGCGCCCCATGTGCCCCAGTATAGCTAGAATAGTGCCCCATGTGCCCCAGTGTAGCGCCCCATGTGCCCCAGTATAGCGCCCCATGTGCCCCAGTGTAGGCCACCCTCCCCCCGCGCGGCCGCCGCTCCTGTCACCTTATGAGCTGGCGGCCGCTTCTTGTCACAGATTCCCCGTAACCGCTCTCCTCCGTGCAGCATCTTCTATTTACAGCAGCGCGTCGCACGGCTGCTGTAAGGAGGGAAGGAGGCGGGGCAGCGGTTCCCATGGCCGCTACAGGAAGCCGCTGCCCCACCTCCTTCCCTCCTTACAGCAGCCGCACAGGAAGCGCTGCTGTAATAGGAGATGATACACAGAGGAGAGCGGCTACGGGGAATCTGTGACAGGAAGCGGCCACCAGCTCATAAGGTGACAGGAGCGGCGGCCGCGGGGGGAGGAGGGGCGAGAGGCCAGACCCGCCGCGGCCCAGCTGGCAACTGCCCACGGACCGGCAGTGGGCCGCGGCCCGGTGGTTGGGAACCTTTGCCCTAACGCACTGGTATGTTTACTTTTGTGCGATTTTAACAATACAGATTCTCTTTAAACCACCTGCAAGCAAGAAAATGCTCAAAATAATTTTGATAGTACTTTTTCACCTACTTTTTTTGTACTTTTTCAATTGAAAAATGCTGAAAAGTTATTTTACAGAGAAGATGGAAAATTATCTCCTAGAAGAAAACTCAGAAGTAAAAATGAATTGTATGTGGGCCTCAGTGCAGGGATGTAACAATAGACCCTGCAAGGGATGCAGCTGCAGGGGAGCCCAGAAGCCACAGGGGCCCAGTGGGGGAAGATACATTTTTTTTCTTGTCCTGAGAGACTGACAACTAATGCTAGGTAGGGGTTTAGCATCAAGAAGAGGGGGCGCAATCCAATTCCCAAACATGGTAAGGTACCCCGTCAACCTGCTGGCGATAACACATCGTCGTCAGATTTTTTACCATCCTCGAGGGAGTCCTCCCCAAACCCAACAGGAGGCCCAGAAGGAGAGGAGGAAAAAGGTACAAACAAAAAAGGCAGAAACAAGCCCGACAATGTGAGAGTAAACAAGATGAATTTGCGTCACAGGTCACAACGCAACAACAACTAGTGGTCAACTTATCACTACATAATCTTACTGAAGATGAAACTCATGTGTTGAATCATGGATTGGGATTCTGTCCTATCTCTGGACCAGACTTTTTTAAGATCGATGTCGACTTGTGTCGTTTTTTTAGAAATATCAAATTAAAGCAGTATTTTGCCTCAATGCCTCCCTGGCCTGTACCAAAGGAAGTCAAGGAAGAGCAAGAACTTGCATTGAAACCTTTGGGGTTACGGAATAAGAGTGTGTTTAACCCCCCCAGTCACCCTGTAATAGACATGTTCATTTCCAAAATTAATATGGAGATGCATACTCTGGAAGTAGAATATAATAAGAGGGACTTCCACATGACACCGAACTTGTCGAGTGGGGAACGTGAGGCACTTAAAACACTCCATGAGAATAAATCTATTGTGGTGCGACCGGCCGACAAAGGGGGAGCAGTCGTGGTGTTGGATGCAGAATATTACCGGCAAGAAATATTACAGCAGCTTTCTCAGGAACTTGTTTATAGGAAGGTGGAGATAGATCCTTTGTTTAACCACTTGAGGACCTAGGGCTTTCTACCCCTTAAGGACCGGCCACTTTTTTCCATTCAGACCACTGCAGCTTTCACGGTTTATTGCTCGCTCATACAACCTACCACCTAAATGAATTTTGGCTCCTTTTCTTGTCACTAATAAAGCTTTCTTTTGGTGCTATTTGATTGCTCCTGCGATTTTTACTTTTTATTATATTCATCAAAAAAGACTTGAATTTTGGCAAAAAAATGATTTTTTTAACTTTCTGTGCTGACATTTTTCAAATAAAGTAAAATTTCTGTATACATGCAGCGCGAAAAATGTGGACAAACATGTTTTTGATTAAAAAAAAACCCATTCAGTGTATATTTATTGGTTTGGGTAAAAGTTATAGCGTTTACAAACTATGGTGCAAAAAGGGAATTTTCCCATTTTCAAGCATCTCTGACTTTTCTGACCCCCTGTCATGTTTCATGAGGGTCTAGAATTCCAGGATAGTATAAATACCCCCCAAATGACCCCATTTTGGAAAGAAGACATCCCAAAGTATTCACTGAGAGGCATAGTGAGTTCATAGAAGAAATTATTTTTTGTCACAAGTAAGCGGAAAATGACACTTTGTGAGAAAAAAAAAAAAAAAAAAAGTTTCCATTTCTTCTAACTTGCGACAAAAAAAAAATGAAATCTGCCACGGACTCACCATGCCCCTCTCTGAATACCTTGAAGGGTCTACTTTCCAAAATGGGGTCATTTGTGGGGTGTGTTTACTGTCCTGACATTTTGGGGGGTGCTAAATTGTAAGCACCCCTGTAAAGCCTAAAGGTGCTCATTGGACTTTGGACCCCTTAGCGCAGTTAGGCTGCAAAAAAGTGCCACACATGTGGTACCGCCGTACTCAGGAGAAGTAGTATAATGTGTTTTGGGGTGTATTTTTACACATACCCATGCTGGGTGGGAGAAATATCTCTGTAAATGACAATTTGTTAATTTTTTTTACACACAATTGTCCATTTACAGAGATCTTTCTCCCACTCAGCATGGGTATGTGTAAAAATACACCACAAAACACATTATACTACTTCTCCTGAGTACGGCGATACCACATGTGTGGCACTTTTTTGCACCCTAACTGCGCTAAAGGGCCCAAAGTCCAATGAGTACCTTTAGGATTTCACAGGTCATTTTGAGAAATTTCGTTTCAAGACTACTCCTCACGGTTTAGGGCCCCTAAAATGCCAGGGCAGTATAGGAACCCCACAAATGACCCAATTTTAGAAAGAAGACACCCCAAGGTATTCCATTAGGAGTATGGTGAGTTCATAGAAGATTTTATTTTTTTGTCAAAAGTTAGCGGAAAATGACACTTTGTGAAAAAACACAATTAAAATCAATTTCCGCTAACGTGAGGAGTAGTCTTGAAACGAAATTTCTCAAAATGACCTGTGAAATCCTAAAGGTACTCATTGGACTTTGGGCCCTTTAGCGCAGTTAGGGTGCAAAAAAGTGCCACACATGTGGTATCGCCGTACTCAGGAGAAGTAGTATAATGCGTTTTGGGGTGTATTTTTACACATACCCATGCTAAGTGGGAGAAATATCTCTGTAAATGACAATTGTTTGATTTTTTTACACACAATTGTCCATTTACATAGAAATTTCTCCCACCCAGCATGGGTATGTGTAAAAATACACCCCAAAACACATTATACTACTTTTCCTGAGTACGGCGGTACCACATGTGTGACACTTTTTTGCAGCCTAGGTGCGCTAAGGGGCCCAACGTCCTATTCACAGATCATTTTGAAGCATTTGTTTTCTAGACTACTCCTCGCGGTTTAGGGCCCCTAAAATGCCAGGGCAGTATAGGAACCCCACAAGTGACCCCATTTTAGAAAGAAGACACCCCAAGGTATTCCGTTAGGTGTATGGCGAGTTCATAGAAGATTTTATTTTTTGTCACAAGTTAGTGAAAAATGACACTTTGTGAAAAAAACCAATAAAAATTAATTTCCGCTAACTTTTGACAAAAAATGAAATCTTCTATGAACTCGTCATACACCTAACAGAATACCTTGGGGTGTCTTTTTTCTAAAATGGGGTCACTTGTGGGGTTCCTATACCGCCCTGGCATTTTACAGGCCCAAAACCGTAAGTAGTCTGGAAACCAAATGTCTCAAAATGACTGTTCAGGGGTATAAGCATCTGCAAATTTTGATGACAGGTGGTCTATGAGGGGGCGAATTTTGTGGAACCGGTCATAAGCAGGGTGGCCTTTTAGATGACAGGTTGTATTGGGCCTGATCTGATGGATAGGAGTGCTAGGGGGGTGACAGGAGGTGATTGATGGGTGTCTCAGGGGGTGGTTAGAGGGGAAAATAGATGCAATCAATGCACTGGGGAGGTGATCGGAAGGGGGTCTGAGGGGGATCTGAGGGTTTGGCCGAGTGATCAGGAGCCCACACGGGGCAAATTGGGGCCTGATCTGATGGGTAGGTGTGCTAGGGGGTGACAGGAGGTGATTGATGGGTGTCTCAAGGTGTGATTAGAGGGGGGAATAGATGCAAGCAATGCACTGGCGAGGTGATCAGGGCTGGGGTCTGAGGGCATTCTGAGGGTGTGGGCGGGTGATTGAGTGCCCTAGGGGCAGATAGGGGTCTAATCTGATAGGTAGCAGTGACAGGGGGTGATTGATGGGTAATTAGTGGGTGTTTAGGGTAGAGAATAGATGGAAACACTGCGCTTGGGTGGTGATCTGATGTCGGATCTGCGGGCGATCTATTGGTGTGGGTGGGTGATCAGTTTGCCCGCAAGGGGCAGGTTAGGGGCTGATTGATGGGTGGCAGTGACAGCGGGTGATTGATAGGTGGCAGTGACAGGGGGTGATTGATGGGTGGCAGTGACAGGGGGTGATTGATGGGTGATAGGTGATTGGCAGGTGATTGACAGGTGATCAGTGGGTTATTACAGGGAAGGACAGATGTAAATATTGCACTGGCGAATTGATAAGGGGGGGTCTGAGGGCAATCTGAGCGTGTAGGCGGGTGATTGGGTGCCCGCAAGGGGCAGATTAGGGTCTGATCTGATGGGTAACAGTGACAGGTGGTGATAGGGGGTGATTGATGGGTAATTAGTGGGTGTTTAGAGGAGAGAATAGATGTAAACGCTGCGCTTGGGTGGTGATCTGATGTCGGATCTGCGGGCGATCTATTGGTGTGGGTGGGTGATCAGATTGCCCGCAAGGGGCAGGTTAGGGGCTGATTGTTGGGTGGCAGTGACAGGGGGTGATTGATGGGTGATAGGTGATTGGCAGGTGATTGACAGGTGATCAGTGGGTTATTACAGGGAAGGACAGATGTAATTAATGCACTGGCGAATTGATAAGGGGAGGGGGTCTGAGGGCAATCTGAGCGTGTGGGCGGGTGACTGGGTGCCCGCAAGGGGCAGATTAGGGTCTGATCTGATAGGTAACAGTGACAGGTGGTGATAGGGGGTGATTGATGGGTGATTGATGGGTAATTAGTGGGTGTTTAGAGAAGATAACAGATGTAAACGATACATTTGGGAGGTAATCTGACGGCGGGTTTGCGGGCGATCTAATGGTGTGGGTGGGTGATCAGATTGCCCGCAAGGGGCAGGTTAGGGGCTGATTGATGGGTGGCAGTGACAGGGGGTGACAGGGGGTGATTGATGGGTGATAGGTAATTGGCAGGTGATTGACAGGTGATCAGTGGGTTATTACAGGGAAGAACAGATGTAATTAATGCACTGGTGAATTGATAAGGGGGGGTCAGAGGGCAATCTGAGCATGTGGGCGGGTGATTGGGTGCCCGCAAGGGGCAGATTAGGGTCTGATCTGATAGGTAAAAGTGACAGGTGGTGATAGGGGGTGATTGATGGGTGATTGATGGGTAATTAGTGGGTGTTTAGAGGAGAGAATAGATGTAAACAATGGATTTGGGAGGTGATCTGATGTCGGATCTGTGGGCGATCTATTGGTGTGGGGGGGGTGATCAGATTGCCCGCAAGGGGCAGGTTAGGGGCTGATTGATGGGTGGCAGTGACAGGGGGTGATTGACGGGTGATTGACGGGTGATTGACAGGTGATTGACAGGTGATTGACAGGTGATCAGGGGGATAGATGCATACAGTAAACAGGGGGTGGTGGTCTGGGGGGGGTCTGGGGAGAATCTGAGGGGTGGGGAGTGATCAGGAGGGGGCATGGAGCAGGGGGGGGGGGGGATAAAAAAAAATAGCGTTGACAGATAGTGACAGGGAGTGATTGATGGGTGATTAGGGGGGTGATTGGGTGCAAACAGGGGTCTGGGGGGTGGGCAGGGGGGGTCTGATGGGTGCTGTGGGCGATCTGGGGCAGGGGGGGGAGAAATCAGTGTGCTTGGGTGCAGACTAGGGTGGCTGCAGCCTGCCCTGGTGGTCCCTCGGACACTGGGACCACCAGGGCAGGAGGCAGCCTGTATAATACACTTTGTAAACATTACAAAGTGTATTATACACTTTGTATGCGGCGATCGCGGGGTTAACATCCCGCCGGCGCTTCCGTATAGCCAGCGGGATGTTGCGGCGGGCGAGCGGTGACAGGCGCCGGCGGAGGATCGCGTCACGGATGACGCGATCGCTCCGCCCATGCCCTTAGAAGGACCGCCGCCTCTGTGGGTGAGCCGGTCCTTCAGGGCTCCACTTCCCGGCCGCCTCTGTGCGTTAGGCGGTCGGGAAGTGGTTAAAATACAGAAGATCATAAAAACACTGGTTGATAATGCGGTGGAGAAAGAACTTATTGACCAGGAGTGTGCTAAATTCTTGATCAAAGCCAATCCCAGGACTCCTATAATATATACTTTACCAAAAATCCACAAGAGTTTGACTGCACCCCCGGGGAGACCAATTGTCTCAGGGGTGGACTCTATATTTGTCCCCCTGGCTCAGTTTATTGATAGGTTATTACAACCAATAGTCCAATCCATTGATTCCTATGTGAGGGATACGAGTATGTTCATTGACAAATTAAATAACCTAATGGCAATCCCTTCAGATTGTTTATTGGTGACGCTGGATGTAGAAAGCCTCTACACCTCCATCCCACATGATGGGGGTGTAGAGGCTGTAGAGTGGTACCTGATGACACATTCTGATTTATCTGGTCCTCAGAGGGCCTTTGTGATCTCTCTGTTGCGGGTTATTCTTCATGAGAATTACTTCCTCTTTGAGGGTCAGTTCTATGTACAGTGTAGAGGGACAGCGATGGGGTCGAATGTGGCCCCGTCCTACGCAAACCTGTTTATGGGCCAATTCGAAGAGTCATTTGTGTACAATAGTGCCCTTTTCCGCCAGCATGCAAAATGCTGATGGAGATATATAGATGATGTTTTTTGCGTGTGGGCGGGGCCTCATTAGACCCTTGTCGATTTTATTTTGGAGTTGAAGGACAAGTGCCCATGTATTGCTCTGACCTCACATGTGGCCACGCATGAGGTGTCCTTTTTGGACACTTTGGTGTACAGGTCCGGTGATCGGTTACTCACGGACCTGTACACCAAACCGACTGATTGGAATTCCTTACTTGAGTATGGTAGCTTTCACCCTAGGCATATCATGGATAATATACCTGCTGGACAGATAGCCAGAGTTGAAAGACTAGTTGCAGATCCCCAGAAACGAATAGAGAGGGTAAGGCAGATGCAGGATAAGTTTGAGAGGAGAGGCTATCCAAGGGAGGTGCTCATGAGGCCGCGACAGTCCAAGATTAGGGGTTCAGTTGGTGCTAGAATTCCTCTAGTAACTACATACAACAGTTGGAGTGATCGTATTGGGTTGGCAGTTAAGAGACATTGGAAAATACTGCAGGAGGCCTCCCACATATAGAGGAATTTAGACATCCACCCCTATTGTCCTATAGACGACCACCTACCATTAGAGATAAGGTTATGAGTACTTTTGAGCAGCCTAAAGAAGTAAGTGTTAGGAGAGGCACCTATCCGTGTTTACATTGCCACATGTGTGGGTCGGTTAGTAAAGGTGACTGCTTTACTCATCCCTCTAACGGCAAAAAATTTTTTTATAAACGGCTATTATACCTGCGAGTCTTCTTTTGTCGTCTATTTTCTCAAGTGCCCCTGTGGTTTGGGGTACGTGGGGCAGACAACACAGCCCCTTCGAGATCGGATTTCATCACATAAGAGTGCGATAAGAAAGGGGGATGAGGATCAGGCAGTTTCCTGTCACTTTAAACAATGTGTTCACTCAGTGGCCCAATTGAGGGTACAAATAATAGATCATGTCCCTTTAAGCCCTAGGAGGGGGGATCGACAGAGGGCGTTACTCATGAGGGAGGCAGAGTGGATTCATAGGTTGGGAACTTTGGGGAGGGGGGGCTTGAACAGAGAATACAATTTGTTACCATGTATATAGTTATAATGGGGTGTTTTGATAGTGGTGATCTCTCTCTGTAGAATAATAGATTTCTGTACTTAATATTGTGCTGCATTATTAATGTTTCTATTTCTTTTGATTTGTTTCATCCTTTCAGATGCCATGGATAGCTGCGGCCAGAAGACGTAGGGGCAGGTTTTTGTCCTTTTTTTCATAAGCGGAGGGTGTTGATTGGTGAGTGACCATTTTACCACTTCCTTTTTAACGAAGATATGTGATGCTGGCCTTGTTGCCAGGGACACGTTTGTTTAACCTCCTTGGCGGTTAATTTTTTCTGCAAAAATTGCAGAATTCCAATTTTTTTTTATTTTTTTTTTAATGTTTCATGTAAAGCTACCAGAGTGGTAGCTACATGAAACACCACTAGAGGGCGCATGTGGCCCTCTAGTCCGATCGTCGCCGGCATCTATAGCAAACAGGGGAACGCGTATATAACGCGTTCCCCTGTTTGGCTTCTCCTGTCGCCATGGCGACGATCGGGATGACGTCATGGACGTCAGCCGACGTCCTGACGTCAGGGACACACGATCCAGCCCATAGCGCTGCCCGGAACTCATTGATCCGGGCAGCGCAGGGCTCTGGCGGGGGGGGGGGGCCTCTTCAGCCGCTGCGTGCGGCCGATCGCCGCAGAGCGGCGGCGATCAAGCTGTGCGCGCGGCTAGCAAAGTGCTGGCTGCGCGCACAGCAATTTACAAAATGAAAATCGCCCCACCAGGGGCTGAGATCTCCCCCTGCGCGGCATAGCCTGAGCTCAGCTCGGGCTTACCGCCAGGGAGGTTAATGGCCAGGGGATGCTGTGCGCACCCCTTCGCTGCCGGAGTCCTGTTGACTCGGTGGTGAAGGGAGGAGCAAGACTCCCCTTCCCACGTTGTATAATGTGTTGATATTCAGACTGGATGCGGACTCCGCTTTATATGCGGAGTCACGCATCTTTTTTGCCCGTCTGGGGGCGCTGTGGGCGACCTTATGATGTGGGGAATGTTGAGTTATGTTGGTAGATGTATCCGCTCTATATGCGGAGATATACCGGCAGGTTACCATGGTAGGAGCGTTGTATACGCCCCCTGGCAACGTGGGACACGTGATTAGCTGTCATGATGACGCTATCCTGGGCGGCATTGGTAGTTAGGAGAGGAGCATTCAGAACGCCCCTTGACAATGCGGGTCACATGACTATACGTAACGTCATGAAGATGCTGCTTATTCAAGAAGTGGCTTTTATGGGACTTACACACCAATACATACAGCGGGGGGGAGCCAGGTAAGAGTGTGTGCGCAGATGCGCATACGATTTACATATTTATGAGCGGTCTCCCATTACGTCTGCCTAGGAGATGTAAGAAGTTGAGTATGTTATTATGGGATAGGTAAATTTGAATGTTAGAGGCTGCAGTTTTCTCTGTGGTCCATTTTGCTACCTCTACGTTCTGATTGGCTGCTGATACCTGGCTCTGATTGGTGAGGGTGTATTGAAGTGGGTATTTAAGGTTCAATCTCTGTCTACTTAGTGTGACATTACCTGATACAGCTTGAAAAAGATCTGATGATCGAAACAGCGCTGCTGTCGCTGTGAAGATGTCTGTCATGCTATTTTATTGAATAAAAGAGCTACTACATTACAGATGGTGCTGGCTTGACTGTGGAGAAGTTGTTGGAACGTCTGGAGTGCAGAGACGCTGCAAGCCTGAGCACATCCATCATCATTTTTTTCCCCTCCTTGGGTGCTTGCTTTACACTGTTTTTTATGACAACTAATGCTAGGTGCACATGATGCAATTTTTAACTGTCAGATCAATTATTTCCAACCTATCTGATCTGATTTACAATCAATTTTCCAAACATTTTTCTTAGACATCAACGTAAAAATGGATAAGAAATCAAGGGCACTAAGAGCAGAAGCTTTCTGCTCTCTGTACAATTGTTCTAATGACTGCATCTGATCAGCCACTGATAAGGAACCATACACAGTTTTGTAGACAAAGATTTGTAGACGGTCCCTATTCACTGTGCAGCAGGCTCTTGTATACAATGTCCAGCCCCCAACCTCTCTACCCCTTCCCAATTGATCTGTACTGTAGTGATGCAGGAGAAGTCTGCACAGCCGAATCTGCTCCAGCAAAGATGGACAGAGTGAGTATAAAAAGCTGTGGCTGGGAGCACACTTATCTGTTTTCTGTATGCGTTTTCTCCACACCATGTGTGTCTGCAAGTGTGAAAACATGCATGTTTTATCACAGAAACTAATGTAATTGATAGAGAAAATGCCTGCAGTGCTTCACTGCTGTCTGTTTTTGGTCTGCATGAGGAAAACACATTCAACTGTGCACTAGCCAATTGAATAACATTGGTTCTCAGTTTACCTGTGCAGAAAGGGAGGTGGCCCTATCCAAAGTTTCACCGGGGGGGGGGGGGGGGTGGGGTGGAGAGGTGCAGTGATCTCTAGTTACGCCCCTGCCTCAGTGTCTAATTTCATCTAATTCCTGCTACTTTTGGTGTAAGCCAGATGACAGATCACTCTCCAATAGCAGGGTGGTGATACTTACTATGTCTGCTTCATCATAGTTAGTAACACAGCCTTTGATTAAGGTCATGGAGTTTGTAAAAAGACTCTTTCAGTTAAGAAATGTTTTTTTTTCTGTCCATCCAGCAAACTGCCTGAATATGACCTTCCTCATTATATTTTCCATAGTGCGTCTTTAAATTATAATGTGACTTGTGCATCTTACTGTAGCTCATACTGGGTTTTTATATAGCTGAAATCACTTTATGCTCCATTTCAGCTTTATGTTTTTCTGTAGTTCCATGGTGTCCTTGACAGCAGTTTCATTGCCAGTGCAATTTAATAGTTGTCTTAAAAGTAATGGTATCTTTTGTCAGCGTTTTATCTTCTGCCAGCAGCATTTTTAATGCTCTCACTGTCAAAAAAACAAACAAATCTGTCTCTTCGTATATCATTCAGTCCCTCTTTGAAATTACAATGCTCTGCTACTTTATGTAGCTCGGGTGCAAAAACAGAACCCGTTCCATTCTCTGGTTGGTTTCACTTGTGATATCTATCTTTCTGCTATGACCAAAGGCTTTAGTGACAGGTGATCTTGCACAATTAGTTTTTTTATATCTCTGAAGATTTTAGACGATGGTACCCTGACATTAAAAACACAGCTGTATGTTTGTTCCCAGCACACTGGTGAAAACCTGCCAAATGTACCGTACATCACAAATATATCATTAATATCAAAATGCTGTTCCAATCTTGCTAAATAAACACTGCACTCTTCTGCAGAACTGTTTTTCCAATGTGTCCAGCAGTGTTTTCAGATCTCTTTTCTAACTATGAATAATTGCCAGACCCACTGGAATTTCTGAAGGAACTCAAATGAACCTTAAAGCACACCTACTAATAAAGCTATGCTAGATATTTACCACAAGTCATTAGGCCCATTTCAAAAACAGGCGCTATATTAACCAGTTCGGCCTTTCTGGACGAGCTTTCTCGTCCAGAAAGGCACTGCTGCTTTCAATGCGTGGTGCGCGCGATCGGGCGCGCGCCCACGCGCGCACCCGCCGCTAGCCCCCCGATTAGTGAATGGGAATATAATTCCCATTCACCGATCTAACTTCCCCGCAGAAATACCGACGCTTTCTCTCCAGAGAGCGTGGTATTTCTGCCCCCAGGAAACAACTCCTCTGAATTTTGGTTCCTGGATGCGAGATCGTTCGCATCCAGGACTTTTCTCACTGTGGCCATCTTGTGGCCAAATAGTAAACTGCACCCACATACATTTTTAATTAAAGAATTTGCTTATTTTACATGTAAAATAAGCAGTTTCCCTCCCACACCAAAAATTACCCACATACATTTTTTATTAAAATAAAAAATAAAAAAAATACAATAAAAAAAAAAAAAACATAAATAGTTACCCAAGGGTCTAAACTTTTTAAATATACATGTCAAGAGAGTATGTTATTATATTATTTAAAATTATAAGCTTATAAATAGTGATGGACGCAAATTGAAAAAATGCACCTTTATTTCTAAATGAAATATCGGCACCATAAATTGTGATAGGGACATCTTTTAAATGGTGTAATTAACGGGACAGATGGGCAAATAAAATACATGGGTTTTAATTACGGTAGCGTATATTAATTTCAAACTATAATGGCCAAAAACTGAGAAATAATGAATTTTTTTCATTTCTTTCTTAATCTTCCTGTTAAAATGGATTTAGAAAAAAATAATTCTTAGCAAAATGTAGTACCCAAAGAAAGCCTAATTAGTGGTGGAAAAAACAAGATATAGATCAATTCATTGTGATAAGTAGCAATAAAGTTATAGGCGAATGAATGGGAGGTGAACGTTGCTCGGATGCATGAGATTTTCGGCACTGCGGCGCTGAACCGGTTAATAGCCAACACGCAGTTCCCAGGGATTTTTTTTTAGGTAAGATGCATTTATTATTAAATATTCCTCTCAATAGCAAAACATCAACCTTATGCTTTTCCATAAGATGTTTCACAAACTCAAGACAAAATTCCTATACTGAATATTCATGTAATCCACCTACTTACTAAAGAACCTCTATACCAATCCAATGCAAAACAGCTAGTGCTAAAACATAATCAAAATTCATCATTAATGTGTACTGTATTTTATGTTAGAATTCCTTATGCGTGCAAAATAAGCTAACTCTAATAAGGCTGGTGAACAACATTTCTGCTTTTCTCTAAGGTACATCTCAAAGGGAAAAACAGTATTGTGAGGAAGAACTTTAACATTCAGCTGCAATTACATAGCACAGTCGTTAAACCCTTCATAAATAGTTTGATTGGAGTTAAGAAAAGTTTGGAAAAAGCTAATTAAACAACACAATCCACAGATGCATGGGGAGTTAGTTATCTAAAACACAATTAAACAAAGACAAATATTGTGTTGTTTTGTTTTGATGTATACAGGATGATTGGATTTTTCTCCTTGGGTTAATTTGCTGTTGTTTATTATGAAAGTTACTCTAAATTCTTTATTTTGACCAGCAAGATCTGTGGTTTCCTGCTGCTTTTAAGGATGTTTTAGGATGAGTTGCTATAGAAACCTCGTCCAGAAATAGTCCAGCAATATAAACTACCTCTTGTGTTTGAAATTCACTACCAGAAATTAAAAAAAAAAGCAGTGAACTTAAAACTGAGTTACCAAAACGGAATATTTGATTAATGAAATGCGCAGAAGTTGGCATTATAATGTTCTTTGTGGGGTTTGCAAAAAGTTTGAATTCACTCTAAAAATTCCGTTTTAAAAGCCAAGGTTATTTTTTATTAATAAATTCAACATTGTTAAAAACACCTAAAGCTGCCCTAAAAGTAAAAGCATATCTCCAAACACTAATTCACCAGCCTGAAGAACTGTAGACTTGGAAAAAATGTGAGATCATTCCTATTACACATAATGAGCTGATTTACTAAGCCCAAGGTTTGCTAGAAGCAATCCTTCAGCTTTGCACAGCTTAGCAAATGCATCCACATGAGTAGGTCAATGGGAATCTTCTGTGGCAAGTTTGTATATGACATTTGATGGTGGCTGTGGACAGCAACTCAACGAATGCTCAGAGGAGCATATAAAGAATGAAGAAACACAAATGAGATAAAAAAAAGGAGGGATATTTGGAAAAAGGGCCATGGATTAGGCAGTTAAATTCAATACAATTTATTTGAAAACCAGTTATGTACGTCTCATTTAATTTATATGTATGGTTATTTTTTTATTTTTTTTACAACTTAATCCTTTATCCCCTGCTCAGACACAATCAGATTGATCACATGACACTGTAAGCCCACCCTTTCTACCTTCCCTTATCCAATTACCAGAAGCAGGGGTTTTCGGGACCTACCGCGTAGCACCGAAGCTTGACGCGGTTATAGCAATAATACTATAGGGACAATACAGGGATATGGCTTCATTCACTTTCTGTTCAACTTATCAAGGCCAATAATTCAGGGAACAATGTAAGGGCCAGTGCACACCAAAAAGCATTAGCATGATCACAAATGCTCAGTGCTTTTTGAAGTGATTTTTCAGAGCGATTCTAGGCATGTGCCTAGTGATTTTCTAATCATGCCTAGCAATTTTTGGAGCTTTTGGTTTAGCGTTTTTTTTTTTGTTACAGTAGAGCTGGAACTGAACAACTTCTGTAACAAAACCGCTTGGCAAATCACTTTGTTCTAGCGCTTTTCCAAGCGATCTTCCACTTTCCTATAACTTAACATTGAGGCTGAATCACTTCAGAAAGCGCAGAAATACTGCAGGACCCGCATTTGCTTTTGGGAGAAAATTACATCACTCTAGTGTGATCCATCCTAGTGAAATACATTAGCCAAGCGTTTTTCGAAGCGCTAGCATTTTTAAAAGCTCTCAGAAGCACTCTTGGTGTGCACCAGCCCATTGAATAAAAATCTTACATATATTCTAGCCCTTCCCACTTCCTATAGTGACTTTGCAGTGAACAAGATCAGGAGGCAGCAATATTAATTTTGTTTTA
Organism: Hyperolius riggenbachi; assembly: GCF_040937935.1. Lineage (NCBI taxonomy): Eukaryota > Metazoa > Chordata > Amphibia > Anura > Hyperoliidae > Hyperolius > Hyperolius riggenbachi. The sequence goes on from NC_090649.1 coordinate 299,758,571, forward strand.
AACATCACATTCTACTGTAAATGTAAATTTAGTAGAGGAATTTGCATTATATAGAAAAGGGTATTTCAAACTCTGAAAATTGGATACAATTTTCAGTGATCTCTAATTATGAAACTATCCAACCCTTTCTTTAAAGCTGCCAACAGAGCCATACTTTTATAATTGTAGTCACTATAGCAGAACAAATATCCTTGTCTGGTTTAAAATGTTCTTAAGTTCTTAGCATACTATAAATACCATAAAATGAACAGTTTTTTAACATTTTAAAGTGAACCTGGATTGAAAATAAACTTATGAGATAATTACTTGTATGTGTAGTACCAATGATAAATAATGTATAAGAACAGTAACAGAAATGTGTCTCATATTTTTATTTTCAGTTTGGGTTCATTTTTAAAGGACAACCGAAGTGAGAAGAATATGGAGGCTGCCATATTAGTTTACTTTTAAACAATACCAGTCGCCTGGCAGCCCTGCTGATGTATTTGGCTGGAGTAGTATCCGAATAACAGCAGAAACAAGAATGCAGCTAATCTTGTCATATCTGACAATAATGTTAGAAACATCTGATCTGCATATGCTTGTTCAGGGTCTATGGCTAAAAGCATTAGAGGCAGAGGATCAGCAGGATAGTCAGGCAACTGGTAATGCTTAAAGGGAACTTGAGGTGAGAGGTAAATGGAGGCTGCCATATTTATTACCTTGTAAACAATGCCAGTTGCCTGGCAGCCCTGTTTATCTTCTGGCATAAGGAGGGACTTAGTCAAAATCCAGTAAAACCTGAGTCAGAGTACCTGATCTGCTGCATGCCTGTTCAGAGTCTATGGCTAAAAGTATTAGAGACACAGGATCAGGAGGACTGCCAGGCAACTGGTATTGTTTATAAGGAAATAAAAATGGCAGCCTCCATATCCCTCTCACCTCAGGTTCCCTTTGAAGTGGACCAGAACTCTTGCACAGGACAGAAGGAAAACATAGAGAAATGTAGTCTGTATGTATTTAAAGAGTTCAGGCTGTCTAATGCCCCCTCATTTGTGTCTAATCACAAGTTGCAATTTGATGGCTTTAAAATGTATCTGACCAAAAGCTAAATCAGATCTTCCCTGGCAAAGATCCCAAATGCTGGAGATGCGGTACTGAGGCTGGCTCTCTCTCTCACATCCTGTGGAGCTGTATCAAGTTGCAGCCATTCTGGCAGGCCACAGAAAGTCTAGCTAAAAATGTGGAGTAGAAAGACTTCTTTTAACGCATAGTTCTTCCTCCTGCATGCAAATACCTGGAGTATGAAGGCATACAAAAGCTTGGTTGTAAGACACATAGTTAATACAGCCAAAACAGTCCTACTCTGGAGCATGACTTCTATACCGACCTTAAGGGATCTGTTATGTGAATTAGATGTAGTCCAAGACATGGACAATGAGCTCCTATCTGTGATAGGAAAGTCAGAACAGTGCTCGAAAACCTGGGCGTTTTGGTCCGGATATAGAGAATCAGAGGAATTTAAAGCCATCCTAGACTGAAATTAATCAAGACCCAAGGGTTTTTTACCCTGGCATTGATGTTACCTTAGCTACTACACCATTTTTATGGGATAGCACTGCAAATTATACTCGAGGGTTCTGTTTCTGGTTTGTATGTTTTAAAGATTTCCTGTGAACATGTATACCATACTCCCTTCAACATAATACAAGATGTATAGCCCACACAGCCGTGCCTCCTACATACATGAATGCTGGGTATGGTATAACACATTTACAATTGCATGATATGCACTGATTTGCTTTTGGAAATGTTTATGTTCTTGTTATATGCTGAAAAATTACTAATAAAAGCATTTGAAAAAAATGTATCTGACCTCTAGATGTTGATTATATTTGTAGCTCCTCCTCTGAAGCTCTGCCTCTGACACAGGAGACCTGGATTTGAATCTCGGCTCTTCCTGTTCAATAAGCCAGCACTCTTCAGTAAGGAGCTTGGGCTAGACTCCCTAACACTACTACTGCCTATAAAGCATGCCCTAGTGGCTGCAGCTCAAGTGCTTTGAGTCCGCCAGGAAAACAGTGCAATATAGTTGTTATTTGTCTTGTCTTGTCTTAAAATAAACCTGAGATTAATGGATACCAGAAATTTTATACATACCTGGGGATTCCTCCAGCCCACTTCAGGCTGATTGGTCACTAGTCATCCTCTTCCGTCTCCTGGATCCTCCACTACAGCTTCCAGTAATCCGTCCAGTCGGGGCATAGTGCGCATGCATGGCCTGGTCTCATGTGCGCTCCCATTACCAGGAGCATTTTGCACCTGCACAGTACTACTTTTTTATGTGTCACAGAAGAAATCCAGTAGCACCTTACACCTTAGCTGTCAATTATGGATTTTTTTATGTGTTTGGGATGGAAGCTGTCATTTCTGAGGTATGTAGGTTTTTGGTCCGTAGAGGCTTGTAGGTTATTTCCCTTTGATATACAGTATACTGTATGGTCTTATCCCAAAAAATAACCTCAGTGCAACAGTTGCTTAATTCATGTTTGTACTTAGACAGGTGACTAGGGCCTGGAGAGAGTTCAGGGGCCTAGTTTATGCTAGCTCCCAACTCACTTTATCCCCCCCTTCAAACTTGTAAGTTGCAAGAGTGGGACCAAAGTTGTTGTTTACCTAATGCTCCATTTCATTGTAATCCATCTCAGCTTTGCAGGTATGTCGGTATGTCCCTGCAGATATTTTAGACAGGCCAAAAAAATTGCACTTCCATAGGGACTGAAATGATGACCGGCAGTTGGTTAAAGATGTGGGTGGTACCTTGTATACTATAATTCTCGAGATTATGGGCCTGCCTATGTTCCACTCTTTGTGGATTGTGGGTAGCCTATGAAAATAGACTATTCTAGAGCTTTCAGGGATTAAAGGACTGCTGAAGTTCTGTCATGTCTGGAAGTACATTTTTTATCATCCTTTTTTGTGCCCTGTAGTAGCAGTCTCTATAGTTCTCGTAATTTGGTAGAAAAGCACATTTTGAATAACATTTTCCTCTAGTGAGGAGGCTTGGATGAAAGCTGCCATTTTTAACTCCTGGGCTTCAACTTTGGAGTCAGAGAGCTGCAGCTTCTATCTGAGGTTTTTCAGCATTTTGCATTGAACATTTTCTTTTAACCCTATTGTAATATACCACAAAGGATTTCAAATGAAATCCCTTTGTTCAGAAAATTCATAGCTATGTTTTTGATAAGACTGCAATTCTTTTTGGACGAGCTTCTGATTCCTGCAGCTTTATATCTGTATAATTAATAACAATGAAAGATGTCTAAGAAATGCTTATATTGCTTTATCAAGCCATCCTTTATAAGCAGCTACAGAACACAGTTCACACATAAATGCATTTATAGCTAACTTTAGCAACACAGTATGAATTTCCCATTGTGAAGTATAGCTTTAATTCATATTATAATATTCTTACACCTTTCAGCAGAGAGGTTAGAGAGGCGTATTATTCTGCGCATTGTTAAATGTGTCTAATAGCTGCTATGACTTGAAGATTATTTGCAGGACACACAGCATGATGTGACTGTATCTCGGCTAAGTCAGAAAACAAGCCTATGGCTTTCTTTTTAATTAAATAAAAATGTGTCTGGAACCCTGAGGTAATATTGAAAAGTATTATGACTAAAAGCTTATAATGCCGGTAATAAAAAGGTGAAAATGGAGAATAAATCTGTAGCAAATGTTTAGGAAAGTACTTGAGAAACCTGCTGAAATACACAGCGATGACAATGATAGATGTAATGAAACTGAAAGTCAAGATGGATATTCCACTGTGTACGTCATTTTCGTAAAAGGTCACATATGTATTTCTAAAACACTTTGCGAAACAAAGACTTCTCTTACTAATATACTATTGTCATACTTTTCTAACTGGAGAGAATTATAGGCTTTCAGTATTAAAAAAGAAAGAGAGAGGAAGGAAAAACCCTGTCGCTTTGGAAATCGATAGAAAAAAAACTTACATAACTCAGGGTTTCTCAACTCAGTCCTCAAGTACTCCCGACAGTGCATGTTTTGTGGAAATCCACAGAGGTAGTTCATAATGAGCTCTGCTGAGACACTCATGACCTCACCAGTGAATATTTGTGGTTTTCTGTAAAACATGCACTGTTGGGGGGTACTTAAAGAGAGTCTGAAGGCAAAATAATCTCCTCTTTTTATCTTGTAGTACTCTTAAGCATTAAGGCCACAGCTGTTTCTCCACACTCCCCAGTAGAACGATGTGTTCATCCCCCTAAATCCCAGGGCAAAATTTGACAACTTTCCAGGTCATAGATTTGGCTGCCTGAAGGAGGCAGAGTTTTTCTCTGTAGGTCTGCCTCCAGTGCAGTCAATCTCCGCTGCTCTCCGCCTCTCCCCGCCTCTCTCAGTGAAAGAAGACAGAGGGGTGGGGAGAGGCGGAGATCGGCTGAGATTGACGGGAGCAGAAGCAGAGCTACTGCATACAGTTCTGCCTCTACCAGGAAGAGGAATCTGCGATCCACAGAATTTTGCCCCGGGGATTTCGGGGGCATAAATACATTGTTCTGCCATGGGGATGTGGTGAAACAGCTGTGGTCTTAATGCTTAAGAGTATTACAATATAAAAAGAGGAAATTATTTTGGCTTCAGACTCTCTTTAAGGAATGAGTCGAGAAACCCAGGTCTAACTGACTCCTTATGAATTTATTACAGTTTCTCTGTTTTTAGAAAAATACCGTGGTCACATAAAGTAACCCCTTTCCTGGGGAGGTGGCCTTCTGCCCTTATAATTGATTGGGATAATGCTGATAGGGATAATTCTTGCATAAAATTTTAGGGAGTTACATGAAAAGGTTTTACCATTGACAATACTGGTTTGCTCGAAATTGTGGTGGATACTGGTTTGCTATCCTTCCAAACTGATCCAGTGGTTTTTCCCAGTCAATGCTGTCACTATACATTACAACATTCATTTACAAAAGAGACTAGGGGCTATATTCTATTGCTGAACTCGCCAGCTCTAAGCACTGGCGAGTTCTTAACTTAGGAGATGGGGGCATCGCCTAATCTTATTAAACTTTAGACCCCCCAGGCGGAAAAGAACTCACTTGGGCGATATAATCGCCCAGCGAGTTCATAACACATTATCCAGTTACCTTTTGCATGCCTCTGGAAAGCGATGCTTCCCGGCAGACAGGAGCGTTGTCTTAGACCTGCAAAAAGTAGGTCTAAACCAGCTAACGCACGTCGTCACCGCAGCATCTGGCATTTTTAATAAGGAGACCCCCAGAGCTCCCCATCGGGTCGCCGCACACTTTAGAAGCCCCCCAACTAGCTCTGCCAGGCACCCCTAAGATTATACATACCGATGCCTCTCGCCGCAAAATCCCTTGCTTAATTGCAGTGTATCTAACACTGTAATTACTGTCCGCATAGGAGCCTGGGCAAAGCATCTTTGAATCTGCAGCGGGGCTCCTCATTGGTCCGCTGTCTGAGCCATTTGGCTCAGACAGCGGACCAATGGGGAGCCCCAGCTGCAGATCCTCTCTCTCTCTCTCAGGTGGGGGGATGCCCTAACTGTTCATGGATCTTGTCTTCTGTCAAAAGCAAGCTCACATGCATTGGCCAGGAATCAAACCCAGGTCAACTGCTTGGAAGGCAGCTATGCTCACCACTATACCACCAACACTACATGCTGAAGCCAGCCTAGCATGTACCATTGCAATATACCCAAGAGAAAAATAAGCTTGCTTAGGGATTTGTAGGATGTCAAAAGCAACCTCACATACATTGGCCAGGAATCGAACCCAGGTCAACTGCTTGGAAGGCAGCTATGCTCACCACTGTACCACCAACGCTACATGCTGAAGCCAGCCTAGCATGTACCATTGCGATATACCCAAGTGAAAAATGGGCTTGCTTATTTGCCTAATTTGCTAGATGAAAGCAGTGGGACACATGGTGATACTGCTTACAGGCTTCAATTCAAGACTTCAGAAAGATCATGTGCCCCCCTGGATGATGCTGGTGTAACACACACAGCAAAGGACAGCAATCTGAAGTCTGGAAGATTCCAGGGCAAGGGTGGGAAGGATGAAAAGCTAGGTGGCCATGCAACCCTTTTCTGCTAACCTAAAGCTTACTTGTGTCTTACAACACATTGGCTTAAGACTTTACCAAATCCAATGCTGTTTTTTTTTTGTTTTGTTTTTTAAGTGTGGTGTTACAGTTCACCCATCTCTTCAACTACAAGAAAGGCCCAGGAGTAGTCTTAGCTACCCTAATATCTATGTTACGGCAGGGCCCTTATTACACTTTCTCTTACAGGGCTATGGAAACCGTTTTGCCCATGCGATAAAGCTGGGTTATGGGCCCAGCACATTTGTATATAACCTTCAAGTTTAAGAAGGGTACAACATTAGTTGAAATAGTTACAGTACTATCTATGTTACAGCAAGGCCCTAATGACACTTTTTCTTACGGGGCTATGGCCACCGATTGGCCCATGTGGTAAAGCAAGGTGTAAAAGGATACTGCTACTAACTAAAAAAGTACTGGCAGGTATATTGAAAATGGGAGGCTAAACTTTAAGGGAGTATAAAGACATATGAATTATCCAGTTCGGCCTATCTGGACGAGCTTCCTCGTCCAGATAGGCACTGCTGCTGCCGCCGGCTGGTGCGCGCTATCGGGCGCGCCCCCGTGCACGCTCCTGCTGCCCGCCGCTAGCCCCCCAATCAGTGAATAGGAATATAATTCCCATTCACCGATCTAACTTCCCCGCAGAAATACCGACGCTTTCTTTCCAGAGAGCGCGGTATTTCTGCCCTCAGGAAACTTCTCCCCAGCATTTTAGTTCCTGGATGCGAGATCGTTCGCATCCAGGACTTTTTTCACTGTGGCCATCTTGTGGCCAAATAGTAAACTGCACCCACATACATTTTTAATTAAAAAAAAATATTATTTTACATTTAAAATTAGCAGTTTCCCTCCCACACCAAAAATTACCCACATACACTTTTTTTTATTTAAAAAAAAATACAATTAAAAAAAAAACAAAAACAACATAAATAGTTACCCAAGGGTCTGAACTTTTTAAATATGCATGTCAAGAGAATATGTTATTATATTATTTAAAATTATAAGCTTATAAATAGTGATGGACGCAAATTGAAAAAATGCACCTTTATTTCTAAATGAAATATCGGCACCATAAATTGTGATAGGGACATCGTTTAAACTGTGTAATAACCAGGACAGATGGGCAAATAAAATACATGAGTTTTAATTACGGTAGCGTATATTAATTTCAAACTATAATGGCCAAAAACTGAGAAATAATGCATTTTTTTCATTTCTTTCTTAATCTTCCTGTTAAAATAGATTTAGAAAAAAATAATTCTTAGCAATATCTCGTACTGAGGCTCTGGGAAATCTGGGTTTTAATGAGAGGGATGAGGCTAATGCTTTTTTTAAATAAGGATCTAATAAGGAACTTAGAATTTACTGCACTGTCACTTTACATCCTATTTGTAGTGCTTCCCCTCCCCCACCCCTCAGTGAGAGAGAGGTTAGGTGTTGGGAGGAGTTACCTGTATATAGGTGGGGAAGGAGTAATGAGTGTCAGGCCCCACGTGTCCTGAAGAGGCGTGTGATACACGTGAAACAGCTGTAGACTGAGGGGCGTCCTATGTACCTGTAACATGTGGCGTGAATAAAGAGAAGATTTGTTGGAGTGCCGGAGTCTGTGTGTATTCTTGTGGGAAAATTCTTAGCAAACTGTACTACCCAAAGAAAGCCTAATTAGTGGCGGAAAAAACAAGATATAGATCAATTCATTGTGATAAGTAGCAATAAAGTTATAGGCGAATGAATGGGAGGTGAACGTTGCTCGGATGCATGAGATTTTCGGCACTGTGGTGCTGAACCGGTTATGCCATTATCACTTAAAAAATAATTTGAAAATGTCGTCTTTACAAGATACTTAACTTAATAAGGCAAAACAGATAAACAAACGTCAGCTGTTTTTAATGTTTTTCAGCATGACACAGTGCATAAATAAAACATAAAGCACTTTACTAACTGCTGTAGATAGTAGTGTTAATTTGCTTTGTGTTAATTAGGCTAATCCCTGTACCATGGCTGGTGAGCAGCCCTCAAGGACAAAGCTGATCACTCAAGGGGGATATATTTCAGCAGTGTATTTTTTAATTGCTCTTTCCAGTTTAATTTCCAGGATGGCCTTATTTCTTCCCATGGGATTTTTGCTGAAGGCTCATCCGTGTAAGTGAAAAAACAAACTCTGTCATTGGGATTCTTCAGCTTAATGTTAAAAGGTTACATAGCTGTTGCCCAGAACAAGCAGCAGTCACTGAAATGCTATCATTTGATTACAGGAAAGGATATCATAAAGCAAAAACTTTTTTCCTTAATAAGTTTTCTGCATTAAGATAAAAGTAAGTTGTAACAGTGGTAAGTGAAAAATTCTCCTAATATTTTATTTTTTATCTATTTAAGCATTTATATAGCGCAAACATATTACGCAGCACTGTACAAAGTATATTGTAACTAACTGTCCCGCAGAGGGCTCACAATCTAGTCCCTACCATAGTCATATCGTATGTCTATGTATGGTGTAGTGTATGTATCATAGTCTAGGGCCAATTTAGGGGTGGCCAATTAACTTATCTGGGTTTTTTTGGATGTGGGAGGAAACCAGAGTGCCCGGAGGAAACCCACGAAGACCCAGGGAGAACATAAAAACTCCTTGCAGATGTTGACCTGCACAAACAATCCGAATAGGAGTACAGGTAATATCAAACAACGAACTATGTCCCAACAGGGGACCTGACCTATATGTACAAAGATAGTGATGTAGGGAGGTCACTTTGTCGGTCAGCTGGGTGTTATAGTGGTGTACACCAGTGATCAACAGGTCTCTAAATAAATATATATACACATATGGGGAGGGACCCAGCACATATTAGCTGTTATAGGTTGGTCTCACCTTCGTCATTAAATATATATATATACACATTTAAAAAGCACATTGCTAGTGTAATGAGAGGTCTTTGGTGATCCCCCCCAGGCGGCTGAAAATCAGTCAACAAGTACTGGGGTGTAGCTATTCACATCACAGCAGGATACTAATGCAAATGCAAGTGCAGGTATCTGGCATTTAAGAGTATGGTTAGTGTATCTGCAGTGAATGATTGATACAAGATTACCATCACTCACAATCAACCAAGATACTCCTCCATAGTAGCAATAAGCCATAAAATGCCTTCACAGAAGGCATAAAGCTGAGGTAGCGATTGGGTGAAATATTTACAATAATTACAGTGCAGATGTCATTCAACTAGGACTAGTTTCACTCTATAAAAACAGCTTCGTCAAGAAATAGAACACACAGTGTACAAATCATAAAAAGTAATCCCCCCACCAAGAAATCCCCCAGCAATATCTTAAATGCCAGATACCTGCACTTGCATTTGGATTAGTACCCTGCTGTGATGCGAATAGCTACACCCCAGTACTTGTTGACTAATTTTCAGCCGCCTGGGGGGGGGATCAGTAAAGACCTCTCATTACACTAGCGGTGTGCTTTTTAAATGTGTATATATATATATTTAATGACAAAGGTGAGACCGATCTATAACGGCTAATATGTGCTGGGTCCCTCCCCATATGTGTACATATATTTATTTAGAGACCTGTTGATCACTGGTGTACACCACTATAACACCCAGCTGACCGACAAAGTGACCTCCCTACGTCACTATCTTTGTACATATAGGTCAGGTCCCCTGTTGGGACATAGTTCATAGATGTTGACCTGGCTGGGATTCGAACCGCTAAAGGCAAGAGCGCTAACCACTATGCCACCATGCTGCCTAATATGCAAATTAACTTCACCAAAGGGGGGAGAGGTGGGGAGTTGAAACTATCAGATCAGTCAGTAATTAATATAGCTGCTGGTTGAATCGGTCAGCTGCTAAAAACATTGATTTGCTAATCCCAATTTCTGTCTCCTGAGTAGAGCTAATTATAATGTTAGGAGAATATTTTGTTCACCACAGATGGTAAATTATAGTAAGGTAAAAAAAAAACACACACATTTTTATCTGAGTGTCACACTCAGTGCTGTGGACATAAGCATGCTAAGAGTATACCTGTGTTTTGGGTTTGAGTGTCATGAACACTGCGGCAGGCAGTAGCAGTGCAGCATGGAAGTGAATGGCAGTTTTTGGCTTCAGGTGAGCCTCTTGCATGTCTATCGATTTGAAATGCACATCCTACTTTTAGGATACCTGAATCCACTCCATGATTTTCATGGTGGTGCAGGTAATAGAAAACTATAGCTGTAAATAAGATAAATATTTGCATTCACACATCCATATTATCCTTGTACCATTTATAAAATGGTAACACAGGTCACATGTGTCCAACAAGTCCCTTAATTATAAAATTATGTATCAAATGACTCAGAAGCTTGGGAAGAAGAAGGTCAAGAAAAGATATCAAATAATCTATATATTCAACAATAAATTCGCAATATCAAATCTCATGCATCCTGCCAACGATATAGAAATGCTAAATAGAAAAATGAGAGTTGGCTCTTGGGTGCATGAAAAATTACAAAAAAGCTTTATTAGATAACAACAACACTTAACCCTCCTGGCGGTTTGCAAAAAAATCGCCAGGGGGCAGCAAATCTTTTTTTTTAAATTTTTTTTTTTTTTTTTCATGTAGCGAGACAAAGTCTCGCTACATGATAGCCGCTGCTCAGCGGCATCCCCCCAGCCCCTCCGATCGCCGCCGGCGATCGGAGATCCGGAGATCCCGTTGAAAGAACGGGATCTCCTGGAGGGCTTCCCCCGTCGCCATGGCGACGGGCGGGATGACGTCACCGACGTCATCGACGTCGTGACGTCAGAGGGGACTCCGATCTGCCCCATAGCGCTGCCTGGCACTGATTGGCCAGGCAGCGCACGGGGTCTGGGGGGGGGGGGGGCGGCCGCGGCGAGAGGAATTGCGGCGGATCGGCGGGTAGCGGCGGCGATCGGGCACTGCACGCAGCTAGCAAAGTGCTAGCTGCGTGCAGCAAAAAAAAAATTATGCAAATCGGCCCAGCGGGGCCTGAGCGGTGCCTTCCGGCGGCATAGCCCGAACTCAGTTCGGGCTTACCGCCAGGAAGGTTAAGAATCATCTATTACACCAACACATACTAGGAAAAATCTGTGAAAAAATCTAAAACCTAAAGCTCAATCCCCCCCGGGAAAGGTCACCCCCTCAAGAGAATTAGTGAGGCTGCAGTCCTCAAATAATCCCCATAGATGAGTCCAGCTTTCAAAAATAGGTAAAAATTCCAGTATCCAAAAAGAGTAATGCACCCAGGACAGTACTATTGCTGAGATGGACTCCGGACAACGGATGAAAGGCACATCAACATGTAGAATGACATCTGCTGATCCTATACCCCAAAACCAACAGGAGCGTGTATCTGTATCAGTTCACAGTCAGAGAAACGATACATGAATTCCTTGCATATAAATAGAGATGGAACCAGCAAACCTGATGCCCATCTTGATGCTTAACAGATGTAGGTATTAGTAGGCCAAAGCATTGTATTCCATATGGACAACAATTAATATGTTGATGGCATATGGGCATGAAAATCTTGAATATCCCCCAATCGCAGGGAAGGTGGAAACAGACATGCACCTGATGCGGGTTACAACATGCAGAAGCTTGGTGCAAAGCGTAGCAGTTGAAGCAGAGGCACAAATACAAGCAGTTGGCAGCTCATGCACATGCCAGATGACAGTCCATAGTTACCATCCTGGTGCTAGGATAGATTGTACCCGCCTGGAAGTTCAGCGGCTCCTGGTGCTCCTGGGGTGACGTCGGGGAGAGCTGGAAGCTGTCAAGAAAGCCTGACATGTTTCGCCGCCTCTCGCGGCTTTTTCAAAGGCAGACAGCAACACATATAATGTGCACGCCATAATGGCGTATATAACTACATTGCGTGCGCCCCAGACCCACCCGTCCCCGCCCACGCCACTGCCCACGTCCACCAATGCGCGGCAAGGGTGCACCGAGCGGCCAAACGTCACAGGGTACGCCCACTGACGCGCAACGCGGACGTGTGTGCGACAACCTGCTGGGACGCAGATGCGTCCCAACATACCAACCAGGAAGCGCATAGCGCCACATGGAATGGTGGATGGTAGACAACGCCCCAAGGCAGAACCAGGGCGAGGAGGGGCGGGACAGGAACACAGGCCCATGCACATACTAAATATCTTAACCCATATATAAAGGAAAAATGTATTGAACTAAACTAATCAAACAATGAATATACATATATTCAAATATGCAAATATCGCAAACCAAATAATGAAAATAAAACCAAAAATATAAGGACTTGGAGGCCCAGTGACCATGGCCTAAATCAAGGCAACCAACCATGATAACAGGAACACGGTCACCATTAGCATCCAAGTCAACAACCAGTATAAGGACAAAAAGCACATGAAATCAGGGTGGGGGAAGCAGTCGTAAAAATGTGATACTACACACTGAAACCACCATTTGACAGGTCCAGTGCATACACCATCAGCTTAATGTCACAGAGGGAGAGAAGAAAAAAATGCCAACAGGACGGAGACGAATAAAATTGCCCGGAAGTGACAGAAGGGAGCAATACATCAAAGCCGAGCCAACCCTACCTAGTCGGGTAAAAAAAACCCCAAAAATTAATGCTATCGTTGAGGCCCTTGGGCTCCGTTGCCTTCAGATTGAAAATCCATCTGGATTCTAGTTGTAACAATTTTCTATCTATGTCTCCACCTCTAGGATGTACATGTATTCTATCCAGACCTACAAATTTGATGAAGCTGGGATTGCCCCTGTGCTCAAGATGCACATGTCTAGAAATAGGGGACTTGAAATTACATGTCGTGATGTCACCAACATGGTCCTTAATTCTCTCTTTAAAGGCCCTTGCCGTCTTACCTATATAAAAACATCTGCACTTGCAATACAGGAGATAAATGACACCCTCCGTGTTGCAGTTAACGAAATGCTGTAACCACCATTTACGGCCATTTGGTAACATCACCGTCTTGCCAGTTGAGAGATACTGACAATAAACACAACCCCCACATGTATATGTCCCAGTTACTGTACAATGTTTACTAGGCCCACCCCTACCCCAAAAATGGCTCGAGGTGAGCATGTTTCTCAATGTTTGACTACGTCTGTAAGTAACTTGCGGGGTAGGAGACACAAATCCCCTAAGATTTCTATCAGATGTCAGAACATGCCAGTGCGGATGGAGAATCCCCTCCACCTCATTTCTCTGATCATTGTACCGCGTAATCAAACGTGTTGTACTGTTGGTATCAATTTCTTTGGTCTTTTTGACCAGCAAGTCAGTACGATTGGCTGCCTTAGCACGTTTGTATGCTTTTTTAAGCCATCTGTCCTTATATCCCCGCTCCCTAAACCGGGAGCGTAATAATTTCGCTTCTTTTTCAAAAATAAGGTCATCTGTACAATTCCGACGCAGCCTCAAATATTGCCCTGTAGGTATTCCTGTTATCATGGTTGGTTGCCTTGATTTAGGCCATGGTCACTGGGCCTCCAAGTCCTTATATTTTTGGTTTTATTTTCATTATTTGGTTTGCGATATTTGCATATTTGAATATACGTATATTCATTGTTTGATTAGTTTAGTTGAATACATTTTTCCTTTATATATGGGTTAAGATATTTAGTATGTGCCTGGGCCTGTGTTCCTGTCCCGCCCCTCCTCGCCCTGGTTCTGCCTCGGGGCGTTGTCTACCATCCACCATTCCATGTGGCGCTATGCGCTTCCTGGTTAGTGTGTTGGGATGCATCTGCGTCCCAGCAGGTTGTCGCCCACACGTCCGCGTTGCGCGTCAGTGGGCGTACCCTGTGACGTTTGGCCGCTCGGTGCACCCTTGCCGCGCATTGGTGGACGTAGGCGGTGGCGTGGGCGGGGACAGGTAGGTTTGGGGCGCACGCAGTGTAGTTATAAATGCCATTATGGCGTGCACATTATATGTGTTGCTGTCTGCCTTTGAAAAAGCCGCGAGAGGCGGCGAAACATGTCAGGCTTTCTTGACAGCTCCCAGCTCTCCCCGACATCACCCCAGGAGCACCAGGAGCCGCTGAACTTCCAGGCGAGTACAATCTATCCTAGCACCAGGATGGTAACTATGGACTGTCATCTGGCATGTGCATGAGCTGCCAACTGCTTGTATTTGTGCCTCTGCTTCAACTGCTACGCTTTGCACCAAGCTTCTGCATGTTGTACCCCGCATAAGGTGCATGTCTGTTTCCACCTTCCCTGCGATTGGGGGATATTCAAGATTTTCATGCTCATATGCCATCAACATATTAACTGTTGTCCATATGGAATACAATGCTTTGGCCTACTAATACCTACATCTGTTAAGCATCAAGATGGGCATCAGGTTTGCTGGTTCCATCTCTATTTATATGCAAGGAATTCATGTATCCTTTCTCTGACTGTGAACTGATACAGATACATGCTCTTGTTGGTTTCGGGGTATAGGATCAGCAGATTTCATTCTACATGTTGATGTGCCTTTCATCCGTTGTCCGGAGTCCATCTCAGCAATAGTACTGTCCTGGGTGCATTACTCTTTTTGGATACTGGAATTTTTATCTATTTTTGAAAGCTGGACTCATCTATGGGGATTATTTGAGGACTGCAGCCTCACTAATTCTCTTGAGGGGGTGACCTTTCCCGGGGGGATTGAGCTTTAGGTTTTAGATTTTTTCACAGATTTTTCCTAGTATGTGTTGGTGTAATAGATGATTCTTAAGTGTTGTTATTTAATAAAGCTTTTTTGTAATTTTTCATGCACCCAAGAGCCAACTCTCATTTTTCTATTTAGCATAATTATAAAATTAAATGTCATTTTTTCCCCCCACATAGAGAAATATATCAGAGTAATCTTTCTTAAACTGTATAAAATTAGACAACACTGCATATAACCTGAATGTTACATAGTTTTATTGAAAAAAGACATCCATCCATCAAGTTCAACCAGAAAAAATAGGTACAACACTGATCTGCATGCTGTGATGTCCCAGTTGATCCAGTAAGGGCTATATGTGATGCACTTCACTATCACACTGGGTGGCCATGACAGTCAGCTGATAACAAAAGGCTAGTCAAAAGTAACTTAAATGAGATATGCTTGTAAAGCATTCAAGGTTGACGTACTACTGCATGTCTTGACATAGCGAGTATTGTAGATCCTAGATGGGGCTGAAAATATCTGGATCCATGGTGTGTTGAGCGCATCTAGTGTTTGTAAGATGTATCCAGTGTATGTACTGTCTGTGTCAGACCAGTGATCACTCACACATTCTGTTGCTGTACATGCCCTTCTTCTGAATTCTATTATTTTTTGTCTTCTATCCTCTTTTATGTTATTTTCTCCCTGTAAGACCTTGACTTGCAGGCTTTAAAATCATAAAGCCAACTGACTGTAATCCCAGTCACTGGGGCCAATATGCAATTAATTTTTTCTCCTCAGTTTTCTCCTAGGTGAAATGTTTAAACTTGTCAATAGAGGTGGGCCGAACGGTTCGCCGGTGAACGGTTCCAGGCAAACTTCGGGTGAACTTTCCCGGAAGTTCGATTCGCCCCATAATGCTCTATGAGGGTCAACTTTGACCCTCTGCATCACAGTCAGCAGGCGCATTGCAGCCAATGAGGCTACGCTAAGCCCTGGAGCCCCCCCCCCCCTTATATAAGGCAGGCTCCGGCAGCCATTAGCCTCACTCATGTGCCTGCTAGAGACAGAATAGGGACAGCTGATGCAGACTTGTTCTTCTAGGGGCAGATTATTCAGGCTCTTGCCTTCTTAGCTTGCTTAGCTGAATCTTATTGCTATAATAGTGCCCCAGAAAAGCTCTTTTCAGAGCTCATCCTGCTGTGATCAATTTTTTTTTCTGTGTTTGAAACTGACACTTGTGTGTTTAGACAGCATTGCTAATTCATACTGTGTGTCCCACTGCCAGCAGCAGCAGCACATTCAGTGACTACTACCTGTGTGTGTGATACACTTGTGTTGTTTAGACAGCATTGCTAATTCATACTGTGTGTCCCACTGCCAGCAGCAGCAGCACATTCAGTGACTACTACCTGTGTGTGTGTGAGACACTTGTGTTTTTTAGACAGCATTGCTAATTCATACTGTGTGTCCCACTGGCACTGCCAGCAGCAGCAGCACATTCAGTGACTACTACCTGTGTGTGTGATACACTTGTGTTGCTTAGACAGCATTGCTAATTCATAATGTGTGTGTACCACTGCCAGCAGCCCACCAGCATTCAGCAGCACATTCAGTGACACCTGTGTGTGTGACAGGGAGCTGCACATTGTACTACCTACCCAGTACTGCATTTACCTACTACTAGTACCTGTTGTGTTTAGTTAACCCACCTCATCACTGCAAACACCTACGTTTGTGCTGAGTGAACCCACCTCGCTGCACATAACTACCTTTTGTGTTGAGTGAACTTGCGTCACTGCATATAACTACCTTTTAAGTTGAGTGAACTCACCTCACTGCATATCTACCTTTTCTGTAGAGTGAACTCACCTCACTGCACATAACTACCTTTGGGTTGAGTGAACTCACCTCACTGCACATAGCTACCTTTTTTGTTCAGTGAACTCACCTCACTGCATATATAACTACCTTTGGGTTGAGTAAACTCAGCTGACTGCATATAGCTACCTTTTGTGTTCAGTGAACTCACCTCACTATATATATAACTACCTTTGGGTTGAGTGAACTCACCTCACTGCACTTAGCTACCTTCTGTGTTCAGTGAACTCACCTCACTGTATATATAACTACCTTTGGGTTGAGTGAACTCACCTCACTGCACATAGCTACCTTTTTTGTTCAGTGAACTCACCTCACTGCATATATAACTACCTTTGGGTTGAGTGAACTCACCTCACTTCACATAGCTACCTTTTTTGTTCAGTGAACTCACCTCACTGCATATATAACTACCTTTGGGTTGAGTGAACTCAGCTGACTGCATATAGCTACCTTTTGTGTTCAGTGAACTCACCTCACTGCATATATAACTACCTTTGGGTTGAGTGAACTCACCTCACTGCACATAGCTACCTTCTGTGTTCAGTGAACTCACCTCACTGCATATATAACTACCTTTGGGTTGAGTGAACTCACCTCACTGCACATAGCTACCTTTTTTGTTCAGTGAACTCACCTCACTGCATATATAACTACCTTTGGGTTGAGTGAACTCAGCTGACTGCATATAGCTACCTTTTGTGTTCAGTGAACTTACCTCACTATATATATAACTACCTTTGGGTTGAGTTTACTCACCTCACTGCACATAGCTACCTTCTGTGTTCAGTGAACTCACCTCACTGCATATATAACTACCTTTGGGTTCAGTGAACTCACCTCACTGCACATAGCTACCTTCTGTGTTCAGTGAACTCACCTCACTGCATATATAACTACCTTTGGGTTGAGTGAACTCACCTCACTGCACATAGCTACCTTCTGTGTTCAGTGAACTCACCTCACTGCATATATAACTACCTTTGGGTTGAGTGAACTCACCTCACTGCACATAGCTACCTTTTTTGTTCAGTGAACTCACCTCACTGCATATATAACTACCTTTGGGTTGAGTGAACTCAGCTGACTGCATATAGCTACCTTTTGTGTTCAGTGAACTTACCTCACTATATATATAACTACCTTTGGGTTGAGTTTACTCACCTCACTGCACATAGCTACCTTTTGTGTTCAGTGAACTCACCTCACTGCATATATAACTACCTTTGAGTTCAGTGAACTCACCTCACTGCACATAGCTACCTTCTGTGTTCAGTGAACTCACCTCACTGCATATATAACTACCTTTGGGTTGAGTGAACTCACCTCACTGCACATAGCTACCTTCTGTGTTCAGTGAACTCACCTCACTGCATATATAACTACCTTTGGGTTGAGTGAACTCACCTCACTGCACATAGCTACCTTTTGTGTTCAGTGAACTCACCTCACCGCATATATAACTACTTTTGGGTTGAGTGAACTCACCTCACTGCACATAGCTACCTTTTGTGTTCAGTGAACTCACCTCACTGCATATATAACTACCTTTGGGCTGAGTGAACTCACCTCACTGCACATAGCTACCTTCTGTGTTCAGTGAACTCACCTCACTGCATATATAACTACCTTTGGGTTGAGTGAACTCACCTCACTGCACATAGCTACCTTCTGTGTTCAGTGAACTCACCTCACTGCATGTATAACTACCTTTGGGTTGAGTGAACTCACCTCACTGCATATACCTACCTTCCCCCCGAGATGGACAAAATGGACAAACCAGGTAGAGGAAGAGGTAGAGGCAGACCCAGAGGAAGGCCACCCGGCACTGGCAGGTCTGTGCGAGGTGGTGTTGCTGTGATTTCGTGCAGCCCTTGCCCAAAGTACAGTGCTCAGAAGAAGGCACGTGCCATCACTTCCCAAAATTGTGAGGATGTGCTTGAGTATTTAACACAGAACACCTCATCTCCCGCAGCCACCAGCGCTACGACAAGCGCCACATCCGCTGCATTTGACACTTCGCAGGAGTTATTTGGTGGTGGTGGTGGTGAAATCACTGATTCACAGCCACTACTGCAACAACAAGAAGAAGGCGCAGGTACACCACCTTATACGTCTGAGTTAGGTGGCGATAGTATGGATGTAATGTGTGAGGAGGGGCATGATGATCCACCTGAAGTTGGTACAGAGGTGTCTGAGGAAAGCGAAGCTGGGCAGGAGGATTATGATGACGATTATACGGATGTCACGTATGTTCCCAATAGAGGAGATGACCAGGGGGACAGTTCCGAGGGGGAGCCAGAGAGGAGTAGGAGGAGACGACTCCATGATAGAAGCAGAGGGAGCTCATCCTCAGAAACAGCTGGGGGCAGTGTCCGGCGCCATGTATCGCCAGCTATGGCCAGCCAGCCAACATGCCCTTCAAGGTCAGCTGTCGATGCCACCGTAGTGCCATCACCCCAGGGGGGCTCTGCGGTTTGGAAATATTTTACGGTGTGTGCCTCAGATAGGAGCAAAGCCATCTGTTCTCTCTGCCTCCAAAAATTGAGCCGTGGAAAGGCCAACACTCACGTAGGGACAAGTGCCTTACGAAGGCACCTGGAGAAAAGGCACAAACAGCTATGGGAAGAACACCTGAGGAAAAGCAGCACCCCTCAAAAGACAAGCCACCCTCCTTCTCCTCTTCCTCCTTCAGGTGCATCGTCTTCATCCGCTTTCTCCCTTGAACCTTCACAGCCACCCTCCTTCACACCGCCTCTGCCCTTGAGCGGTTCCTGCTCCTCTGCCCACAGCAGTAGTCAGGTGTCCTTGAAGGAAGTCTTTGAGCGGAAGAAGCCAATTTCGGCCAGTCATCCTCTTGCCCGGCGTCTGACAGCTGGTGTGGCGGAACTATTAGCTCGCCAGCTATTACCATACAAGCTGGTGTAGTCTTTCCGTAAATTTGTGGCCATTGGGACACCGCAGTGGAAGATACCAGGCCGCACTTATTTTTCACGAAAGGCCATACCCAAACTGTACCGTGCAGTTCAGAGGCAAGTGGTGTCATCTATTGCAAAGAGCGTTGAGTCAAGGGTCCACCTGACCACGGATGCCTGGTCTGCCAAGCACGGGCAGGGCCGCTACATTACGTACACAGCCCATTGGGTCAACCTGGTGACCGATGGCAGCAAGCAGGGAGTACGTGGATGCGCAGCGGACCGACTTGTCACACCTCCATGGCTTGCAGGCAGGCCTCCTGCCACCTCCTCTCCTTCTCCTCCAGCTACATCCTCTTTGCTGTCAACCTCCTCCTCCTCCTTGGCTGAGTGTCAGTTGAACTCTAGCGGAGCTGCCATCTCCTCTTCCTCTCCAGCTGCACAGCCCCATCTCCCCAGAGCCTACGCTGTATGCCAGGTACGACGGTGTCACGCAATTTTAGACATGTCTTGCCTCAAAGCGGAGAGTCACACTGGAGCAGCTCTCCTGGCTGCTCTTAACAAACAGGTGGAGCAATGGCTGACCCCTCACCAGCTGGAGATCGGCAACGTGGTGTGTGACAACGGCAGCAATCTCCTTTCCGCTTTGAATTTGGGAAAGCTGACACATGTACCCTGCATGGCACATGTGCTGAATCTGGTCGTGCAAAGATTTGTCTCAAAGTACCCAGGCTTAGAGGACGTCCTGAAGCAGATCAGGAAGTTGTGTGGGCATTTCAGGCGGTCTTATACGGCCATGGCACGGCTTGCGGACATTCAGCGGAATAACAACTTGCTGGTGAGACGCTTGATATGCGATAGCCCAACTCGCTGGAATTCCACCCTGCTCATGTTATCTCGCCTGCTAGACCAGGAGAAAGCCGTCACCCAGTACCTGTACCACTACAGTAGAAGGACACAATCTGGGAAGATGGGGATGTTGTGGCCCAACAGCTGGACACTGATGCGAAATGCATGCAGGACCATGCGGCCGTTTGAGGAGGTGACCAACCTGGTGAGTCGCGCTGAAGGCACCATCAGCGACTTGATCCCCTATGCTTACTTCATGGAGCGTGCCGTGTGTAGAGTGGTGGATGAAGCTGTGGAGGAGCGGGAACAGGAACAGCTACGGCAGGAGCAGGCGTGGGACCAATTTTCAGCCGAACCACAGGTTTCCTCAACACCTGCGGCACCACAGAGGGGGGAGGAGGAGGAAGAAGAGGAGTCGTGTGGGGAAGGAGAGGAGTCAGACTCGGATGATTATGAGGAAGGTGTTTCTGTGGAGGAGGAAGAGGCGGCAGCGGCAGAAGAACAACCGCAGCAGCCGTCACAGGGGGCTTCTGCTGCTCCACGTTCCCGTGGTATTGTCCGTGGCTGGGGGGAGGAAGAGGAGTTGCGTGACGTCACTGTGGAAGAGCAAAAGGAGATGGAGAGTACGTCTGGATCCGACTTTGTGCAGATGGCCTCTTTCATGTTGTGCAGACTGTTAAGGGACCCCCGTATCAAAAAACTCAAGGGGAATGACCTGTACTGGGTGGCCACGCTACTAGACCCTCGGTACAGGCACAAAGTGGCAGACCTGTTACCAACTCCACACAGGGCGGAAAGGATGCAGCACTTGCAGAACAAGCTGTCAACGATGCTTTACAATGCATTTAAGGGTGATGTGACAGTACAACGCAATAAAGGTACCACTGGCAGTATTCCTCCTCCTCCTCACCAGTCCATGCAGGCAAGGACAGGACGCTCCAGCCATCTCGGGGTGATGTCGGACATGCGGACATTCTTTAGTCCAACGCCTCACAGTAGCCCTTCGGGATCCACCCTCCACCAACGCCTGGACCGGCAGGTAGCCGACTACCTGGCCTTAAATGTGGATGTACACACTGCGACTGCGAGCAGCGAGGATGAACCCTTGCTCTACTGGTTGTGCATGCTTGACCTGTGGCCAGAGCTGTCCCAATTTGCCATACAACTTCTCTCTTGCCCTGCCGCAAGCGTCCTGTCAGAAAGGACCTTCAGTGCAGCTGGAGGCATTGTCACTGAGAAGAGAAGTCGCCTAAGTCATGACAGTGCTCAGTACCTGACCTTTATCAAAATGAACGAGGCATGGATCCCTGAGGGCTATTGCACGACCGAAGACTAAGTCAGTCCCCACACACAGCATCTCTGCCTGCAGGCCGTTTGACTGCCTTCTTCGCCACCACCACCAGGGTCCAGGACTCTAGGCGGATTCCAGAATTTTTAAGGCCGCTGCTAGCAGCGGCCGCTATACTAATTTTTCTTGGGCATGCACATGCCTGCCTAATTTTTATGGCTGAACTGCAGACAGCTGCCACAAAAAACAAAAGGCATGTACATGTGCCCATCCCCCTTCGTGATCATTACCTTGCCGCGGGGAAGGGGCTTGCATATCACAATGAAGCAATGACTGCCGGCTATATGAGTGTCTCGGGTGGGGGTGGCACACCAAAGATAATAAGGTCGTTGTTTCATTGTGGTTAGAACAAATTTGATCAGCTGGACAGTCACTGTTCTGTCATTCAGCTACATCAGCCGGGCGAGCATATGGGCTGAAAAGCCACCATAACCTGCACTCTCATCATGGTGCACACCAGTCCAGCACGGCCGTCACTACACAAACGGCTGTTTGCAGTCACTGCATACCTTTCACTGCATCTGTGACTGCACATTATACCTGGCAGTCAGTGCATAACTTGCACTTGAATGGATACAGTTTCAAACAATTTAAAAATACAACCATCTAAAGTTTCAAACAATTTAAAAATACAACCATCTATATTTTCAAACAATTTAAAAAAATGCCAACAAAAATTGCCCTCCGTAAAACATTCTTGGCAAATGCTTTCGACTTGGTTTGTCTTCCGCTGGCTGAAGGGTCCATCTGACCACAGATGCCTGGTCTGCAAAGCATGGTCAGGGCAGCTACAGCATGGGTCTCAGCAGGCTCACACTTCGGGCCGGAATCCAACCTTCATTCCCCGTGGTGACAATGTCAGACTTGCCCTCCATAACGGATTCTCGCCGGAGACCAACCTGGTGAATCGCAGTGAAGGCACCATCAGACTTGCCCTCCATAACGGATTCCCGTTAAAGGATTTAAAGTTGATTCATTACAATTAGGGCCTCAAAAGGTCCTCCTGAGTCCTGTATTGTTATTTTTGGTCACTACCTCGGGGCGGGCATGCATGCCTGCCTGCCTGCTGCCCTCCTTGCCTGGATGTGTGGTGGTAGCCGTTGATCAGGCTCCAACTCCGGAACGCAATTCAACCATCTACACTTTCAAACAATTTAAAAATACAACCATCTAAAGGTTCAAACAATTGAAAAATACAACCATCTACATTTTCAAACAATTTACAAAAATGCCAACAAAAAAACATTCTTGGCAAATGCTTTCGACTTGTTTTGTCTTCTGCTGGCTCAAGGGTCCATCTGACCACAGATGCCTGGTCTGCAAAGCACGGTCAGGGCAGCTACAGCATGGGTCTCAGCAGGCTCCCACTTCGGGCCGGAATCCAACCTTCATGCCCCCCGGTGACAATGTCAGACTTGTCCATAACGGATTCCCGTTAAAGGTTTTAAAGTTGATTCATTACAATTAGGGCCTCAAAGTCCTGTATTGCATGCCTGCCTGCTGCCCTCCTTGGATGTGCAGTGGTAGCCGTTGCTCAGGCTCCACACCGGATTCCATCCCTCATTCCCCGGCCATTACCCGGGGTCACAAATGGCAGACTTGCCTGCTTCCATATGATTCTCGTGAAAGGAATGTGGTGTCATCTTTGGCCGCCATAACTGGTTCTTGTTAAAGGATTTAAAGTACATTAATTTCAAATACACAGCAGCGCCTCGAAAGTCCTCCTCCTGTATTGTTATTTTTGGTCACTACCTCGGGGCGGGCGTGTATGCCTGCCTACTGCCCTCCTTGGATGTGTAGCGTTGCTCAGGCTCCACACCGGATTCCATCCCTCATTCCCCGGCCTTTACCCGGGGTCACAATGTCAGACTTGCCCGCCTCCATACGATTCTCATTGTAGCGGTACTGAACAAGTACACAGCAAATAGAAAATGTAATTTAAATAAAAAAACGTAAGCTTTTTAACAGTGCCATGGAAAGTTGAGAAGGAAGTCATACATTACCTGACATCACTGAGTGAGGAAGAGCAATCTCGCCATGTTGCGCAGTAGTCCAGCACGGCCGTCACAACACACAACAAACAGCTATTTGCGGTGCGTTATACAGTGAGTTTGGTGTGTCAGTGTGAAGCAGTACTCTAATTACACTCCCTGATTGATGAATACACATGATGTTTGAAAGTACGTTAGGCCTGCAATTTAGCATTCAATGTGATTTCTGCCCTTAAAACGCTGCTTTGCGTCACATCCAGATTTTTCCCTGGGACTTTTGGCATGTATCCCACTCCGCCATGCCCCCCTCCAGGTGTTAGACCCCTTGAAACATCTTTTCCATCACTTTTGTGGCCAGCATAATTTTTTCTATTTTTCAAAGTTCGCCTCCCCATTTAAGTCTATTGCGGTTCGCGAACCTTCCGCGAACCAAACCTTCCGCGGAAGTCCTAAAATCAGAGGTTCGGCCCATATCTACTTGTCAACAAAATTCCTATAAAGAGAAACCCAGCAGTGCAGAAACTATGGAAAGATGCATATCATTTTAAAGCTCTCTTTCTCCTCTTTCCAATGATATATAAACTGCCGCCCTACGCCTTTTAGTTTTCGCTATTTTCGCGATTGAAATTTCGATATATATATATATTTAAATGTCTTTTTTTTTTTTTTAGAAATGTGTCTTTTTTTATTTTTACATCCCCCTCCCTCCCCCGCCAGCCAATTATGGTGATCCTCTCACATAGGCATCAGCCTACGAGAGGGGATCGCGATCGGAGCCTCTCCAGGAGACAGCCGAGTGACACGGCTGTCCCCAGTACAGCGCTGCCATAGACCAAAGAGCTGTACAATGTAAATAGACAGTGGTTTCGGCATCTAAAAGTCTCATAGCAGCTGGTAGGCTGATGACGTATCCCTGTAAAACCCTGCCTCAGGACTTGATGCCTTTCGGTGTTAGGCGGTCCTGGGGCTACCACCTTCCCGACGCCTATCAGCGATAGGCCATCGGGAAGGGGTTAAAACTTATTTTAAAGAGAATATAAAAAATTATCTCCTAAGAGGAGAAAAAGTTAATTGCATATGGGCCTGGGTGTCTTTTACTGACAACCTACTTGAATGGCTGATTTGGGTCTACAAGAAGTTTTGTCTTATATGTTTTTTTCTAAATAAACATTTTACATTTTTAAAGTTTTTTATTAACCTCTCTGCGACCGCCTAACGCACATTGTGGTGGCAGAGAGGCTCTGTTGCTCCTCAGCGCTGCCATATGGCGTCATTTCGAGAGGAGCAAGATTTGACAGGAGCTTACACGATCGCAAGCTCCCGTCACTGCAAACAGTGGGCCCCAGTGATCAGTATGCCAGTGGCTGATCAGCTCTGGCAGGCTGTGTTTTTTTATTTATTAGAAAAATAGACATTTATATAGTGCTGACATCTTGTGCAGCGCTGTACAGAGCAAGGACTACTGCACGTGAGCAAGCGCCGCCCGGCGCGAAACGGCTGTCGCGCAGTCCTACTTCCCCCTGGTCACCCTCCCGCACCCATCCAGGCACAGGTCAGATGTATCTACAAAGATGTTTTGCAATCTGAAACTGTCATGTATTTGTGCCAATCTATTTGCTGACATTGCAACACTGGAGGAATAAATGTGTTAGAAGAAGTGGTGCACGGACTGTTCTATGTGTACTGTTTACAAAGTGTTGATCCTTTAGCCTGCTTGCACGCTTCTATATGCAAAGGATCCAGGTTGCAGCAAGATTCAAAGGGACGGGATTGTTTACGAATACAGGTGCAGCAGACCTTTCCTTCCCCCACCACTGAGTGCCGGGCAACCAGCATCTTTTGTGTACTCAACTGTATGTATATTCTAGTGTATGTAACGTAGTCTAGGGCATATGGGGGGTGGGGATAAAAACATTTTTTTTTTACAAAAATGTCAGTATTTTTATATTGGTTGAAAAAAAAAAAACTAACAACAGCAGCAGAAATCAAATAGCACCAAAAGAAAGCTCTATTTGTGAGAAGAAAAGGAGGTAAAATTGATTTTGGTGTTAAGTTGTATGACCGAGCAATAAAATATAATATAAATTAAAAAAGCAACATTTATTAATAAATAAATACAATAAATATTGAAAAAAAAAATAAACAACTGTGGAGCGATCAGACCCTACTAACAGAGTTCTCTGTTGGTGGGGAGAAAAGGGGGGGGGGGAATCACTTGTGTGCTGTGTTGTGCGGCCCTGCAGCTTGGCCTTAAAGCTGCAGTGTTCAATTAACAATAAAAAGGCCTGGTCTTTAGGGGGGTTTAACACTGCGGTCCTCAAGTAGTTAAACAAATGCCACCCTTCCCGCTATCCTCTAGTCATCTAAATTAAATGTAAATGATTTTTTTAAAAACTCCCTCAAATAACTATGACTTCTTTTGCTTAGATAACAGGAAGGCTCCTATCTACAGACTGTGAGCTCTTTACATCCAAACTCCTCCTCTCTCCTCACCCCCAATGGCTCTTATTCTCCCTCAACTGAGTTTGATGGGATGGAGTGGAGTGCATCTTAAAGGACAACTATCAAAGTTAACTAAAATTCTAAATGCCTTGTATATTTCCAGTAATTACTAGCAAATAGCAATACAGAAGCTGTTTTTCATCTTTTCATATCTTATGAGAAGAAAATATGACATTTACAGGGAACAGTGGGCATTACTATGGGGGACTGTGTCCAGCAGATCCAGCATACAGAAACAATCTTCACTGGCTCTAATTCTGTGAGTAAAATGTGTTCAGAATTATATAAAGCAGAAATATAGCTTCAAATGTGTGTAAATAATCATCAGCTGCAGTTCTGTCTGTGTGCCTAATCCTGTGTCTCTGTCTCTCTCTGCCTCGCAGTGTAAAGAAAACAGTTTAAAGCCGGGTTGCCTTTCAGCTCTGACCCCTCCCCCCCTCCCCATGCCAATGCTCACAAACTTGTTACATTTAGCTGGTATAAACAAAGCTATTTTTTAAACACACACTTTGCTGAGAGGGACGGAGGACATAGAGCAGAAGCGGTCACATGACCTCTGTTATAATTTAAGTAGGCCTCAGTTATTTGGACTGAGTTAGTCAAAAAGGCTTGAGGAGCAGACCTGCCCTTTAAGGGGATTTTCTCTTAGAGAGAAAATCTTCAGTTCTGTCAGAACTAGAACATACCAAGAAGCTGTTCTATGGACAAGGCCACAGGTCTCCCTGCCCTGGGGATGTACACCACTAGAACAATAAACATCAGCCATATTTATTAAACACCACATTCTTGTATGTATGTCAAAAGCCGCATTGAATATTAATCGAGTAGGTGTGTATGATGACACCACGAGTGGGTCCACCAATAGTCTGATCTAGGGGATGGCGAAGATGATGTCATATTTAACTCTTTTCTAGTCGGTATTAAAGCCCGAGTGAGCGATGGGAGCTCACTCTGCTTCTTACTTTCACACTAGCTCGCAATGCTGACTGGGACCTCTAAGTATGTTAATTCCTTTCTGTAATCTGATATAATGTATGCTGTACATAGGTAGTCTAGTGTAACGTAGGTTAGAAAGTAGGTACCTGATTGACTTCAGCAGGAAGTTTAATCAAGAAGCTTGTAACGCAACATGAAGATTGGCGTGGCTAGGATATGATCAACTGTATCTATCTGTATTTCTGTTTTCTGAATAAACTCCGTAAACATTGAAGAAGCCTGAGAAAAGTCTATCTCCTGCTTCCTGTGTTGAGAGTCAAGTTATCTCACAGTCTGCTAGACGCAACTATAAGAAGTTGATGGTGTTGAAGCAAGGCGATTTAGAACAGTTTCTAACAATGGTGCCGATGAACCCTTCGCCTAGCAAAACAGGCAGACGGGGCCAGGGGCCGAGGAAGTTTTCAAGATATTCCACAGCAAAACAAGCGGAATAGACGCGGACTGTAAAGCTTATCAAGCTGATAGGCTGGTGTGGGGAGTGTGCGTGAGCCAAGCACACGGGCTGCAATTCGAAGATATCAGCGGCGAAACTCTTGGACGTTACACTGTAACTGAATGTGCACAACAGTTACAAGCCTAAACCTGGGTCGGAAGGAACCCTCCGAGGCTACGGCTGCTCGCAACTGCCGCTGGAGGTCGATCCGCTGTGGGGGAAGGTGGGAGCCCCCCCCAGAAGTTCCGGAGTCCAATCTGAATTTCGCGGAGGGAAAGTTGCGAGAGCTGGTGAACTGCGAAGAGTCCGCAGATCAGGCATGTATGATTTACGTTGTTATATGGTGTTATCTGTGTTGTATTTGGTGTTATAACAAGGAGAGGATAATGTGTTCTGTGTTTTGTGTTAATTGCAGTTTGGAGTCTGCGTATTTCTTTAGTTTCGGTGTAAAGCGTACATAGGACTGGATTTAATGTTCCTGTGGTGTATGTTACAGCTTATATAGTGGTTACATCCACATTTGTCACGGGCATGTTTGTTTCGCGGGTCACAAGTTGACTGGGTTTTTTCTTTCCTCCTTCGCGTTCTGTTAGTAGGCTGTATACAAGTTTTTATCTCTTCTCTCTCTCTGTTTTTTTTGTTTTTCTCTCCCCCTGCCCAGAGACTGGGAAGGATGCCAGATGTGGGGGGGGGGGGGGGTCCCCTGCGGCAGAGAGAAGCCAGCAATGTTTCAGTCTGTTAGTAGTGGATGAGGGGGAGAGAGGAGGGGAGACGAGTAGACAGAAGAGGGAGTGTGAGACATGAGGTTTAGAAGGATGTTTTTTTTTTCGGGTAGCTGGGGAGACAGGAATGCACAGCCATGTCTCTGGGTCGCTGTAAAAGTAAGTTATAGCTACAGCTGAGATAATGGGTGAAGTGCGACTGTACTCTGGCGCGTTCTTTCCGGGCAGCATGTTTGTTTCCCTGTCCATAGGGGTGTTTGTGAGATGTTCTGCAAGCCTCTCTCGTTCCAGTCAGAGCTGCTTGTTTTTAAATGTCTGCATATGTTTAATGTTGTTTGGTCAGTTTCGGCTGCTAAATGTTCGTTTCAGAAGAAGTTTCTAGCTGGGATGGTAACAGTTAAAGTGGTTCAGAGTTCACAGCACGCTCTAGTGGGTCCGAGCTATGTCTGTGTTAATCAGATAGTTGTGAAGAGAGAGAGCTTTCCACGTCCCTGGGTGATACTACGAAGTATAGTATTTAGAATTGCAGCTGGGACAAGGTTTTTTTTTCTCCGGTTTTGAAGGCAGTGTGTGTGGCGGAATGCTGATTTTTTTTGCACTGTGTATCGATGCTATGTGTAACTATGCATGAAATGTTTGTTCTGTTGTTTTTGTTTTACTCCTAAAGTGTATAGGATCAAGAGGTTGCTACGGGAGTTTGATAGCAGCCATCTTAGCTGGCAGTCCAGGACTCAAAATGGTGGCATAGGGGAGGGCCCGCCCCCAAGAGTCATGGCTCCCACACGTCATGGCAGCGGGGGAGAAGGGGCTGGGGGATTTACGTCACGTCAGGCTGTGCTCGCGGCTCAGGGCAAAGCAGCTGAAAGGAAGGGGGGTAGAAATAATGAGACATTCTACTGAGTATCTCGGATTCCGAATATTTCCCCATAGCCTGGGTCCAGGGATAGGAATGCCAGGATACGTGCACCAAGCAGTTGCTGTGAGTCTAGCTTGGTCACGGATAGGAAATGTTTCCCAGCTAGATGCAGGGAGACAAGGAACAGCACAGATCAGGAAAGGGTCTGTACTGAGTTGCTTATGGGATTATTCCTTTAAGTGAGGCACCTTACCGGGTGGTGCAGCATGAGTTCCCAATAGAGAAAAGGGGGAAAGTGCATCAAGGGGGTGACGGAGTTGGAAAAAAAGGGAGTTGACCAATCCAGGTATCCGTCGCCGCTGCTGCAGAGCGGTAACGTTTTTTTCCGGTTTTTGTCGTGGACAGGTCCAGAGTTTGACTAAGAGGTCTATGCTGGGCTGCGGTTGTTTTGTATGCGTTTTTTTCCGTCCACTGATTGGTCAAATATGTGTAGCACAAAGAACAAGAACTGACAGCAGTTCATGGGGCAATTATAAAGATGAAAGAATTGCCATTTACAGAGTGACAGTGTATCAGGACAGGTTTGCCATACGACTACCTACCAAGTGGGCATTCAGGGATCTGCATACAGGCATTGGTTGCTGGAATACTTAGCCCTGCACCCTGTGTAGTTTAAGTGCAAAGTGCTCCTTCCTACAGGGAGGCAGCCATTTTTTTTGTAGTATGGGGGTAGTAGCACGGCAAACCTTGGTCAGAGGGTACAACACACAGAACTTCTAGCAGAGCTGGTATCGCAATGAGGTTCTAGATAAGTAAATGCGATCATGAGTAAGAGCATTGCAGGCTCACCTGCAAAGCAGCAACAAGTGTGGCATCCGTAATCTGTGCATGCGACGGCCGCACATGGACAGATGGGGGGGATGTGGAAGGAGCTTGCAATGAAGTGAGAGCTTCCAAAGGTGAAGTCCACGGGAGCATATTTTACACAGGTAAGTACTTCGGATAGTACTTAGGTAGGGGAGAGAGGTTTAACTCCAATCTACCAAAAAGAGTAAACAGAGTTCATGAGAACCATAAAGCAACGAGATCAATTATGGTATATCTTGATCAATTTAAAGTGTACAGAGTACAAGCCGCAGGGCGAATCCCAAATCATTAATAAGAATTGATTTGTTTGTATTTCGATTTCAGGAGTTTGGCAATATGGACTCGAGACAGCTGCAGTGCTGGCAGCAAAGATGGAGATGTCAGTCGGATAAGCGAAAGGTTCCAGATGCCAATCTGAGGTTGGAGAACAGCGAGATTCCTGAAATTAGAAAGAGACCAAAACATGAGATTCCTGAAATTGGAAAGAGACTAAAACACGAGATTCCTGAGATCGGAAAACGACAAAAAAAACTGACTGAGCAAAGCATAGTGCAAATTGCTAATGTTTTTCTTTCCCAAGGTGGTGCTTTTATAATGAAGAGTACCATGCTGATGGTGATCCTAGGTTGCCATTTTGTCCTAGGAGAATGAAGAGAGGACATTCTCATGTATAATAAGGGGTTAATGAGAATGCAAGGCCCAAGCATGTTAATTTTTGGTGACAAAGGTACTAATCCTTTCACACCTCCCTCCGCTTGGCACAGATGGACCATGCAGGGACGGAGGAAAAGAGCACTTGTGCCAGGTGAAAACAAATTTCATGGCACAAGGTGGGTGACAGGTCTGAAGGGACAGAGGTGCAGGCAGTATGAATTGAATGGCAGTGCAAATCTGCTATTGAATGTCACACTCCCAGAATCGATGCACCGATCCAAAGTTTTGTTAAAAGGTACATTGCAGTACAATGAGTACATGCAAAAGGTGGAGAGTGTGATTCAGGGGTACCTTGTCTTGGTTATCCAGAGTGAGATGGTTCCAGATTGGAGAGGAATGAGCAGGAGGCGTCAATTCTCCTGCCGGAGAGACGCGGGGGACAACATCACACTCTGGAACTACCAACAGAGCGCCTCTGAAACAACGATACACACGTAAAGGCTGGAAAGCCGAGGGGTGGTGGTTCTCGAAACAAGAAGTAAAAATCGAGATCGAGCCACATTTCCAGGTGACAAAGAGGGTGGGGAGAGCGGTCCCGGGGGAGGGAAAGCCAACACAGGGAACCCCATCCACACTACACGGGTCACAACAGGGGACGATATTACACAGTCCATATGCAGCCGCTTATCCTCATGCTAGTTGGGTAAGTGAAGAGGTACTCTTAATTGAAAGATTGCAGAGAGTACAGTCTTCCCAACCTCTGGTACATATTGTGCCTCAGGACATAAGGGGGGAAGAGGTCCAATCAGTTGGGGACATATTTTGTCAGGGAGATGCTTAAAGATCCTGTCCAACTGAGATTGGACAAGGGGAGGTATATCGATTTTTCTGGAGAAGGATCTTTTGCATGGAAGCTTCAAGACTTTTGGGTGAACAAATGGAAACGGTGCAACATTCCTTTAGGCACCGCCACTTCCTTAGTTCCCACCTCAACACATGTCTTACACCATGACCTGAGAGGTCAAACTTTTTTGGTGCTAGACGGGGAGGTGAATCGAGTAGAGTTGTCTAGTGTTGGGCGAACAGTGTTCGCCACTGTTCGGGTTCTGCAGAACATCACCCTGTTCGGGTGATGTTCGAGTTCGGCCGAACACCTGATGGTGTTCGGCCAAACCGTTCGGCCACATGGCCGAACTAAGAGCGCATGGCCGAACGTTCCCCGAACGTTCGGCTAGCGCTGTGATTGGCCGAACGGGTCACGTGGTTCGGACCCGAACGCGCTCTGATTGGCCGAACTGTCATGTGGTTCGGGTAAATAAATACCCGAACCACGTCATATCTCCGCCATTTGTCTGTGGGTTTAGCTTTGGGTAGGCAGGCAGGGTAGTTCGCGCTCCAGCCACGCTAGCCAGGGTCCCCCAGTCATTGTGTCGCTGCTGGGAATAGTAGTACACCGCTCGCTCAGCCACACTATATAGCATTGTGTTTACTGCCACTCTGTGTACCTCGCTCAGCCACACTATATAGCATTCTGTTTACTGCCACTCTGTGTCTGCTGGGAATAGTAGTACACCGCTCGCTCAGCCACACTATATAGCATTGTGTGTATGGAGAGAGAAGGCAGGGCCAGCACTGCAGTTAGGGTTCTTTATTGAAGCAAAGACAGACACTTACAGTTGTGTAGCAGCCAGATGTCAAGGCAGGTTAAGTGGGCGCCAGGTCTGTGTCCCCCTGCGGACGTCCGTTTCGCGCCAACAGCGCTTGTTCACCGCAATGGGGAGAAGTTGGGGGCGGCCTGCATCGGCGTGGGTTACATACCCACGTCACGGCGGCACTTCCGCCTACGTTAGCCGGCCACGCCCCCAGTTGCTATGTCAACCTGGGACGCCCACTCGCCCTGCAGAAAGGACGGAGAGCGTCCATGTGGCCTGGCAACGAAGGATACACCCACCGGCACGCCCCGCCACGCAGTCCGGCGCCCAGCCTCCCAGCAAAGGGGTGCACAGCAAGAGCTTCTGTTAGTAAACAGCAGCATGCGTGCACATAAAAAGACACTTACTGTATTAGAGGTCAAATTTGAGATAGCCCAATGCAAGGGAGAATGTGGGCAGCGGAGACCGAGGCAGGCGCGCCCGCGGGTGCAGCCCAAGGCGCCAGGTAAATTGAACATAAAAACAACTACCAAAAGATCTTTCCATTCTATCTGCATGCCCGCGCGGCGACATGTATTAGCTGGCGCAACGCGTGCATGCACAATTTTACCACACTGCACAATTTTCTTTACCTTTCCTCTTTGGTTTGGCTGCATCTGTCCTCCTATGCGCTTAACGCTTCCTGCATATTCATCCTGCCTATCTTTCGCCTCCTCTCTCCTCCCTCCGTAGGCTTTTAATGTATATACCTTTTGGTAGTTGTTTTTATGTTCAATTTACCTGGCGCCTTGGGCTGCACCCGCGGGCGCGCCTGCCTCGGTCTCCGCTGCCCACATTCTCCCTTGCATTGGGCTATCTCAAATTTGACCTCTAATACAGTAAGTGTCTTTTTATGTGCACGCATGCTGCTGTTTACTAACAGCAGCTCTTGCTGTGCACCCCTTTGCTGGGAGGCTGGGCGCCGGACTGCGTGGCGGGGCGTGCCGGTGGGTGTATCCTTCGTTGCCAGGCCACATGGACGCTCTCCGTCCTTTCTGCAGGGCGAGTGGGCGTCCCAGGTTGACATAGCAACTGGGGGCGTGGCCAGCTAACGTAGGCGGAAGTGCCGCCGTGACGTGGGTATGTAACCCACGCCGATGCAGCCCGCCCCCAACTTCTCCCCATTGCGGTGAACAAGCGCTGTTGGCGCGAAACGGACGTCCGCAGGGGGACACAGACCTGGCGCCCACTTAACCTGCCTTGACATCTGGCTGCTACACAACTGTAAGTGTCTGTCTTTGCTTCAATAAAGAACCCTAACTGCAGTGCTGGCCCTGCCTTCTCTCTCCATACACACGAAATTGCGGAGCACGCAGTTTAGAGGGACCTATTTCCTTACAGTTTATAATACAGCAAAGCCTAGCCCGGCCTCCTGTTGCAATCTCAGCTGAGTGCTGGAACTTCACCTTTTCTCTGTTTATATCTATATAGCATTGTGTTTACTGCCACTCTGTGTACCTCGCTCAGCCACACTATATAGAATTCTGTTTACTGCCACTCTGTGTCTGCTGGGAATAGTAGTACACCGCTCGCTCAGCCACACTATATAGCATTCTGTTTACTGCCACTCTGTGTACCTCGCTCAGCCACACTATATAGCATTCTGTTTACTGCCACTCTGTGTCTGCTGGGAATAGTAGTACACCGCTCGCTCAGCCACACTATATAGCATTGTGTTTACTGCCACTCTGTGTACCTCGCTCAGCCACACTATATAGCATTCTGTTTACTGCCACTCTGTGTCTGCTGGGAATAGTAGTACACCGCTCGCTCAGCCACACTATATAGCATTCTGTTTACTGCCACTCTGTGTACCTCGCTCAGCCACACTATATAGCATTGTGTTTACTGCCACTTTGTGTCTGCTGGGAATAGTAGTACACCGCTCGCTCAGCCACACTATATAGCATTGTGTTTACTGCCACTCTGTGTACCTCGCTCAGCCACACTATATAGCATTCTGTTTACTGCCACTCTGTGTCTGCTGGGAATAGTAGTACACCGCTCGCTCAGCCACACTATATAGCATTCTGTTTACTGCCACTCTGTGTACCTCGCTCAGCCACACTATATAGCATTGTGTTTACTGCCACTCTGTGTCTGCTGGGAATAGTAGTACACCGCTCGCTCAGCCACACTATATAGCATTCTGTTTACTGCCACTCTGTGTACCTCGCTCAGCCACACTATATAGCATTGTGTTTACTGCCACTCTGTGTCTGCTGGGAACAGTACTACACCGCTCGCTCAGCCACACTACATAGCATTCTGTTTACTGCCACTCTGTGTCTGCTGGGAATAGTAGTACACCGCTCGCTCAGCCACACTATATAGCATTGTGTTTACTGCCACTCTGTGTACCTCGTTTAGCCACACTATATAGCATTGTGTTTACTGCCACTCTGTGTCTGCTGGGAACAGTACTACACCGCTCGCTCAGCCACACTATATAGCATTGTGTTTACTGCCACTTTGTGTCTGCTGGGAATAGTAGTACATCGCTCGCTCAGCCACACTATATAGCATTGTGTTTACTGCCACTCTGTGTACCTCGCTCAGCCACACTATATAGCATTGTGTTTACTGCCACTCTGTGTCTGCTGGGAACAGTACTACACCGCTCGCTCAGCCACACTATATAGCATTCTGTTTACTGCCACTCTGTGTACCTCGCTCAGCCACACTATATAGCATTGTGTTTACTGCCACTCTGTGTCTGCTGGGAACAGTAGTACACCGCTCGCTCAGCCACACTATATAGCATTGTGTTTACTGCCACTCTGTGTACACCGCTCACCCAGCACACTATATAGCATTGTGTTTACTGCCACTCTGTGTGTGCTGGGAACAGTAGTACACCGCTCGCTCAGCCACACTATATAGCATTGTGTTTACTGCCACTCTGTGTACCTTGCTCAGCCACACTATATAGCATTGTGTTTACAACCACTCTGTGTCTGCTGGGAACAGTAGTACACTGCTCACTAGCCACTGTATAGCATTGTGCTCTGTGTCGCTGCTGGGAATAGTGGTACACCGCTCACCCACCACTGTATAGCATTGTGCTCTGTGTCGCTGCTGGGAATAGTGGTACACCGCTCACCCACCACTGTATAGCATTTCTGTACTGCCACTGTACTGCTGCCAGTCAGCGTGTACTTTAAGGATAAGTGAAATGAGGAAGAAATCCGGTGAAAGAGGGAGGGGCAAGGGAAGAGGTGTTTCCCCTGACGGTTTACGTACAGACCACAGGGGAGCACCCAAGAAAACCCACTCAATACCGCCCATGTTGTCCAGGACAACAACCCTCACAAATCCAAAAGAACAGGACCAGATAATTACTTGGATGACCTCTCAAGCGTCCAGCAGTGGGTTAAGCAGCACCAGCACATCACGCACGAGGTCCGAGTCCTCAGCCAGTTACAAGGAGCCAGTGGGCACAAAGCTGACACAACCGGCAGCAACACCACGCACACAACTGCCA
The DNA here is from genome assembly GCF_040937935.1 of Hyperolius riggenbachi. Lineage (NCBI taxonomy): Eukaryota > Metazoa > Chordata > Amphibia > Anura > Hyperoliidae > Hyperolius > Hyperolius riggenbachi. Next base: position 299,794,558 of record NC_090649.1, read on the forward strand.
GATAACCAGTCTGATGAATTACCTCAGGACACAATGGGGTATTCGCAGGAGCTATTCCCAGCCCAACAAACTTCCACCTTTGAAAGGTCAATGGAGGAACAGCCAGAAATGTTGTGCCCGGATTCACAACCATTAACTGTGGTAAATGCACCACGCACTGAAATGCAAGGCGAGTCCGAGGACTTTGAAACCCAAATCCCAGAGCAATTTGGGCAGGAGGGGTTGCAATTGCAGGAGGTCGGCCGACAAGATCTGGAAGACGACGTTGGAGTGAGCTGCGCAGAGGTTGTTCTGGGGAGCTCTACTCCACGGCGGCGGCCCCCCACAATGACATATGACGAGTTTGAGTAAATGGAAGAGGAGGGTATGGACAATGTGGACATAGACCCAGATTTTGTTTGTGAACGAGAACATCGCCGTCGTAGCAGCAGCACAGATGAGTCTGTTGAAGAACCCACTGCTGCACGAGTTCGCCTTGTGCCACAAGGTAGGCGGCGCGCAATTTCAGGCACCACAAGCGTGGAAGTTCAAGTGAGAGGCAAAAGAGGCGCAAACAGAAATCGCCAGCAAGGCAGGTGCTCCAAAGTCTGGGCTTTCTTTGAAGACTGCACTGAGGATGGTACTATGGCGATTTGCAAGGTGTGCAAGACCCGCCTGAGCAGGGGGAAAAGTATTAACAACCTCTCCACCACCAGCATGAGCCGCCACATGCTATCCAAACATCCCACTCTGTGGGCAAACGCGGCAGGACAGGGTACCAGCAACACTGCCTCCCTTGGGGTCACCAGACTCACCACCAGACCCACCTCAGCAGCAGCAGTAGCCCAGCCATTGCGTGGTTCACAACATTCACAAACATCAGACGCTGACACTGTTACTTTCCGGAGTAGTGCTCTTGAGGTCTCCCAGTGTTCATCAAACACAACAACCAACAGCCCTTCAGTGTGCAGCCCTACGATTCAGTTGTCTGTCTCGGAGATGTTTGATCGCAAGAGGAAATTGCCAGCAAATGACCCCCGGGCCGTGGCAGTAACAGCCAGAATAGCCAAGCTTCTGGCCTGCGAAATGCTGCCATATCGAGTGGTGGAGACAAACAGCTTCAAGGGCATGATGTCAGTGGCCATCCCACGTTACGTGGTTCCCAGCCGCTACCACTTTGCGCGCTCTGCAGTGCCTGAGTTGCATGAGCACGTGGTCAGAAAAATAACCCGAAGCTTGAAGAATGCCGTTGCCTGCAAGGTTCACCTCACCACTGACACCTGGACGAGTGCGTTTGGCCAGGGTCATTACATCTCCCTTACCGCGCACTGGGTGAACCTTGTGGAGCCTGGCAGCGATTCCTCACCTGCTACGGCGCGGGTGTTGCCCACACCGCAAAAAACTGCACCGCCGTCCCTCCCACTGGATAACAACAGTAGCACCTACCTCTCTGACTCCTTCTCCTCCAACGCATCTCAAAGCTGTACCTCATCCGGAAACGCTAACCCAGCACCAGCAGCAGTAGGATCGTGGAAGCAGTGCAGCACAGCTGTTGGCATGCGTCAGCAAGTGTTGCTGAAGCTGATCTGCCTTGGGGATAAGCAGCACACAGGGGAGGAAATTTGGAGGGGAATAAAGGAACAGACGGATTTGTGGCTGGCACCGCTGGACCTGAAACCGGGCATGGTTGTGTGTGATAATGGGAGTAATCTCATTCGCGCTTTAAGGTTGGCTAAGCTGACACACATCCCTTGCCTGGCGCACGTGATGAACCTAGTAGTTCAGCGGTTCCTGAGGACATACCCAGGCGTGTCCGATCTTCTGTTGAAGGTGCGACGAGTGGCCAAACATTGTAGAAATTCCAGTACTGCTTCGGGGGCACTCGCCAAGATGCAGGAGCGCTTCAATCTCCCCCACCATCACTTGCTGTGTGATGTCCCTACGCGCTGGAATTCTACGCTGCACATGCTAGCCCGCTTTTGCGAGCAGAAGAGTGCAGTGGTCCAGTACATGACGGCGCAGTACCGAGGCGCATCCGGACAGCTGCCAAGCTTCTGTGGATACGATTGGGCCAACATGTTGGACCTCTGCCAAAACCTCCAAAATTTTAAGCAGTCCACGTCAGTGGTGCTCAAATACCCCTTTTAAAAATTCGAATTTGGTCGAATTCGAATAGTAAATTATTCGAGGTCAGTCGAATATTCGAGTCGAATATTTTTTACTATTCGATTCGACCTCGGACTTCGAGCTCACTATTCGAGTCGGTATTCGAGCTCACTATTCGAGCTGACTATTCGAATTGGCCCAAAATAGCTTCCAACACTTGTTTTGAGGGTGAATGATGCAAGAAACATCTTTTTTTCCAAGTAACAACAGCAAGTGATTATGTGGGGATGTTCCTTTAAAAAAAAATGTGGAAAGAGAAGTTGTGTCCTTAATTTGGTTCAGTAGTGTAGTGTTACTGTATATACTTGTTCTTCTTCTTCTTTATCTTTCTTAATCTTCTTCTAGATCTTCTTCTTCTTCTTCTTCTTCTTCTTCATCATCTTCTTCTTCTTCTTCATCTTCATCTTCTTCATCTTCTTCTTCATCTTCTTCTTCTTCTTCTTCATCTTCTTCTTCTTCTTCATCTTCTTCATCTTCTTCATCTTCATCTTCTTCATCTTCATCTTCTTCATCTTCATCTTCTTCTTCATCTTCTTCATCTTCTTCATCTTCTTCATCTTCTTCTTCTTCTTCTTCATCTTCTTCTTCTTCTTCTTCATCTTCTTCATCTTCTTCTTCTTCTTCTTCATCTTCTTCATCATCTTCTTCTTCTTCTTCATCTTCATCTTCTTCATCTTCTTCTTCATCTTCTTCATCTTCTTCTTCATCTTCTTCTTCTTCATCTTCTTCTTCTTCATCTTCTTCTTCTTCTTCTTCATCTTCTTCATCATCTTCTTCTTCTTCTTCATCTTCATCTTCTTCATCTTCTTCTTCATCTTCTTCTTCTTCATCTTCTTCTTCTTCTTCATCTTCATCTTCTTCATCTTCATCTTCTTCTTCTTCATCTTCTTCTTCATCTTCTTCTTCATCTTCTCCTTCTCCTTCTTTTTCAATATCGTCTTCTTCTTCTTCTTCACGTATTTCTCTTTTCAAATTTTTTTTTAAAGAAATGCAGCTATTTTTGAGCGTAACAAATAGCTGGTGGGCGCACGCATGTTGGAAGCGCCATTGTATGTGCTCCCTGGCAGTGGAAACACAAAGACAGCAGGAGGTAAATTCAGCAGCAGGAGGAGGAGGATGAGTGTGTGGCAGCAGGCAGTCAATGAGGCAGGCAGCTCGCCGTGACATAATAGCCCTGGTACCTAGCGGTGATACCAGGGCTGTAAATAAACACAACAGGAGGTCCCAGACAGCGGTCGTGCAGCCCACATTGTGTCCAATACACAACTGGGACAACACAGTTTTCAACCCGGGCACCTCAGAAAAATTAAACCTTTTTTTTTTTTTATTGGTTTTTTTTGGTTTTGGTTTTACAACCAATATAGCTATTGTTTTGACGTAATAGCTGGTGGCAGAGTGGCAGCAGAAGGTAATTCTGTGTACCCTGGCAGTGGGAAACACAGACAGACAGCAGCAGCAGGAGGAATGGAGGAGCAGTGTGAGCAGCTATTGTTGTGACGTAATAGCTGGTGGCAGAGTGGCAGCAGACGGTAATTCTGTGTACCCTGGCAGTGGGAAACACAGACAGACAGCAGCAGCAGGAGGAATGGAGGAGCAGTGTGAGTGTGGCAGCAGGTAGGCAGCGTGACATAATAGCCCTGGTACCTAGCGGTGATACCAGGGCTGTAAATAAACACAACAGGAGGTCCCAGACAGCGGTCGTGCAGCCCACATTGTGTCCAATACACAACTGGGACAACACAGTTTTCAACCCGGGCACCTCAGAAAAATTAAACCTTTTTTTTTTTTTATTGGTTTTTTTTGGTTTTGGTTTTACAACCAATATAGCTATTGTTTTGACGTAATAGCTGGTGGCAGAGTGGCAGCAGAAGGTAATTCTGTGTACCCTGGCAGTGGGAAACACAGACAGACAGCAGCAGCAGGAGGAATGGAGGAGCAGTGTGAGCAGCTATTGTTGTGACGTAATAGCTGGTGGCAGAGTGGCAGCAGACGGTAATTCTGTGTACCCTGGCAGTGGGAAACACAGACAGACAGCAGCAGCAGGAGGAATGGAGGAGCAGTGTGAGTGTGGCAGCAGGTAGGCAGCGTGACATAATAGCCCTGGTACCTAGCGGTGATACCAGGGCTGTAAATAAACACAACAGGAGGTCCCAGACAGCGGTCGTGCAGCCCACATTGTGTCCAATACACAACTGGGACAACACAGTTTTCAACCCGGGCACCTCAGAAAAATTAAACCTTTTTTTTTTTTTATTGGTTTTTTTTGGTTTTGGTTTTACAACCAATATAGCTATTGTTTTGACGTAATAGCTGGTGGCAGAGTGGCAGCAGAAGGTAATTCTGTGTACCCTGGCAGTGGGAAACACAGACAGACAGCAGCAGCAGGAGGAATGGAGGAGCAGTGTGAGCAGCTATTGTTGTGACGTAATAGCTGGTGGCAGAGTGGCAGCAGACGGTAATTCTGTGTACCCTGGCAGTGGGAAACACAGACAGACAGCAGCAGCAGGAGGAATGGAGGAGCAGTGTGAGTGTGGCAGCAGGTAGGCAGCGTGACATAATAGCCCTGGTACCTAGCGGTGATACCAGGGCTGTAAATAAACACAACAGGAGGTCCCAGACAGCGGTCGTGCAGCCCACATTGTGTCCAATACACAACTGGGACAACACAGTTTTCAACCCGGGCACCTCAGAAAAATTAAACCTTTTTTTTTTTTTATTGGTTTTTTTTGGTTTTGGTTTTACAACCAATATAGCTATTGTTTTGACGTAATAGCTGGTGGCAGAGTGGCAGCAGAAGGTAATTCTGTGTACCCTGGCAGTGGGAAACACAGACAGACAGCAGCAGCAGGAGGAATGGAGGAGCAGTGTGAGCAGCTATTGTTGTGACGTAATAGCTGGTGGCAGAGTGGCAGCAGACGGTAATTCTGTGTACCCTGGCAGTGGGAAACACAGACAGACAGCAGCAGCAGGAGGAATGGAGGAGCAGTGTGAGTGTGGCAGCAGGTAGGCAGCGTGACATAATAGCCCTGGTACCTAGCGGTGATACCAGGGCTGTAAATAAACACAACAGGAGGTCCCAGACAGCGGTCGTGCAGCCCACATTGTGTCCAATACACAACTGGGACAACACAGTTTTCAACCCGGGCACCTCAGAAAAATTAAACCTTTTTTTTTTTTTATTGGTTTTTTTTGGTTTTGGTTTTACAACCAATATAGCTATTGTTTTGACGTAATAGCTGGTGGCAGAGTGGCAGCAGAAGGTAATTCTGTGTACCCTGGCAGTGGGAAACACAGACAGACAGCAGCAGCAGGAGGAATGGAGGAGCAGTGTGAGCAGCTATTGTTGTGACGTAATAGCTGGTGGCAGAGTGGCAGCAGACGGTAATTCTGTGTACCCTGGCAGTGGGAAACACAGACAGACAGCAGCAGCAGGAGGAATGGAGGAGCAGTGTGAGTGTGGCAGCAGGTAGGCAGCGTGACATAATAGCCCTGGTACCTAGCGGTGATACCAGGGCTGTAAATAAACACAACAGGAGGTCCCAGACAGCGGTCGTGCAGCCCACATTGTGTCCAATACACAACTGGGACAACACAGTTTTCAACCCGGGCACCTCAGAAAAATTAAACCTTTTTTTTTTTTTATTGGTTTTTTTTGGTTTTGGTTTTACAACCAATATAGCTATTGTTTTGACGTAATAGCTGGTGGCAGAGTGGCAGCAGAAGGTAATTCTGTGTACCCTGGCAGTGGGAAACACAGACAGACAGCAGAAGGGCAGTACACAGCAGCAGCCCACTGTAGGTGTGAAATGTGTGGCTGCAGGCGACGTAATAGTCAAAGTGAACCAGGCTGGCTTAGTGAGCAGGAGCCAGGAGGTGGTAAAGGGTGGTAAGGCACATTAACGATGGTACTAAGTTCCGGCAGCCAGTTCATGTCCCCCTCTCGCCGACAACAGGGGCCAGGAACTCGCCTTCCACCCACGCCTGGTTCATCTTGAGAAACGTCAGTCTGTCCACAGACTTGTGAGACAGACGTGAGCGTTTCTCGGTGACCACGCCACCAGCTGCACTGAAGCAGCGCTCGGACAGCACGCTGGAAGGGGGGCAGGACAGCACTTCCAGGGCGTACTGCGCCAGCTCGCTCCAGATCTCCATGCGCTTGACCCAATACTCCATGGGATCAACAGGGGCATCGCTGTCAAGCCCGCTGTAGGACCCCATGTAGTCAGCCACCATGCGGGTCAGGCGCTGGCTGTGACCGGAGGAGGATGCTGCTGCATGCATCTCCTCTCTAGTCACTGCTGCCGGAGCCTCTACAGTCCTGTAGAGCTCGTGGCTGAGAGACAGCAGGTCTGTGGGGCGCTTGCTGCTGCTGGATGCAGGCACCTGCTGCTGCCTCTGTGCTGGCTGCTGGACAGTGGGGGTGGAAGGCTGGGGGAAGGCTTCCTCCAAGCGCTCAACAAGGGCCTGCTGCAAGCTCCTTATTTGTTGCGCTGGGTCTCCTCCTGCAGGCGGCAGGAACTGGCTCAACTTCCCCTTGAGGCGTGGGTCCAACATCATGCTGATCCAGATGTCCTCCCTCTGCTTCATCTGGATCACCCTGGGGTCCCTGCGCAGGCACGTCAGCATGTGCGCTGCCATTGGGAAGAGGCGGGCCACGTCTGCTGGCACATCGACGTCAGTGCTGTCCTCCTCATCCTCCTCCTCTGCTGCCTCATCCTCTCTCCACCCCCGCACCAACTCAGCTGCACTGCGCTGATCCCCCTCATCAGCAGCCAGGTCAGGGACCTCCACCAAGTCCTCCTCCTCCTCCCCCTCAGAGGTGGACTGTGCAGCTGCTTGCCGCTCCTGCTGGTCCAAGGCTGCCGCTCCCTGTGCCAGCAAAGCATCGAGTGCCCTGTTCAGCAGAGAAACCAGGGGCACCCACTCGCAGACCATAGCATGGTCCCTGCTCACCATGTTTGTGGCCTGCAGGAAGGGAGCCAGCACTAAGCACACCTGCTGCATGTGCCTCCAGTCATCATCGGGGACGATGGACGGGATGTTGCTGGTCTTGTCCCTTCTCTGAGCTGCGGAAACAGTGGCCAGGGCAAGGTAGTGGTTGACAGCGTGCTTCTGTTCAACCAGACGCTCCAACATCGCCAGGGTGGAGTTCCAGCGAGTCGGAACGTCAATGATCAGCCGATGGCGTGGCAGATCCAGCTCCTTTTGCACGTCTTCCAGGCTCGCACAGGCTGCAGCCGAGCGCCGGAAGTGACGCACAACGTTCCTTGCCGTTTCCAGCAGCTCGTCCATCCCCTGGTAGGTGCGCAGGAACTTCTGCACCACCAGGTTCAGCACGTGGGCAAGACAGGGGATGTGGGTCAGGTTTCCCCTGTCTATGGCAGCAACCAGATTGGCCCCATTGTCGGACACCACCTCTCCGACTCTGAGGCCTCTGGGGGTCAGCCAAATCCGCTCCTGCTCCTGGAGTTTGGCCAACACGTGGGCTGCCGTCAGCTTGGTCTTGCCAAGGCTGACCAAGTGCAGCAGCGCTTGGCAGTGGCGGGCCTTCACACTGCTGCTGAGGCGGGGGGTTTGGCCAGGTGTGGCGGAGGATGGCAGAGGATCGGAGGAACCCGCTGCAGTTCCCCTGACCCTGCGGGGTGGCACCACCCACTGTGTTGCTGCTGCTGCTGTGCCCGCTGCTGCTCTCCCATCCTCACCCCCTTCCACCAAGCTGACCCAGTGGACAGTGAAGGACAGGTAGCGGCCTGTCCCGAAGCGGCTGCTCCAGGAGTCCATGGTGACGTGGACCCTTTCACCAACCGCGTGCTCCAGCCCTCGCTCCACATTGGCCATCACAAAGCGGTGCAGTGCAGGAATGGCCTTGCGGGCGAAGAAGTGTCTGCTGGGGAGCTGCCAGTCTGGGGCTGCACAAGCAAGCAGCGCCCGCATGTCGCTCCCCTCCTGCACGAGCGTGTACGGCAGGAGTTGGGAGCACATGGCCCGTGCCAGCAAGCCGTTCAGCTGCCGCACGCGACGGCTGCTGGGAGGCAGAGCCCTAACCACCCCCTGGAAGGACTCGCTCAAAAGGCTCTGGCGTGCCTTTTTGCTGGCACGGGAATCAGCAGACGGAGCAGAGGAGGCCACTGAGGACTGGCTGCCAGAACAGGCCTCAGTGTCGGCGGCAGGAGTTGCAGAGGGGGGAGGAGCAGGGCGTTTCCGCACTCCTGCTGGTGCTGCTGGAGGAGCAGGAGGGCGGGTGGCTGCTGTTGCTGCTGCTGCTGCTGAAGGCTGTGCAGTGATGGGATTGGTGCCACTGCCAGCACCAGATGCCTTCAGCCTCTGGAACTCCTCATGCTGGTGGAAGTGTTTCGCAGAAAGGTGGTTGATCAGCGAGCTGGTGCTGAACTTCAAGGGGTCTGCACCTCTGCTCAACTTCCGCTGACAGTGGTTGCAAGTGGCGTACTTGCTGTACACTGTGGGCATGGTGAAAAACCGCCAGATTGGTGACAAAAACATCCCCCTACGGCATGGAAGCGCTGCTGCCTGTTTCCCTGTGGTGGTTGGGGGGGGGGGGGGGGTCTTGGGTGCGGCTGGTGGTGGTACTGGCTGATGCTGCTGCTGCTGCTGCTGAGCCTGAGACACCAGCAGGCTGTGGGACGCTGCCAATGCTTGCAATGATGCGCCTCCTTGCAAGGCCCACAACCGCATCCTCCTCCTCCTCCTCAGAGCTGCTGAGGACGACATCCTCTGGATGTGTTGGCACCCAGTCTCTGTCTGTCACCGGGTCATCATCATCATGCCCCTCCTGAAACATGTCCTGCTCTGATGATGACCCCCCAAACTCCTCTGCTGATGCATGGATGGGACGCTTGACTGTCGCCACAGTCTTGCTGTCCAATCCCTCCTCCCCCAAAGTGCCCATCAGCATCTCCTCCTCCAAATCGCCAACAACAGCATTCAATTGACTCATCATGCCTGGGGTCAAAAGAGTGCTGAGTGACAGGTCGGCGACTGACGGTGAACTGGCCTCCTCCCCAGGCCCTGCTGGGCGGCTGCTGCGAACAGGGGTGGTGGTGGTGAGGGTGGAGGCCTCGGATGCAGAGCTGATGGCGGGCTGCTCATCCTCCGTCATGAGTTGCACCACAGTGTCTGCATCCTTTTCCTCAATGGGACGTTTCCGACCCGGCTGGAGGAAAATGGGAGCAGGTGCTACACGCTGCTGCTGCTGTGTCTCTGCAGCGTGAGTTGCAGATGCTCCTCCTGGGCGGCGCCCAAGGCGTCCACGGCCAGTGGCTATGGGAGGAATGTTAGCCACTGACGCTGCTGCTGCTGCTGCGGAACTGTGCATGGTGGCGCGCCCGCGGCCGCGGCTTGCCACAATGCTGCTCCCTCTCTTCCTGATTCCCTTGCTGCCCTTCCCCTTGCCCAAACCGCGCTGGCTGCCACTTCCAGACATCTTCAATGTTTTGGGCGTATAGACAAAAGTTTTGTAAAAGGGCGGGTGAAAAGTGGGGTACTTTAATGGAGTGGGTTGGTTGGTGAGGTGACTGAGTGAGTGTCCCCTAGTACAGTAAGTAAGTATTAACAGTCAGGAAGTACAACTAGCAGTTACAATAATCAGTAGTAGTAATCACAAGTAAATTTAGTGTGTGTACACTCAGACAGTGAGTGCACGCACGCAGGAGCTAGTAGCCTATGGACACAGTGACTGAGTGTCCTAGACTCCTAGTACGGTAAGAGTAAGTAAGTAGTAACAGTAAGTAGAACTAACTAATAACAATAATCAATCAGCGATCAGAAGGAAATGGAGTGTGGGTGGTGTGTGTGTACACTCAGACAGTGAGTGCACGCACGCAGGAGCTAGTAGCCTATGGACACAGTGACTGAGTGTCCTAGACTCCTAGTACAGTAAGAGTAAGTAAGTAGTAACAGTAAGTAGAACTAACTAATAACAATAATCAATCAGCGATCAGAAGGAAATGGAGTGTGGGTGGTGTGTGTACACTCAGACAGTGAGTGCACGCACGCAGGAGCTAGTAGCCTATGGACACAGTGACTGGGTGTCCTAGACTCCTAGTACAGTAAGAGTAAGTAAGTAGTAACAGTAAGTAGTAGAACTAACTAATAACAATAATCAATCAGCGATCAGAAGGAAATGGAGTGTGGGTGGTGTGTGTACACTCAGACAGTGAGTGCACGCACGCAGGAGCTAGTAGCCTATGGACACAGTGACTGAGTGTCCTAGACTCCTAGTACAGTAAGTAGTAACAGTAAGTAGTAGAACTAACTAATAACAATAATCAATCAGCGATCAGAAGGAAATGGAGTGTGGGTGGTGTGTGTACACTCAGACAGTGAGTGCACGCACGCAGGAGCTAGTAGCCTATGGACACAGTGACTGAGTGTCCTAGACTCCTAGTACAGTAAGTAGTAACAGTAAGTAGTAGAACTAACTAATAACAATAATCAATCAGCGATCAGAAGGAAATGGAGTGTGGGTGGTGTGTGTACACTCAGACAGTGAGTGCACGCACGCAGGAGCTAGTAGCCTATGGACACAGTGACTGAGTGTCCTAGACTCCTAGTACAGTAAGAGTAAGTAAGTAGTAACAGTAAGTAGAACTAACTAATAACAATAATCAATCAGCGATCAGAAGGAAATGGAGTGTGGGTGGTGTGTGTACACTCAGACAGTGAGTGCACGCACGCAGGAGCTAGTAGCCTATGGACACAGTGACTGGGTGTCCTAGACTCCTAGTACAGTAAGAGTAAGTAAGTAGTAACAGTAAGTAGTAGAACTAACTAATAACAATAATCAATCAGCGATCAGAAGGAAATGGAGTGTGGGTGGTGTGTGTACACTCAGACAGTGAGTGCACGCACGCAGGAGCTAGTAGCCTATGGACACAGTGACTGAGTGTCCTAGACTCCTAGTACAGTAAGTAGTAACAGTAAGTAGTAGAACTAACTAATAACAATAATCAATCAGCGATCAGAAGGAAATGGAGTGTGGGTGGTGTGTGTACACTCAGACAGTGAGTGCACGCACGCAGGAGCTAGTAGCCTATGGACACAGTGACTGAGTGTCCTAGACTCCTAGTACAGTAAGAGTAAGTAAGTAGTAACAGTAAGTAGAACTAACTAATAACAATAATCAATCAGCGATCAGAAGGAAATGGAGTGTGGGTGGTGTGTGTACACTCAGACAGTGAGTGCACGCACGCAGGAGCTAGTAGCCTATGGACACAGTGACTGGGTGTCCTAGACTCCTAGTACAGTAAGAGTAAGTAAGTAGTAACAGTAAGTAGTAGAACTAACTAATAACAATAATCAATCAGCGATCAGAAGGAAATGGAGTGTGGGTGGTGTGTGTACACTCAGACAGTGAGTGCACGCACGCAGGAGCTAGTAGCCTATGGACACAGTGACTGAGTGTCCTAGACTCCTAGTACAGTAAGTAGTAACAGTAAGTAGTAGAACTAACTAATAACAATAATCAATCAGCGATCAGAAGGAAATGGAGTGTGGGTGGTGTGTGTACACTCAGACAGTGAGTGCACGCACGCAGGAGCTAGTAGCCTATGGACACAGTGACTGAGTGTCCTAGACTCCTAGTACAGTAAGAGTAAGTAAGTAGTAACAGTAAGTAGAACTAACTAATAACAATAATCAATCAGCGATCAGAAGGAAATGGAGTGTGGGTGGTGTGTGTACACTCAGACAGTGAGTGCACGCACGCAGGAGCTAGTAGCCTATGGACACAGTGACTGGGTGTCCTAGACTCCTAGTACAGTAAGAGTAAGTAAGTAGTAACAGTAAGTAGTAGAACTAACTAATAACAATAATCAATCAGCGATCAGAAGGAAATGGAGTGTGGGTGGTGTGTGTACACTCAGACAGTGAGTGCACGCACGCAGGAGCTAGTAGCCTATGGACACAGTGACTGAGTGTCCTAGACTCCTAGTACAGTAAGTAGTAACAGTAAGTAGTAGAACTAACTAATAACAATAATCAATCAGCGATCAGAAGGAAATGGAGTGTGGGTGGTGTGTGTACACTCAGACAGTGAGTGCACGCACGCAGGAGCTAGTAGCCTATGGACACAGTGACTGAGTGTCCTAGACTCCTAGTACAGTAAGAGTAAGTAAGTAGTAACAGTAAGTAGAACTAACTAATAACAATAATCAATCAGCGATCAGAAGGAAATGGAGTGTGGGTGTGTGTACACTCAGACAGTGAGTGCACGCACGCAGGAGCTAGTAGCCTATGAACACAGTGACTGAGTGTCCTAGACTCCTAGTACAGTAAGAGTAAGTAGTAACAGTAAGTAGAACTAACTAATTACAATAATCAATCAGCGATCAGAAGGAAATAGAGTGTGTGTTGTGTGTGTACACTCAGACAGTGAGTGCGCACACGCAGGAGCTAGTAGCCTATATGAACAGTGACAGTGAGTGTCCCTACGGGTACAGTAAGAGTAAGTAGTAAGTAAGTACAACTAACAATAATCAATCAGTAATCAGAAGGAAATAGAGTGTGTGTACACACAGACAGTGAGTGAGTGCACACACGCAGGAGCTAGCTAGTAGCCTATAAACAGTGACAGTCAGTGAGTGTCCTACTCCTAGTACAGTATAACTACAATACTATTAGTAAAGGACAGCAGAAATACTGGTATAGATGATGAGAGAAATAAACAGAGGACAGCTGCCCACAGAGGCAAGGCCCCCCTGAGGCCTAAACCTGTAAGCTTGCAGCAGCTGCCTGTCTCTAATGTAACACACAAGCTACTAACTAAAATACAATGTCTATCTAAATAACAACAATACAGGTGTATATGGCAGGTGTAGGTGAGCAAAAACGCTAGGTAAATGAACACAATAGAGCACTTGCTAAGCCAAAGCACAAAGGAGCAGATCTCTCTCTGTACAAGTCTCAGGCAAGCATGGAAAACCCGAACATGGCGGCCGCTATTTATAGGGTAGGGGCTGGCCAGGGTCCCCCTCTGTGATTGGCTGCCGTCAGAGGGCCTGGGAGCCCTCTGATTGGCTCTAAGCACATCAATCTGGGCTATGACGCTATTCGAGCTCGGTACCGAGCTCGAATAGCGCCGGTTTGCTCGAATAGCTCGAATAGTGAATGGGCTATTCGAGTGTTCTCGAATAGCCCATTCGAATAGCTACAGCTATTCGGAGCTCGAATACCGAGCTCGAATAGCTGAAAAAGAGCTCGAATATTCGAGCTACTCGAATATTCGAGCTCTGCTGAGCACCACTAGTCCACGTTGCTTGTGAGCAGTGACAACTCTTCAGTCAGCATTACCATACCACTGCTGTGTTTACTGAAGAGGTCAATGTTGAAAATCAAGGAAACAGCTGTCATGATGCAACTGGGGGAATCTGAAGGAGAAAACGATCAGCGTGATGGTACCAACATCAGGCCATCCGCCTCAGGAAACGCTGGCCCCAGCAGCTATGACGAAGAAGAGGAGGAGGAACAGCTGGAGTTGGAGCAGGAATTTCATGCCACCACTGACGAGGGCCAGAGTGGTGCACGTTGGACTTCCACAATTCAGCGCGAATGGTCAGCAGAAGCAGACCAGGAAGAAGGTGACGACTATGATGCATCACAACAACTATCACAACGCTCACAAGAGGATGATGAGGATTCTGGCAGGACTCTGGCACACATGGCTCAATTCATGCTAGACTGCATTGAACGCGACCCACGCATTGTGCGCATTCTGGACAACACCAATTACTGGGTTTATACACTTCTGGATCCACGGTGCAAACACAATGTTCCAAAACTGCTTGAAGAAAGAGTCAGACAGGTCAAAATGGAAGAATACCAGCAGGCCCTTGTGGAGACTTTAGAGAGGTGATTGACATCCTCCCCCTCCTCTAGCCAGTTGTACGCCAACAGACTGACTTCCGCAAACCCAGGACGACCAGGAGGGCAGCAAACAACACAAGCCGCAGCTAGTGCCCAAAAGGGAATGGTATCGGCAGTGTCCTTGGAGTGGGAAAATTTTCTGACACCCATGCAGCAGCAGCCCACAGAACAGCAAGCGTGCAGATCCACCTCCAACACCGATCGCCTGGAGAAGATGGTCAAGGACTACATGTCAGATGGCGTAGCTGTGTTGAACAATCCATCTGCACCCTTCAACTATTGGGTATCGAAGCTAGACACCTGGCACGAACTGGCAATGTACGCAATAGAGGTGCTGGCTTGCCCGGCAGCCAGCGTTATGTCGGAACGCTGTTTCAGTGCTGCCGGAGGCATCGTCACAGATCGGCGTATCCGCCTCACCACAGAAAATGCAGACCGTCTGACTCAAATTAAAATGAATCAATCCTGGATTGGAAACGACTATGCAACACTCCCGGACCCCAACCAAGTAACATGAACAATGACCATCTGTGATGGGTTAGCGTTGCCGGTCCCTGTTTATGGAACCTCTCATCTTTATTACATTTATGACTGCATGGCGGTAAAAAGCATGCTATCCGCACGCTTCTTGTCCTCCTGCAAGGCCTGGGTTGTTGTGTCTCAAAGCGTGGCCTTCTCCTCCTGCGCCTCCTCCTGTTCCATCACATCTGCTGCTGCTGGGTTAGCGTTGCCGGTCCCTGTTTATGGAACCTCTCATCTTTATTACATTTATGACTGCATGGCGGTAAAAAGCATGCTATCCGCACGCTTCTTGTCCTCATGCAAGGCCTGGGTTGTTGTGTCTCAAAGCGTGGCCTTCTCCTCCTGCGCCTCCTCCTGTTCCATAACGTGTGCTGCTGCTGCTGCTGGGTTAGCGTTGCCGGTCCCTGTTTATGGAACCTCTCATCTTTATTACATTTATGACTGCGTGGCGGTAAAAAGCATGCTATCCGCACGCTTCTTGTCCTCCTGCAAGGCCTGGGTTGTTGTGTCTCAAAGCGTGGCCTTCTCCTCCTGCGCCTCCTCCTGTTACATCACGTGTGCTGCTGCTGGGTTAGCGTTTCCGGTCCCTGTTTATGGAACCTCTTATCTTAATACATTTATGACTGCATGGCGGTACAAAGCATGCTATCTGCACGCTTCTTGTCCTCATGCAAGGCCTGGGTTGTTGTGTCTCAAAAAGCGTGGCCTTCTCCTCCTGCGCCTCCTCCTGTTCCATCACGTGTGCTGCTGCTGGGTTAGCGTTGCCGGTCCCTGTTTATGGAACCTCTCATCTTTATTACATTTATGACTGCATGGCGGTAAAAAGAATGCTATCCGCACGCTTCTTGTCCTCATGCAAGGCCTGGGTTGTTTTGTTTCAAAGCGTGGCCTTCTCCTCCTGCGCCTCCTCCTGTTACATCACGTGTGCTGCTGCTGGGTTAGCGTTTCCGGTCCCTGTTTATGGAACCTCTTATCTTTATTACATTTATGACTGCATGGCGGTACAAAGCATGCTATCCGCACGCTTCTTGTCCTCATGCAAGGCCTGGGTTGTTGTGTCTCAAAAAGCGTGGCCTTCTCCCCCTGCGCCTCCTCCTGTTCCATCACGTGTGCTGCTGCTGGTGCTGGGTTAGCGTTACCGGTCCCTTTTCCTGGAACCTCTTCTCTGTATTACATTTATGACTGCATGGCGACAAAAAAGCATGTTACCTGTGCAAAGAAACATGACATTTTCCACATTTAAAAGACAGTTTTTCCTTTGAAACTTTACAATCAATTTTCTCAAAAACTATAAGCTCTTTTTCAAATATTTTTTTTCCTCTTGTACCCACTCCCAAGGTGCACATACCCTGCAAATTTGGGTTATGTAGCATGTAAGGAAGCTTTACAAAGCACGAAAGTTCGGGTCCCCATTGACTTCCATTATGTTCGGAGTTCGGCGCGAACACCCGAACATCGCGGCGATGTTCGGCGAACGTTCGCGAACCCGAACATCTAGGTGTTCGCCCAACACTAGAGTTGTCCTCATGCGGGCAATTCTCCCAGAGGTACCTGTGTTTGCCGGGGCAAGTCAAATTTAGTGAAGAAGCCTGCGGGCTCAATAACACAGAATGCGAGGCTACCATTCAAAAGATCCACCCTGAAGCCAAACCGATAGTTCCGGTGGCTGAAGGAAAGGTTTGTTTTTTTAGCATCATGTCTAAGGACACATTCAAGGTACATTTTCATAATTGTTCCGATAAGGGGGATCTGTCAAGGGGAACATATTGGGTGAGCGGAGATCCCATATGGATCCAGTCATCCAGGTTTGATGACGTTATTTCTCAAATTGTTAAGAGAACTCTAAAGTTCAAAGTTTCACGGGAAGTTCCCATCCTAAAAGAGAACACGACATGGGACGAAGGGGAACAGGGTTTGATCCAAGATGACCACACTTTGTTACAACGGTTAAACAAACAGTACACTAAGTTAGAGGTAAGATTTCACCATGATCCAGGTGATCTTAACGAGGTAGAACACAAAAATAAGCAGGTGAGTTCCAGTCTGACCTGGTGGAAAAGGTTTCCGGTGATGTTCCAGGGACACTCGGACTGGGCCTCTGCAGGTCAAAAGTTCTTCCTACACCCACTGGTCGTCTGGATGGGAATGACAACTTTAGGCATCATTATCCAGGTGAGGTTGTGTGTTAAAATTACGTAGAACAAATTAACCTGGTCAAGAGATTGGTGCCTCATAAACAATCTCATGAACCAATATTTTTAAATTAAGCGATATACAGGGTTACGGGTATAGGTTTAGTAGTACCGGTGATGGAGCTGATTGTATAAAGGCGCTCTTTTAGAAGGCACCTGGCACTGCTCCGTTGTGTAACAACCAAACGAGTTTCACTTTTCTGTGGTCATGCAAGTTTGTGAGTGATACGCAAGTGACGCAAATGCTGAGCATGTGGTATAGAGGGACTTAGAAGTATGGCCTCCCCAGAGAGCCTGGTTACAGGAAGACCAAGAGGTCTTGCTCTCTCTCTTCCAGGGATAACCGCCTAGAGCAGAGAAGTTGTGTGAGCACGGACATCTAAAAGTGAAACCTAAAGAAAAGAAACCAGGTACAGGTGGTTTCAGAAGCTGGGATCTGCGGGTCAAGCCTTTTTAGGGGGGATTGTTATAATTTAAGTAGGGCTCAGTTATTTGGACTGAGTTAGTCAAAAAGGCTTGAGGAGCAGACCTGCCCTTTAAGGGGATCTTCTCTTAGAGAGAAAATCTTCAGTTCTGTCAGAACTAGAACATACCAAGAAGCTGTTCTATGGACAAGGCCACAGGTCTCCCTGCCCTGGGGATGTACACCACTAGAACAATAAACATCAGCCATATTTATTAAACACCACATCCTTGTATGTATGTCAAAAGCCGCATTGAATATTAATCGAGTAGGTGTGTATGATGACACCACGAGTGGGTCCACCAATAGTCTGATCTAGGGGATGGTGAAGATGATGTCATATTTAACTCTTTTCTAGTTGGTATTAAAGCCAGAGTGAGCTATGGGAGCTCACTCTGCTTCTTACTTTCACACTAGCTCGCAATGCTGACTGGGACCTCTAAGTATGTTCATTCCTTTCTGTAATCTGATATAATGTATGCTGTGCATAGGTAGTCTAGTGTAACGTAGGTTAGAAAGAAGGTACCTGATTGACTTCAGCAGGAAGTTTAATCAAGAAGCTTGTAACGCAACATGAAGATTGGCGTGGCTAGGATATGATGAACTGTATCTATCTGTATTTCTGTTTTCTGAATAAACTCCATAAACATTGAAGAAGCCTGAGAAAAGTCTATCTCCTGCTTGCTGTGTTGAGAGTCAAGTTATCTCACAGTCTGTGAGACGCAACTATAAGAAGTTGATGGTGTCGAAGCAAGGTGATTTAGAACAGTTTCTAACAACCTCTTTAATAATTTACACTTATTAGACAGAGGGGAAGGACTCAATAGCTTAATTAAAGCAGTAAGGGCAGCCATACTATCCAAAGAAAAAAAAAGAATATTCATATATATATATATATATATATATATATATATATATATATATATATATATATATATATATATATATGTATATATACATATATATATACATATATATATATATATATATATATATATATATATATATATATATATATATATACATATACATACACTTAGATATGCTAATACTCTACTTGCATAACGTGTATTGTACTGTCCACATTTTGATTTCAGTGAATGTTATACAGTAAATAAAAAGAAAATTATTCCAGGCACTTTCCATTTTTACTACTACCTCTGCCTGAAGCCAATTCTCCTGATGTCATTTCCTCCCTTACTCTTTTTTTCTCCTAGAAACTGCACTGTCATATCTAGCTTGCTTTGCAAACACATGTGGGCACAGCATAGAGCGTATTTCAGCAGCTTCTGCAGAGGAGTGGGGTGTATTTCCCTTCTCAGCCTCCTATCCCACTGAACTACCAGAATGTGGGAGGGGAGATAACAAACTTCCCTCTCCTTGGCAATGTGCCAGAATAGAGCCAAGCTGACTGAGATAAGATTCATTTACACAGAAACCTTTATAGCATGCTTGCAATGCAGGGGCAGAATGTAGACTACATAATAAACACAGAGCAATGGAATTTGATTTTATGGCTGACAATTCCACTTCAAAGATAGATTAGACAGGGCTTTTAAATAAAAAGAATATCTGCTGCCAGTGAAAGTAGATGTCAGGGGAGGACTGGCCAGGGGGGATGGGGGGTGATTTCCCCCCAGGCTGCCTTTCATTTAATGATTTAGGGCTGGTGCATGGCCTGCTGCATTCAGGTTATTGTATAAGGCAATGTGAACCACTAGGTTGGCTGAGGGAAATAAAAGTCCAATTAGCAATTAGAGGGCGGGAAAGTAAATATACACAGAACGATGCAGAGCAGAGGCTTGCCTGGAGGGTCCATGGGGAAAAAAAACTCTGTCTGCTCTCTTACCATCATAGCTCCCAACTTTCCCTCTTTTGAAGGGACTCTTTGGATATAAGTGTGTGTGGGGGGGGGACCATTTGGGCTGAGGCTGCCATGAGCATGGGCCTCTAGTTTGTGTTTTCCTCCCAGGCCAAAAGGTCCCAGTCCTCCCCTGGTAGATGTTCAACATCCTGAAGAACACCTGCTTAGTGTGATATTTAAAGTGGACCCAAATTAAAAATACAATATTTCAGAAATAAAATCTATTTTCTAAATTATAATAATAAATAGCACCCTTTTTTCAACTGCTCGATGACAAATATAAAATATTTTACATTTATTGGAGAAACCCCTCCCTTCCTTTCATATTGCCGGGACAGAATCTGGCAAACTGGTGAAGTAGATGGTGTCCAGCAAAGGAGGAATTGCTAATGGCTGCCACCTGTATAATCCTAGTTATGAAAAGAGAAGGATGAAAAGCATGCACTGAAATGCTCATAGGCTTGAAGGAGTGTTTATTTATCTTTGTATGTGTCAGAGTGGTGCAACTAAATATTTTGAATTAAAAAAATGTTTGGTTTGGGTCCACTTTAAGGTGTTTTCATCTAGATACCTGCCTCTCAATAATTGCATGCAAATGTTAATTTTTACATAGTATTGACATATTCTTTGGAGTTGTGTGGAGACACAAACCCACACAAAAAGTGAAGGTATGAACTCCATGAAAGTATTTTTCTTGATAGTACTTTAACTCATGACCCTAGAACTGTACATCTATGTGAACTATTGCAAAAAAAACAGACTATAACGAATGTCGATCAACTAAATCCAGCACTTTGAGCGTTGAGATTTATTTTGATACTTTATTATACTTATTGATACAAACCTTGCTTATCTTTTGCTTATATTAGTTTCACAATTAAAAAAATGAGTGCTTCCACATTTCTGTAAAAATGTGGAATGATCACCATATAGACTGCAGAAGAATTACTTTTTTTATATATATATATCACTAGAGTTGGGCCGAACGGTTCGCCTGCAAACGGTTCCATGCGAACTTCCGTGGTTCGCGTTCGCGTCCCGCAGGCGAACGTTTGCGGAAGTTCGGTTCGCCCCATAATGCACCATGGAGGGTCAACTTTGACCCTCTACATCACAGTCAGCAGGCCCAGTGTAGCCAATTAGGCTACACTAGCCCCTGGAGCCCCACCCCCCTTATATAAGGCAGGCAGCGGCGGCCATTACGGTCACTCGTGTGCCTGCATTAGTGAGAGTAGGGCGAGCTGCTGCAGACTGTCTCTCATAGGGAAAGATTAGTTAGGCTTAGCTTGTTCCTGGCTGCATACCTGTTTAGGATAAGGACCAGAGGCGCCAAAAAGAGTAAAAACAATACTATGTTTAAAAACTTGGGGGGAAACGTATTCACCACCCTTTCAACAGACCAAAAGCCAATGGAAACCACAATGTTTGGTCAAAAAATTCATCAATTTATTGGTACTCCCAGGTGCTACGCGTTTCACGGGATTATCCCGCTTCCTCAGGCAATCAAACAGGAGTACAAGCGATTAGGGGTCTGGAACGAACTAGAGCGCCTCGTTCCAGACCCCCAATCGCTTGAACTCCTGTTTGATTGCCTGAGGAAGCGGGATAATCCCGTGAAACGCGTAGCACCTGGGAGTACCAATAAATTGATGAATTTTTTGACCAAACATTGTGGTTTCCATTGGCTTTTGGTCTGTTGAAAGGGTGGTGAATACGTTTCCCCCCAAGTTTTTAAACATAGTATTGTTTTTACTCTTTTTGGCGCCTCTGGTCCTTATCCTAAACAGAATGCAGTCCACCTGTGGTGGCAAGGATCTTTCCTAATTTCTTCTACAGAGAGCGACATCTTACACCTGAGTGGGGTCAGGTTCTAATTCTCCCCACCCGCATATGGAGTGGTTGCCTAGGGGCAACCCATGTTTGTGAGTATAAATCTATTTCGATTAATTGTGTCTCTATTGCTTTGAAATACCACACCATTTGGGCTCTCGGTCTTTTGTTTTTTGTCTCTTAACTGGCTGCATACCTGTTCTGTGAACCCACCACTGCATACCTGTACTGTGAACCCACCACTGCATACCTGTTCATTGAACCCACCACTGCATACCTGTTCAGTGAACCCACCACTGCATACCTGTTCAGTGAACCTGCCACTGCATACCTGTTCTGTGAACCCGCCACTGCATACCTGTTCCGTGAACCCACCACTGCATACCTGTTCAGTGAACCCACCACTGCATACCTGTTGTGTTCAGTGAACCCGCCACTGCATACCTGTTCTGTTCAGTGGACCCGCCACTGTATACCTGTTCAGTGAACCCGCCACTGCATACCTGTTGTGTTCAGTGAACCTGCCACTGCATACCTGTTCTGTTCAGTGAACCCGCCACTATATACCTGTTCAGTGAACCCGCCACTGTATACCTGTTCAGTGTTCAATGTGATTTCTGCCCTTAAAACGCTGCTTTGCGTCAAATCCAGATTTTTCCCGGGGACTTTTGGCGTGTATCCCACTCCGCCATGCCCCCCTCCAGGTGTTAGACCCCTTGAAACATCTTTTCCATCACTTTTGTGGCCAGCAGAATTTTTTTTTTCAAAGTTCGCCTCCCCATTGAAGTCTATTGCGGTTCGCGAACTTTTCCGCGAACCGAACGTTCCGCGGAAGTTCGCGAACCCGGTTCGCGAACCTAAAATCAGAGGTTCGGCCCAACTCTATATATCACCAATATTTTCTGTAGCACTGTACATAGTACAAAACAAATACTGAGGAACATAGATACATGAGAAGTTCAAAACACTGTACAATCAGGACTTCCAGCAATTCAAGCACAAATACATACATAGTAGTGGTTTGAGACATCACTAATATTGGTACACATTCATACTGTAAATTACAGCAAACCAAGAAACAATAGCAGGAGGTCACTACTTTTTGCGAGCTTACAATCTAAAGAGTAGTGAAGTGGAGATACTAGGGAAAGAGACAAAGGAGTTAAGAGATGAGGCACTGCGATCTACAGCAAATTATAGGCTTTTCTGAAAAGGTGTGCTTTGAGAATACCTTTGAAGGTTTCCAGGCTCAGAGCATTGCAGACAGGCTTGTAGGAGAGAGTTCCAAAGAAGAGGTAATGCTTGTGAGAAGCCCCGGATGGGGGAGTTAAAAAAGGTGACCAAGCTAGAAAACAGAGTTAGAGTAGGTTCACACTTGTTTTAAAAACGTATCCGTGGCTCCTTTTTTTGGCCCGGATCAAAAACAGAGCCACGGATACCAATGTTAAAATAGCTGCCTTCTTCACTCAATTTAAAAACGGATCCATTTGCGTTTAGGTGGATCTGTGTTGAAAACCTGAATGGATGGTCCAGTTTTGCATGATTTTCACGGACCGCACATGGAGCTGGATACATGGAGGGGTAGTGAAATTCAATAGGGAAACGGATCCCCCTCTACACAGTCATGCTTGGACACAGAAACGGATCCGTTTTCTGTGTCCCTGCCGGTGGGTGAGGAGGGGGCTGCCATGCTGGAGGGGGTAGCAGCCAGGACGGGGGTGACAGCGATCGACAGGAAGCAGGTAGCCCCCCCCCCCTCACCTGGGACCCCCATCCCCGCTCCCCCTCCAGCTATTTTTGCAAGAGTTGTTAAAATATAATTTATGCAGTGAGCAGGGAAAGCCGGCCTTCTCTCCTTACTTCCTACGCTCGCCGCGTCACTTCCTGCAATGCCGCCCTCTGAAGTATAGAGGCCGGCATTGCAGGAAGTGAAGCTGCAAGCAGTGAGATGCAAGGAGAGAAGGCAGGTGTCCCTGCTCGCTGCAGACATTACATTTTAACAAGCTTTGTGCAAATAGCTGGAGGGGAGCAGAGACGGGGGACCCAGGTCCCTGCGACCGCTGTCACCCCCATCCTGGCTGCTTCCCCCTCCAGTTTGGCGCCCCCCCCAGGCATACGTTTCTATGGACTGGAAACGTATGCTGCAAACATATTTACAAAACGGAGGGGAAAAAAATTACCAAACTGGATCTGTTTCATATGAATCTGATCTGTACCGGATAGGTATGGACCTAGCCTAAAAGTCTGCTTTAAAAATATTTAAATAATTATCACACAAGTTTCTGTTAAATTTATTTGGAGTGGTATTAACACTGTGACATTCCCTTAGATACCACTACTGGTCAAAGATAAATATAACATAGTGTGCATAACCTATTTAAGCTGTAAAATGAAAGGTTTTGGTACAGTCTTTCCCAGCTAAATCATAATGTATGGACATTTTTAAAAGATTTATTTTCTCAATATCTGCTTGACTCTTAGGCTATTTAAAATTGTGCAGTGTACAAACCAAGAAACATTTCTGATATTGAATTTATGACAAACTTTAGAGAATATTAATGTGTTTTACCCAGATCCCCTATTAAGCACTGTGCAGTAGTTTGCAATTAGCAAGTAGAATGAAGGAAAGTTGTGAGCCGTTGGCTCCAAACTCACATCACATCAGCGTTATTGGTATTGTGCTTTGCAGTCATTACTGTTGCTTCAAGACACATTATTGCATTGTTAAATTCATCAGATCCCTACTTAATGTCTTTTGGAAAAATGTAATTATGCTGAGTTGTTTTTATCTCCCTAAGAATGCCAACTTAAATGATTATTGTTATTTAGCAGCAGGCAATCATGCACTATAAAGTGCAAAAGTGCCCAGTTAAACCAAAGATAAAGCATGCCAATAAACAGGTCCATGAAGTAAGGCATTAGTGCTTCACCCCAGGGCTATGGTCAGAGTACTGCAAATCCCCCCCAGAACCCCCCCCCCCCCGCCTTACGTGGGGTATACTCTATAGCATTGCAGCTATAGCTGCGGCGTCATCTTCCGCTATGCACCTCTGTGCGTGTGCCCAGATGGCCTGCTTTAACTGTCTCCTGCCCACAGACATAAAAAAGAGCCAAGAGAGCCTATTAGCAGTGGCGGAATACTTTGGGAAAGAGGAAAAAAATGAGAGCCTATACAGCTGCAAGAAGGATACTCTTCCAAAACAGCGTCTGTCACTATTCTAGGCTACCTCTCTTTTTTATGCAATAAAGAGCTTTAAATGCATCTACATGGTGCTGCCAACTCTTTGGACACTATTCTTCAAATTAGACCTAGTTTGGTTGCACCCCAATTAAACTGTATAATTAAATAAGTTTCCCCTCCTCCTGATCAATAATTTTAGGAAAATTGGTCGGTCTATGGGAGTTAAATGGGGATAAATTGTATATTAAGAATTGATACCACTGAATCATATGTCACTCATCCGTAAAACCTACATTTTATTAATATCCTAAACAAAAGTGAATAAAAATATAACTAAATATCATCCTAAAATGCAACCAAGCTCTCATTAACTTAGTTATATACAATAATGCTGGGAATACACCATGAGTTATTTTGGCAGAGAGATGACTCGATAGATAATTTCCGACAGGTCCGATTTGACTTCGATCGTTTTTCTGATAGATTTTCTCATAGAAGTGATGGAAATCAATCAGAAAAATTATCGGAAAATTGATCGTAAAGTAAATTTGCCCAAAAAACTTATCGTATATTCCCAGCATAATATATTGTCAACAATAATTTGCAAACTCTAACGGGCAAAGCAAATATCACATATCATGTAGCCCAAAGAAACTGATCTCAAATTTAGGCCAACAGAATGTGTTGAATTTACAATCTTGTACAGTAAACTATAAGACTGAACTCTTTGGACAACCCTGGCCTAGTGGGGTGTCCAGAAATAAAAGCAAAGGTTTATGATACTATCCAATTGGTCTGATGATAACAGAGCAATCAAAGTAGCACAAGCACTTTGCACCTTGAATAGTAAATGCAAAGGTCTTCTCAGAGACTAGTTAGACATAGTTAAAGTCAAAGTGCCCATAGGAATGAACCCATAAGGTGTACTTCCTGGGGTTCATTTATCCACACGTTTAAAACCTAGAAGTTAGAAAACCCCTGTACTCCGTGGTTGTGCTCGGATGCCATTGTTGGACTGGTCAGATAGCACCATTAACCTTCGCCTCCTTATTACCAGATATTTCCTTTGGACTGAGACAGTGGTGGCTATGGAATTCAGCCACCATGAATTTCACATGAATAGCAACATTTTTGGCTTAGAACTAGCTGAATGACTGATATTCACGACAAATATGGCCACTTTTATAAATATAGAAATCCAAATGACACTTTTTATTTGGGCTGTTGTTCCCAACCTTTATAAAACAGCCTCTAGAAAGGAGTAAAGAACAGCTGGTCTCTACGTGTTTCAGATGTCATAGCTGTTCTATTAAAGTAAACACCTGCCAGATATTTTTCAAAATTTAGACTAGGGAAAGGCTAAACATCTGTCAAATTTCTGTTCTACAGTATGTCCACTTTCGAAAGAGTTCCCTACATTCCATGGCCTCAGTGGCTTTATAACTGGAACATGAAGTGGACACAAAAGAAATAAAAGACTCTCAGATGTTCCAATATGTTTCACACACACTAACAATAAAGATATCATGTCAGTATCCTATTTGGCAGAATTCACTTAATTTCCTGTTCTCCATGATCCAATTACTGCAACAGAAGGTGGGATAAAATGTTGTCACCTGGAAACCAGACAGCAATTAAAATCTACTTTTGGCTGAACTGAACTCTATCCAAAGTAAAAAAACATGTTTGGACTAGAGTTCCACTTTAAAAGACATGACATTGATAGATTACACTTTATTTAGCATCATAATTAAATGAAAAGGACATAAAGATGTATGTGCTTACAACTTCCATGCTTGTCTTTATTAACTCAAAGAAAGATTAACTCACATTGTTCAGTCTATATTGCTTTTCCAGTGAACCTCAGAAGAAGTGTCCATCACTGTTTCATACATTTGATTACATTTTCCAATCTGACACTGTAAAGAAACCATCATAAAACTTAACAACAGGCTATGGTAGAGAGCACTAATACAATAATTCTACCCCTACTGATGACAGTGACAGCGATACTGGTGACTGGGTGTGCATGTACAATACAGAAAAATAATATATAGTATATGCTTGACTAACTCTATGTAAACAAAAAAATATTTCAATTTGAAATTGGGACTAAGCTCTTGACATCAGGATGGCAGGCACATGGCCTTACTATTCTTCCTTATATGGCTAGCATACACAAAAGTAGGGCAAAATACTTAATTATCTTTAAATACAATCTTCGAATGGCATAGTGGGCAAGATGCAAGCAACTTTTGTACCCAGATCTGATGTCTATCCAAACAGTTTTTGATTTAAATAGTGCATGGTGGTTACTACTTCTGATATGTTTCAAGATATGTGTCCTTTTTTTGTGCTTCTGCCTGGGGTTCCCTAAGGGCCCTTTTCCACCAGCGCGTTTGCGCTGGCTGAATCGCAAAAACGCAAACCGCTAGCGATTTTACAATCGCTACGGTTTGCTTTTTAACATAGGAATCGCGGTAGGTAATTTCCACTACCGCGATTCGTTTTTTACTTGATCGCGATCGCGCCGCGGAGCGACTTTTGCCGCGATTTTGCTATGCAGTGCATAGCATAGCAAAATCGTGGCCGCGAACGTCGGGGAATCGGCAGTAATTGCGATTCAGCAATCGCTAGCGTTCAGCGTGAACGCTAGCGATTGCTAGTGGAAAAGGGCCCTTACTGCTTCCTTCATAAATTAAGGCTATTCCATCCTCTCCTGTAAGTGGTCCTGTTGCTCTGGATTCTAAATGTACTTAAGAGGCCAACTCCTTTCTGTAAGTCTTTGGGGCCATGTTTTGCTGCTTAAAGAGCAACTCCAGTGAAAATAATGTAATTAAAAAAAAGTGCTTCAATTTTTACAATAATTAAGTATTAAAGATTTAGTCAGTGTTCGCCCATTATAAAATCTTTCCGTTCCCTGATTTACATTCTGACATTTATCACTTTATCATTTTCACTGCTGGCAGGTGATGTCACTGGAAGTAGCTGCTGCTTGCTTTTTTGGCAGTTGGAAACAGATGTAAACAGCTATTTCCCATGATGCAATGAGGTTCACAGACAGGAAGCTGACAGGACCATGGTCCTGACATCACACTGTGGGAGGAGTTTCACCACAATATCATCCATACAGACCCCCCTGATGATCCGTTTGAGAAGAAATGATTTCTCATGGGAAAGGGGGTATCAGCTACTGATTGGGATGAAGTTCAATTCTTGGTTACAGTTCCTCTTTAACAAGCAGTTAGCCTTAACAGGCACTGAGCTGCTGGGGCTTTCCATTTGAATCCAGTTCTGATTCTCTTCCACTCTGCTGTGCATGTGCATTAGCATCCATGGGTCAATAGCAGGCATATTGGGTTTGGGCAAGTTTGTCCCTTTTTTTTAATTTAGCATGCCATTTCCTTCTGATGTACTTTAAACCCCAGAAAAGCTTTGTTTGCACACGTTGTCTTTGGATAATCTCAAGAGAATATCTTTCAGTTGCATAGCTTGGTGGGTGTTATATCCTTTTATTGTGCACCAATATGACCCTAAATGAAACATAAGGTATGGTAATGGTCTCCCTTTTTTATCTGTAGCTGCTAATTATAACTCTCTCCCCAGAAAAATATCCTCATATTTCAAAGAGGCAAAGGAGGATGTTGTTTTTAAAGTAAAAAAGACCATCTTAAGCACCTGCTACTCTTTTGCAGACTGAGGTCGCCATGACAAAACTTCAGATCATTCAGACCACTATCGCAGCTGCCAGCGAAGCACATCTGTTCACCAGCTCCTTGGCATTTGTGTTTAAAGACACTACAGGTCCATCTCCCTTTTTTTCACATGAGCTGGATCAACGTTGGAGTTGTGGTAACCTGAGAATTACAGAAATAAATTATCTGTCAAGCCTGTTTCAGCCAGTTAAACATGGATAGAAGGAACAAGAGCAGATTAGCCACAATTATGATTAAAGCGGTTTAAAACCCTGACATAATATTCAATAAAAACATGTTTTCCTTCTTTTTATATGCCATACGGTTATCATATTTGCATTTGTGCATAAGTATTATTATTCATTTAGAAATTATAGGTTCCCAAGAGTACAGATTTTTGCTTTGTGAGCTGACTTTGCATTTTATTAATAACTGTTTTTATTCATTATTTATTGAAGGCAGACATGCTTTCAGTGTATCTCTGTGTCCAGCAGCTTCTGAACAGTCAGAGAATGTGTCCCATTCCTCACTGGATACATTTAAGTAAACACAAGATAACATAATCTACAACTTCAGATGCGTCCACATTTCACTGCACTGAACTTTCAAGCTCTGTGTGTAACCCTTTGAATACTGGTCTAGTAAAAAAAATGCTGGTTGCATATAATATGCTGTAAATAATGTTTTAGAGCAAAGATGAAATGCTGGGTTATGTTTTGCTTTAAATAAGCAGTTAAGAGGTCCATGTCAGAGCTGCCTTCTCACTTTCTTTCAATTTCTCAAGCAGGGTATCCACAAGTTACTTCTCATGTCACCTTAGTACCTTAGCAGGAAGACTGTGGTTGTCTTTAGGAAAAAAATTCAATATATGTTCCAAGGACATTTTAAGCATATTATAAAAGCTTCCAATCTTTTCATTGATGGGAGAATTCCATCATATAGGAGAAAACAATTAATACATCTTCATTTGAAAACATACTTCTCTAACTAGCAGATGCATATTGAATAAAGGCAATTATATCTGGCTGCAGAAAATGCCTGCCATCTTGCCATTAATTTAAACTTAGTCTCTTAAAGGGAATTGGAAGTGAAAATAAGCTTATGATATAATGATATAATGATTTGTATGTGTAGTACATCTAAGAAATAAAACATTAGCAGCAGATATGATTCTAATATTGTCTCCAGTACAGGAAGAGTTTAAAAAAAACTCCAGTTATCTATGCAAAAGAGCTTCACTGAACTCTCCGACTTTCAAAGTCGCAGAGAGCTATGTCTTCTGAAGCTTATTATCTCAACTGTCTGTCCCTGTATTTAGTTTTTTCTGCAGAGGAACGTTTAAAAGGTCATTAGCCTGCTCTGTGAAATCATTTAGAATGCTGAGTGTAGTGTGTAAACTGCAAATATTAGAGAATGATGCAATGTTATAAAAAAAACTATATAACTGAAAATAAAAATATGAGACTATTTTCTTTGCTACTAATGTTCTATTAATTATCTGCACTACACAACCACTTCATTATATCATAATTTTTTTTCGCTTCAGTGTCACTTTAAAACTTGGACAGAGAATTTAGATACAACAGTTTTGAAGAGATGTATACATTATTATTATTATTATTATTATTATTACTTTTCCAGACCTGAAACTAACTTCAAGTATGGACAGAGCATGCTGTAGATGCATGATAGAGATGTTTTTCTTAACGATAGCCAAGAGGCTAGGACCTTAGGCAAAAGCTGTTTTGTCCATAAAATAGTATAATATACAGAAATATAGCAATGATGGGGCAGGGGTACATCTCAAAAGACAACAAATTTAACAACCTTTGTACCTAAATGCTAGCCAGATGCAATATATACTGTAAAGATTCAAGATCTTATTAGCCTTCACATGAATTTAGAATATGGCAATCTCCCTAAGGGCCCTGTTCCACTGGCTGCGATGCGAATTAAAAAGCGCATCGCAGCCGTTTTTCTAATCGCTAGAGCACTGCGATAACATGTAAATCGCGGTGCTCTTTTTCCACTACGGCGCTTCGATCGCGATTTATTTTTGCCGAAACGTGATCACCGTCCTGCGTGATTCTCATCGCAATCACGTTACACTCCCGGCGCCGGTACAGCAGAACGCAGACAGTGGAAAAGGAGCCTGCGTGATTGCAAGCGCAGGTGATTTGCGCTTGCAATCGCGCTTGCTAGTGGAAAAGGGCCCTAAGTCACTTCTCTGATGACTGCTTTTGAAGTAAGCTGCAGCAACCTTATAAGAATAACAAGAGTCCCCTTTGCGATAAGGCGAACCCAAATAGGCAAATAAGGGACTATGAGTGGCTCAACACATCCATGCTTGGGTATTCCTCATCCAAGACCCATGGGTCTTTCCTAGTATCTCGCAGGGCCATCCCTGGGCCTTCAGTTCTCCACTCTGTCTTGCTCCCTTTCTGCCAACAAAGATCTCACATTTCTGAGAGAAGTCTGCAGTCTCTTTATTTCAATGTAAATACACTACTAAACAAAATACAAGGCTAAACCAAAAAGTCACTGACAAAGCTTATGCAGTTATAGTTGACATCTCCCTCTCCAACCATAAAGTATTTACAGTATTTAAAATGAAGGACATATACATTGTATCCTGCATGCCATTAATTTTACTTGTTGATTGGAGTTACTTTTTATTTTTTCAGTATGGTGTGTTTTTGGTTACCGTACTTACTATACATTTTAATTGTTTGTATGATTTGAAAAATAACTACACAGAAAAGACATTTCAGGAGTGTCCTAGAACCTAACATTTTGCCCTCAAGTCTCAGGACTGTCTATATTGTTAAAACACAGGCTGGAGACAAATTGATTTTTGCAGGTGAATATAAACAGGTAGAAAGTGTACAGTATAGACCTTTCTGCATCTACCTTGTTGCTTTCCTCTGGCCAGACTATAAAAGGAGAACTGCCTGCCTGTAATAGCCTTGTTCCAGCAGAGTAGCGGGCTAACAATATTTGTTTTAATTTAACTAGGAAATATTGACGGTACGAACATTTTGTTCCGCTTCATGTGCCTTTGGTTTTTAGGCAACTAATGTTATTTCTCTGAATGACTTTATGTATGACATTTTGAGGCTGATTGTCACAGAGAATAATTTCTGGAATTGTGCGCCTAGCAACCATTGACTTATGCAGCTAAGCCAGCGAATCTAAACACAGAGCCAAGTCTGAAATAAACCAGATGGTCTGCCTTGGATTTTATTAAACTAAATGAGAAAAACCAGAGCAAACATCCCAGTAGTTACACCTATGTCTGTTTCAGTCAGTTACATTTTATTTCACCACACACCTCTAAATAATGTAGAAGATACAATTAATATTACTCCGATCTGTCTTTTACATAATGTGCAGTGTGCCAGGATATAGTAAGTCTGCATTTCATATGCATTTTTATGTCTGGCTAGTTCAGTTCATCTGTTTAATAATGCAGTCTGTGGATTCATTTTAAAACTCTTATTCTGCTTATGCACATAATCTGTACTTGTTACTGGACACTCAATCCTTTTACATTTCACATTTTTTTGTCCGAAATGACTATTTGTGACCATTTTTGACAACTATCTGATGTCTGCTGCTGCCTCATCTTCTGCCACTCTTGGTCAGTTGCTGCGGGGGGCCTTCTGCTCTTCCTTCCCAACCTTGGCAGAACTTGGCTGAACTGAGTGTGCATATCTGTACACTAAGCGCTGTTAAAGAGAAACCGTGACCAAGAATTGAAGTTCATCTCAATCAGTAGCTGATACCCCCTTTTACACAAGAAATCTATTCCTTTTCACAAATGGATCATCAGGGGGCGCTGTATGGCTGATATTGTGGTGAAACCCCTCCCACAAGAAACTCTGAGGACCGTGCATGGTACTCCTGGCAGTTTCCTGTCTATGAACCTCGTTGCATTGGGGGAAATGGCTGTTTAAGGCTGTTTGCAACTGCCAAAAAAGCAAGCAGCAGCTACATCACTTGCCAGCAGTAAAAATGTCACCATGTGATAAATGTCAGAATGTAAATCAGGGATTTAAAAGATTTTACAATGAGCAAACACTGACTAAATCATTTATACATAATTATTGTACAAATGAAGCAATTTTTTCTATTACATTATTTTCACTGGAGTTGCTCTTTAAGCAGCAAAACATGGCCCCAAAGACTTAAAGAAAGGAGTTTCTCTTTAAGTACTGTGTATATTTGAATATAAGCCCCCCCCCCCCCCCCCCCCCCAACCATAGACCGACCCCAAGCCTTTGCCTCTCAAAAAACCTAATATGTGTGACCTGATTATAAGCCGAAACCCCAATTTCTCCCTCTATTCTCCCCCATGTATGTGATTAAGAGGGCGCATTGGAAGCATGCGTGTATCTGTAGTTACCTCTCCTCATTCCTGGCAGCCATCCCTTTTCTTCATACAAATCTAAATCCAAATCCAAATCCAAAAAAGCTTTATTGGCAGGACCAAATATATGTAGCATTGCCAAACAAATCCAAAGCATTAACATGGGGTTGTGGGAATAAGGGAGGGGTATAGGGAGTTTGGGTATATAGTCCATAGGGCTTGGAGGATGTAGGAGACAGTATGGGGGGCTGGTATATACAGTCCATAGGGGGGTATTGGGGGTAGGCTTCACTGTCTTTTCATTCTGGGTAGCCATTTTTTCATCTCCCATGCAGCTCTGTTTCTGCCGCTAAAGGTCCAGGGCTTCACTGTCATCTCATTGCAGGTTGCCCAGAATGAGAAGAAAGTGAAGCCTGGACCTTTGGTGGTACAGAGCTGCTAGGATGGGAAGATGGCTGCCAAGAGAGAGGAGAGGTAACTATAGATACAGGCATACAGTATGTATGTATTTGGGGTCCCACACACCTTACTCACATATACTGTAAGCTGACAATGTTTGAGACAACTTTATCACCCTAATAATGTAACAGTTACCTAAAATTCTAATGTTTTTAAATCCAAGTTAGTTTATATCGATGGTTGAGCTTCATGCTTACACTGCAGTTCAGCTGTACATTAATCACCAGACATCCAGTATATCTTATATAATGCAGCTACATGGTGCTGTCTATACAAACAATGGGTGCCACAGGCTGTTAAAACTATTGAATGCAACATCTGAAGCATGACAGTCACTTTCTCAGATGTAACTATAGCACAGAAGCCCCCAGTTGCCTGCAAAGGCCTGTCAGCTATCTGTGTGAACTTCTGCCTTAGGTGCACTGACATTTAACGGAAAGAGGGAATTCTTTGCAAGTGACTCAATATTTGAAGAGAATACAGTAAAAAATCACTGTGCTTCTTTAGAGGGTTACAAATCTTTACTGCTTCACAATCACCCCATGAGCCGCTGCAAAAATATTTTAGATTTAAAGAGGCACTGTAGCAACAAATAGCTGAATGTAGTAAATTGACCAGGATACTCACTTTTTACATTAATGACTCTGGTTTCAGCATCAGAAAAACTTCCTGTATCTCAATATTGCAATATATTGTTATGAAATCCCGCCCTCCCAGTGATGCTTTCTCCAAGCTGTTTAGATATTCCCACTGACTAAGTAATTTATAAATGAATATTATAAAAAAAAAAAAAAAAGCAAGCAATTTTTTAATACACATTTTTTTCACTGCAATTCCACTTTAAAGGGACACTTAAGTCAAAAAAAAAAAGAGTTTTACTCACCTAGGGCTTCCAATAGCCCCCTGCAGCTGTCCGGTGCCCTCGCTGTCTCCCTCCGATCCTCCTGGCCCCGCCAGCAGCCACTTCCTGTTTCGGTGACAGGAGCTGACAGGCTGGGGAGGCGAGTGATTCTTCGTGTTCCCAGACACATTAGCACCCTCTATGCTGCTATATGGTATATGATATATGCTATAGCAGCATAGATGGCGCTATTGTGGCCAGGAACGCGAAGAATCACTCACGTCCCCAGCCTGTCAGCTCCTGTCACCGAAACAGGAAGTGGCTGCCGGCGGGGCCAGGAGGATCGGAGGGAGATGGCGAGGGCACCGGACAGCTGCAGCGGGCTATTGGAAGCCCCAGGTGAGTGAAACTCATTTTTTTTGTTTGACTTAAGTGTCCCTTTAAGCATTTCCACTAATCAGTGAGGGTCCAAAAGTGATCTAGAAACCTGCTTGATTACACCAAAGGGGATAGGGGGAGGGGGTGTTGCACATGCCTGCTGTAAGAGCTTTATTTTAGGTTGTCCTGGATTTACTTAGAGGAACTCTTTCTGTAGATGCATTATACAATTGTACAATTACAGCCATAGGTCCTTAATTCAAATACCTTCCACCAACCTTCACTATGATGTGATGTTATCCATGCAAGGGTAGCAAATCCTAATGACTTAGTAGCAGACAATTCATCACATAATATCCTTACTGGACATTGCTTGAAAGATCTTACTAAACAAACTTTATATGTGCTTCTTCCAGGTAAATTTACCTAGAACCTTTAATTGTTCTATCTCACCCTTTATTTACAAGCTTAAGGCACGTACACACGCCATACTGTAGCTATCGACGGGTCCGTCAGACCCTCCTGCTGGGCGGACATTCTGCCGCTCAGCGGATCTGTCAGAAACAGTCTTATCAGTCTGCGACAGCGTGTACACACGTGCTGCTGTCAGCAGAACGTACGCCCACGGGAGGGGCTGTCGGACCTGTCGTTAGCTACAGTATGGCATGTGTACGCGCCTTTATATTAACATCTTTGCTATACATGGGCATTAATCAACATCTTAAGCTAAGATATCTGTAGATGTAATCTCACATTGCCTGAAGAAATGTTGTTTTCTGCAAGCAAAAGGACACAAAAATAGTTCTCTGCAGAAATTAGGTCAGGTGGTGTAAAGGCCCAAAACAGGAAATCTGGGCACTGGAGGTACTGCAGAAGTGTGTGCGGCCTATAGGCCCCATGTCTTTTACCCAGGCTGCTTTTCTTCATATTCACGTATTGGCCTTTCTTTACCTGGAAAATTGACTCATAGGAGATGAGTACCAAGGCTGAAAAATAGTGAAAAATATAGCTAACCCAGCCTAAATAAGATGTTAAGAAATGTCCTAGCTTAAACCCATCTGGAAATCAGTTTTCCTTTGGTCCACATTGTTGTTCTCTGTAATCTCTCTTCCCATTTTAAAGTAAAGAAGGTCTAATTGATGTATCTTTTAACTGCAACAACGCGCCTCATTCCTCACCACTGGAAGTCCACTCAAGAATTCCATTTGATGATCTCCAGTGATTTTCTTCCTTTTTTTTAACTGCTCATGCGTTGGTTTGGAGCCAATACAGATTTGTAGAGAAGTCTTCTGTTAGTTCCTGTTTTGAGAAAAATATTGAGTATCAAATTAATTATTCAAAATGTGGCAAGTTGCTAATGACAGTCAACAGGAATGATCACAGAAATGCCAGAATGATACTTCTACTAAAAATAATAATCACAGTCACCAACCACCATCTTACAGCTTTACTATCTGTCACTTGGCAAAAAGAAAGAGTTTCCAAAATTAACCTGCTACTTCATTTGCTAGTTGCTAATTTATGAATGCCAATTTTTAACATGAATAATGAATTGCAAGCATCTGTTTCATTAGAAATTAACGTAGTATAACTACATTAACTCTGTTAGGTCATTATCCGTAAAGTTTATAAGGTGAGAAAAAAATAAAAATTCACACAAAAGCGAAAACAAGAGAAAAAAGTAAAATAAGATATGGTAACTATTTTAAAACTTATGCAAAAGCTAGTGTGAGATCCACCGTTTATATAGTGTCATGTGAATTCATAACCCATTTAGAAAGGGTGGCGCTATGTTTGAACTCAACCCATTTTCGCAGTCTCTGCCATCAAAACAGCAGACCACATTGCACATTCACATCATGAACTGGATGACATCTGGGATAAAAGCCACTCATAATGGTGTGTAGAAAGAAACAGGTGGTTTTGGCGCACAGTGTTCAGCGCCGACAAAACCAGGTGCATCATAGCAAGCGATGTTATGCTGTGTGGGGCACGTGAGAGTAATTTGGGTCCAGCAATTGCCAGACCCCAAATTACACCTCCCTCGAGTTGGAACGACTTGGAGGGGGAATAGAATTTAACGCCGCCGGGTAGTTTTGCAGCAGCAGGGAGAGCCGTCATTTGGCTCTCCTGGTGCTCAACTCACCATCAGCATGTAGAAGTAGAGCAGTGACATAAGCCTAAGGACGGAGGACCATAGATGGAGCAGGGTTCAGAGAAATCTGTAGCAGTGTGTGGTCTCTGGTCAGGTGTGTGGTGTGTGGTCTCTGGTCTCGCCAGGGAGACCGCATTGGTAACTGGTGGCAACTAAAGATGGGTGAAGGGCAGTGATGAGCAAAAATGTCAATATTCTTTTTGCATTGTTTTTACAAAAAATAACGTTAAATTCAACTTTCGAGTGAAAATGCCATCAAAAATCATGTTGTAATAAATTTGTAATCATTCAAATTTTTCAAGCTAAAATAAACAATTTTACCTGGTTTTGCGCTAATACAAACGATTTTTGCATTTTCTCGTTAAAAATAACTATTTTTGCATTTTTGCAAATTTTCGCCATATTGTAAAAATACGATGTATTTTCACGAAAATGTTCTCAAAATCGAAAAATGCCATTTTCAATGTGAAAATGACTTTGACACTGGTGTAGGGCATCGTTAATGCCACCCAGAAGTGTATAATAAAAGTTCAGTGCATAGAGGACTGAAAGGAAGCAGCAGCATGAGGAGAAGGAGGTGGGCCCTGAGACAGAGTGGCCCTGTTTCATTGTTGCCACTTATTACAAATAAACATACCATATATACTCGCATATAAGCCGACCCGCATATAGGCCAACCCCCCCACTTTTACTTAACAAACCAGTAAAAAATGATTGACCCCCATATAAGCCGGGGGTAGGAAATGCTGGCCGCCTTATTCCCCTAGTGTGTCCCAGTATCGCTAGTATAGTGCCCAGTATAGCTAGTATAGTGCCCAGTATAGCTAGTATAGTGCCCAGTACAGCTAGTATAGTGCCCCAGTACAGCTAGTATAGTGCCCCAGTACAGCTAGTATAGTGCCCAGTATAGCTAGTATAGTGCCCAGTACAGCTAGTATAGTGCCCAGTATAGCTAGTATAGTGCCCAGTACAGCTAGTATAGTGCCCCAGTACAGCTAGTATAGTGCCCAGTATAGCTAGTATAGTGCCCAGTATAGCTAGTATAGTGCCCAGTACAGCTAGTATAGTGCCCAGTATAGCTAGTATAGTGCCCCAGTATAGCTAGTATAGTGTCCATTATAGCTAGTATAGTGCCCAGTGTAGCTAGTATAGTGCCCCAGTATAGCTAGTATAGTGCCCATTATAGCTAGTATAGTGCCCATTATAGCTAGTATAGTGCCCATTATAGCTAGTATAGTGCCCAGTGCAGCTAGTATAGTGCCCCAGTATAGCTAGTATAGTGCCCAGTATAGCTAGTATAGTGCCCCAGTATAGCTAGTATAGTGTCCATTATAGCTAGTATAGTGCCCAGTGTAGCTAGTATAGTGCCCCAGTATAGCTAGTATAGTGCCCATTATAGCTAGTATAGTGCCCATTATAGCTAGTATAGTGCCCATTATAGCTAGTATAGTGCCCATTATAGCTAGTATAGTGCCCAGTGCAGCTAGTATAGTGCCCCAGTATAGCTAGTATAGTGCCCATTATAGCTAGTATAGTGCCCAGTGTAGCTAGTATAGTGCCCATTATAGCTAGTATAGTGCCCCAATATAGCTAGTATAGTGCCCCAGTATCGCTAGTATAGTGCCCCAGTATCGCTAGTATAGTGCCCCAGTATCGCTAGTATAGTGCCCTAGTATCGCTAGGTAGTGCCCCAGTGCCCCCCGCCTCCCCTCTCCCCCGCGGCCGCCGCTGCTTTTACCTTAGCAGGCGCCGCTTCTTCTATTCCCCTCCTCTCTGGCTCCGTAGGACTGCAGCACTCTTCACGGTGGCTGCTGTGATCAGACAGGAAGCAGCGAAGAGCGCGGCTTCCTGTAGCGGCGGTTGCTATGGGAACCGCTCTCTCTCTCTACTGCAGCCGCCATGAAGAGTGCTGCAGTGATTTACGGAGCCGGCCTGGAGGGGAATAGAAGAAGCGGCGCCGGGCAGGTAATTGCAGCGGTAGCGGCGGCATCGGGGGGGGGGGGGGATTGCGGGGTGACAGTGCGGGGGGCTCGGACCACCATCACCAGCACCAGACTCGCATACAAGCCGACCCCCCAACTTTTGACCCCCTTTTTGGGGGTCAAACATTCGGCTTGTATGCGAGTATATACGGTATTCGCTATAGTGCCCCTTAAAGTTATGCATGAAACTTGAAGTGAACCCATACATTACATACATTGGGCTTGATTCACTAAGACAAAAAGCATGCCTTATCAAAGTTAGCATGCCTTATCAAAGTTCACACGCCTTATTAGAGTAGCATAGGGAGTGCTACGAACCCACAGGGGCTCAGGGCAGGACGAGTGAAGCTCTCGTCATTGCCAATTAGCAGGCATAAGTCCGCTATGCTACTCTGATAAGGCGTGTTAACTTTGATAAGGTGTATTATCTCTGATAAGGCATGCTATTTGTCTTAGTGAATCAAGCCCATTACATTCAGTTTCTGTATCCTTCATGGTGTCTGTTGGTTGAATGTACCAGCTCAATTACATGAATAAAAATTTGTTGATTAATGTGAAAGCTAAAACATGGAAAGAAAAATTATTCAGAATCATTAACAATCCCCCCCCCCTCCTCCCCCGCAGTTCTATTTTGCTACTATACCAGAAGAAAGTATTGTGCAAAGATTTCTAATTTTACCTCAACATTTTAGCTGATAACAATTTAAAAAATGTCCCTTAAATTCGTGCTTCTTTATGCAGAATAAATATAAGCACATTTTCCAAAGCAGAGGCAAATTAGGTTGACTCACGCCTCCATACTGTGGAACATTTAGAATGTGAGTTATTGAACTTTCTGTCTCTATGGGGAACGTGTAATGGAGTAAACAGATTAACTGCATGCTGGAACCTGCTTGCTATTTTCTCGGATATTTGTGATAGTAGATAAATAATACTTACACCACTGAAAAGCACAGCAGGAACACAAATAGTTATTAATGTTAAAAGTGAACTTGCAGACTCTACTGTATTGTTATCGTCTAAGTAATTAAAGACTTCACCCCCATTTGCATCATGCAGGAAAGCAAAGCAGTTGTTAGAGAGAACTGTATTAAAATGCCAGAGGACTGTTGAAAAGGAGGTTGCATAATGATAACTCAGCAAGCTGCATACACTCATATGACTGAATAACTGCCGATCTGTATGTCAGCTGTATTGTACATAGCTGCCATGCATTGTAAGGGTCTCACTTAATGCTTTCTACACACAAACGCTATACTTTATAGATGAGGAATAAAGAGATAGTTATTTATTAACTTGGCAAACTGTTTAAAGAGGAACTGTAATACAAATAGGATAATGAATAAAATTGCTTATTTTTTTTACTAACTTATAAATTATTTAGTCAGTGTTTGGCCATTGTCAAATCTTTTCTCTCCAGGCTTACATTCTGAAATGTATTACAGGTGGTGACTTCTTTAGTCCTGTCAGGTGATCTCTGCGGAATGTTCAGAAGCTAGTACAGTACAATATACCTGGTCTCCCAGAATGCTTGGTGGATTCCACATAGCTAAACAGCCTAGGCTAAGCATCACTGGGAGGGTAGGGTTACATACCAATATACAGCTATATATAGCTACAGTGCGTGTTCACAATAGATGACTGTTACATATGAAAAGTGATGTAAGGCATAAACACATCTTACAGAAAAATGGAGAAAGGACCAGTGGTGCTTGGGTAATTTCCCTGATCACGGAATAGCCGTGATTCACAAGCATTT
The DNA here is from genome assembly GCF_040937935.1 of Hyperolius riggenbachi. Lineage (NCBI taxonomy): Eukaryota > Metazoa > Chordata > Amphibia > Anura > Hyperoliidae > Hyperolius > Hyperolius riggenbachi. The sequence continues at coordinate 299,834,273 of NC_090649.1, forward strand.
TTCCACTATTCGGCTTCGGTATTCGACTCCATGATCAATTCTCGATCACGGAATTCGATCACGGGGCATGCCGTAATTGCAAATATTCTGCCGTGATCACGCTCGTGATCGAGGGAAAAAAGTCGTGATTAGATAGGTTGTGATTGGGTGGAAATTACGTCTCTGGGCCAATCAGAGGCCCCCCAGCCAGGTCCTAGCAACCAATCATAGGAGGGGAGGCTATACCCTCCCCTCCTGTATATAAAGCGGCGGTCATGATGAAATGCTCCGTCCTTGCTAGACTGTGGCACTGAGAGGATCATCTCCAGGCCATTTTTTGTCAATAACATAGCGTTTTTACTTCTAATAGTGCTCTTATAATGTACTATATACTTGTATTCAGCTATCTAGCCAGTGAGTGATTACTAAAGTTAGTTGTAGTCAGTGTAGTTCAGTGAGAGAGTGTAGTGATTGATTGCTGGCACTGCTGTGCTTAGTGCAGTGCAGGCACTGGCAGGCTCAGTGATTCTATCTACTACTGCTCTAACTGTATACTTGTATTTAGCTAGCCAGTGAGTGATTATTAAGTTACATTTGGGGGATTGTAGCTTGTATGGGGGCTTTAAGAATAGCTTAACTGCTATTCCGTGATTACGGACGTGGCCTCATTCACAGAAAAAATCCGAGTCGAATTTGTGAGGCCGGTTACCTTGTGTATTCTTGTGTTTATAGCGAAGGACATATGCACATTCAGAACACCTCCCTTTTCCAGTGTTAACATTGTAAATTAACATTCCCAGCCCCACATGAGATTTTTTTATGAACGAACGAACGAACAAACAAACACACACACACACACACGCAAAATGTTTTTGGCCTCATGATGAAGGTCAGCATGACAGTTCTTCAAAAACTTGAAAAAAACTTGATACAAAAAGGTTCATAATATCCGGCACAGGCGGAGATTGCCTGATATGTGTGCTTGTCGGTTGCTTGAGCAATCGGCCACAAACAGCACAAACTTCCTTAATTATTTATTTGGGACAATGGACATATGTTTAACCACTTTTCCTCCACCAGGGCGAGTATGTACGTCCTTGCATAATCCCTCTACAACTCTCAGGGACGTAGATACTTGTCCCTTGCCATCATGCACTCCCACTTGCTCCTTCGCTCGTTCTTGCTGCCGACTGTTAGAGGGGAGATTGCAGTTCCCATTCATTGATCTAAGGCCCCGTGTCAATGATCGCCAGCATCATTGAGATGCCTCCATCATTCACAAAAACCAAAAGTAACATGTCCATGCTTTACTTCAAACAAACAAAAAACTCAAACAAAAGAATAATACCTTTCACCAGACTCCAGTATTCTAATATCAAGAGGGGTGCTAATGCTTACATCTTTGAAAGCTCAGGGAGAAATGTGATCGGTTTGATCAGAGCTGTGATTTGTGATGACTTCTCGTTTTAGCAAATGACCTTGACCAGCGAATTTAAGCCCTAGAAATATATATATATATTTTTATAGTTTTGAAAATGAAAAAGTTATAGTTTTTGACATTTTTAACGTTTTGTATTATACAAAATATTCATTTTTGAAAATTGTCATTTTGAAATGTATTGCTTTGAACATTTAATGTGAGGAAGATCGGTTCTAGGGTTAGGTGTCAAGAAGGGGGATTTTAGGGTTAGGCATCAGGAAGAGGGGTTTTAGGGTTGGTTAAGCATCAGTAAGGGGGGGGGGGTTTAGGGTTAGGCATCAAGAAGGGGGGTTTTAGCGTAAGGCATTGGATAGAGGAAGGTTCTGTGTGAGAGTAGGATTAGATGAAGACGTAGTAAAATATTATTAATATATACTAATAGTTTCTTACACTAATTTACACTATTAACACTTTAAAAATAAAGAACATCAGTAGATACGAATGATAGTTTTAATGAATAGAACGGGCACCCATTTTTCCTTGCACCCCTATTTCACACACACAAAATAAATGACCTGATCGAACTGGTCATTTACTTCTCTTAGACACAAGTGTCACTAACTATCAAGCGTAAAGACAATGTACACTTAACAATAGGCAAACAGCACTGCAGAAAAAGGAATGCGTTTGTTCCTAGCATAAACTGTACAAATCAGTATAGCAATATCACAGTTTTGTCACAGACATGTGTCACTGGCTTTTTTCAAACAACGTCTCAGCAACAATATTTATTTTATTCTCCCCAGGCACATGGTGGCCTTTACAAATTATCACAAATATCTCCAGAAAAGCATTAGTTTCATACTTTTCCTCTAATGTGAGAAAGGATTCATATATCAGTTTTACAATATCATTGTGAGTAAGAGAACCACAAATGCTATTTTTATCTTACTTGTATTTCTCTGTGTATTAGTCTGATTCAGGTGCAGTGATGGCATTTCCTAACATCGAAAGTAAATACAATACTAAATGCAAACTACAGATGGATCCAACAAATTTCATATCATGGCCCTCCTACTGCTCGATGTACTAAAAAAGGCCTTTCATGATCAATGTTTGATCATAAAAACAACTGAACATTGTTCAAGGTAGACTCCTTTTTTTTTAACTGAAACTGATTAATGAATTTACATCATATTTAACCTCCCTGGCGGTACGCAGTGTCCGATGCTGCGTCCGCGGGAGGATTGGTTCCCTAGCTAAATATTCCCCCCCCCCCCCCAAGCCCCTTGGCGCCCCTCTGATCCCCCCGATCGCTGCCGGCAATATTTACCCATCCGCAATCCCGCGAGAGCCGCAACTTCAGCAATCAGTGTCACTCGTCGCTATGGCGACGATTGGGACATGACGTCATCTACATCATGATGTCATGCGCAGTCCCAATCCTCACCATAGTGAAGCCGGGAGCTGATTGGGAGGCTGCGCCATCGCGGGATCCCTGGGAGGTACGAATACCGGTGGTGATCGCAGGCAATCGGAGGGGACTGGAGGGACTTGGGAGGTATATTTAGCTAGCGAAGTGCTAGCTGAACCATTTAACACAAATTCTATTTAAAAAAAAACACTCAGGGGGGCCATGTGATCCTCTCCGGCGGCTAGCCCGAGCGTAGGTCGGGCTTACCGCCAGGGAGGTTAATATCTTTACAAAATCTAACATCTAATCTATTTAAAAAATGTACACCTTTCTACAATGTACACCTACCCATACATTGTCCATGCATACAGTATATGCCATAATCTAAATATGGCCAAAAACTTTTAGACTAAGGCCTTGTACACATGCCCAATGCTGAGCTAATTCCCCTTGGACAACATCGCTGAGCCCTGCTGCAAACACATGTGTCAGCTGTGTAGCTGGTGACACACTGTGTTGCTATGCGGGGGCAGGGGGACAATGGAGGAACAATGAGTAATGCATGTGTGAGATCATGCAGGGAGTGGGGGAGTGGCTCAAACAATGAGATTATCAGGAGGATCAGCATCGCTGGGGTTGGGAACATCCGTCCAGCGGATCTCCCGCGGGTTGGGCATCGGGGGTCGTCAAGTGCCGTACACACCTGAATGTCGGCTGAGGGGGTCCTTAGTGACCGCATCAGCTAACTTAAGTCAGGCGTGTGTACATGGCTTAACCTCCCTAGCGTTCAATTTTCCCAGGATTTCTGTGCAAAAAGTGATTCAATTAATTTTCATAACCTTGTGTGCAGGAGAGTATTAACGTGTGTGCATGTCAATACTGTTCACAGCATGTTTTGTATTGCTGTGTATAACCGTCAATACCGCTAGGGAGATCCTGATCATGCACTGATCCTGCCTAGGGTCCATGTGCTCCACTGTGCTTATTGACAGAGGAATGGCCTTTCTGATCAATGTTCAGCTGATAGAACAATCTAAAACCAAAGAAAAGGGGCAGTTTTGTTAGATTTGGTGTCTTTATCAAATGTAACCCAATGTAAAAAAAAATCTAATAGAGTTTGGATACCTTTAGGTGTATGACTAGCCAGTTTAAGATAAATGTATTGAATTCAGAATCTCAAACTTTGTTTCAGCAGTCAGGGAAAGAGAATAATAATTGGATTTAAAACTTGTGGGACTCATTTGAACACCGAGCCATTAAAATAAGAACGATATCAGCATATGTGAAATATTTAAAGATCTTGTTCACCAAGAGCTTATTAGAAAATGTTGAAGTTTAGGTAAATGTAAAACTATTAGAACAAAGGAGGCAGTGTGACTTTTCCAGAACACGGTGCAGGGAAAGTTTTGGTGAGTGGGAGGTTATAAATTTAGATTGCCGAACGGAGAACTTTTCAGTGCTGGTGTGATTGTTATCTTAAATGCCTAAAACAAAATTCAGAATAAAAGTATTCCATGAGTGACCACATAATCTGAAGTGGGCTGTAGATGTTTAATACCGTTAGTAAAATATTAGTAATTGTTACTGCTAATTATTTATATAATGGTATGAGCGCTCCTCCAGAGGTCAGATAAGGTAAACTACCCTGTTCACACTAGGCAGGTGGATCACTGCACACAATGGGGGGGGTATCACCACCCTATCACAGTAACAAATTGAAAAGTCTGTACAGCACTCACACCCTACATGAAGAGATAACAAATTATATACAAGTCCAACTGAGTCCACTTCAAATGTTCCTCAATGATTCCAGTTATCTAATACGCAGGTAAATGGTAGTATATATGCTTACCGACAATAGTGGCTGATTTGGTTACAGATCAGCAAAAAGGCTCAGTCAAGATGTTGTCACTCCAACACTTGTGCGTCATCCTATATGAAACCCAACAACAAGATTAAAATAGACACAGCGTAATCCAGTTTCAAATTATACACCTCTCGCCTCCACCAGCTTCAGACAGCACTGTGCAACACTCCCCCAGCAGTGCTTCTCCACCAGTGTGAAATAAGATAAATGCAGGCTCACCAGACAGCGTGGCTGATCCTGCAAAGACCAGCTTTCAGCACTCAATGTGTATTCCTCCAGTCTCTTCAGCTTCCACAAAAGTATCCCAAATTACTGTATACCTTAAAAACTTAAAACACGGCTTCCATGGCGTAACTCCGTATTTATTGTAAATTTTAAAAGCATAGAATTGCACTCACATTTATAAAAAGCACATGCGCATATATAAAAATCGCTGTACGCCCTCACCGCCGCATTACTCAGTGTCTCCTCGTCTGTAGCGCCTGAGGCTCTGCCCTACCATATTCGTCATAGATGACTCATCAGCCCCCAAAGCATAATTAAGCAGTGTGCTTCCAAATTAGGCAGTGTGATAAGTAGGAAGTGTGCACCCAAAACATTACTAGCCAGGGTTTTCCCCTAAATATAATCAGGCATTGTAACCTTTAAACATACTTGGGCAATGTGTTTCTCAAAACGTAACTAAGTAGTATACTCCCAAAATATAATTTATCAGTGTGACCCTAAAAAACATAAATAGGCAGAATTCCCCAAAACACAATTTATCAGTGTGACCCTAAAACATAACTAGGCAGTGTTCCCCTAAACATAAATAGGAAGTGTGAATCTAAAACTATAATTAGTGCTCCTATAAGATAATTAGAAATTGTGCCCCAAAAGCATAATAAGACAGTACATCCCGTAAAGCACAATTAGGCAGTTATAAAAAATGATAAATATTATTTTTGACATACTATTTCATGTCTTCAAAGAGACCCTGTGGTGGAAGATATATGGAGCCTATTATATTCATTTCTTTTTAAACAATGGCAATCCCCTGGCCATCCTGCCAATCTTTCTGGCTTTCAGTGTTTGAATCCCAGACTGGAGACAAGCCTGCAGCTAATGTGATTAGTAAACCTTGGTCATATCACCCGATTTGTATATTTTCTAGGTAAATGAATTGAAATATTATTATTATGTTATTAATATTATAGACAGAGCACCAGCAAGACATCAAGGCAACTGGAATTGTCTAAAGTGTACCTGAACTCTTGCACAGGACAGAAGGAAAACATATAAATATCCCTTGTATGTATATAGAGAGTTTAGCCTGTCTAATTCCCCCTCACCTATTACTAATAACAAGTTGTAATTTGATCCCTTAGCTATGTCAGCTGCCTGCTACGACAGAGAGGTAATTGGTAAACACAGGATGTTAACAATATGTCTGCTTCCATGAAAGCAGGAAGTAGACACACTGCGTATCTTTTAGAGCAGAGATAACGTTCTGAGTTCAGATAAGCTTTAAAAATGGGTAAAATATGGAAGCCTCCATTTTCCTCACAGGGTCACTTAAAAAAATGTTTAAACTGTTTTTCTGCTAATAGTCACATAAATCCTCATCTTAGAGTTGTTTATTTTCATAGCCCAAGGACACAGCATGAAGCTGCTCTCTCTGTGTAATTATGTCCAATGTGGTGAGCACAGTAGAGCTGCAATATAGCCCAGAGCGGCACAGTTAAATAACTCTTCCATGTGACATAAATGTATTCCTAAAAAGTAAACAGGAAACTTAAAAAGTAGGATAACATATTAATAAGCGATGCATCTCTTGATAAACATCCTGTATCAGTGCAATGGAAAAATATCCCCAAATAGTTGTTGCATACTATGAGTCTGAATTGTAGATGAACATAAAAATACCATTTGGTAAACTCCAGATAAGCTTTAAAAATTATTTACAACCATTTTGTGTTCATTAAAATGTTTTTATAATGTAGCTTCCTATACAGGTAATATAAGTACCTGTTTGGCAGGGGAAGTAGTAGTGATGTACTAACAGTCCTGCATGAGTGATGCTTACTCCAGGTGTACACAAACACCTCTGATCACAGAAAATATGAGAAAATATTAAATGAAGGAGTAGTGATGTACTGGCAGTCCTGCGTGAGAGTGATGCTTACTCCTGGTGTACCCAAACACCTCTGATCACAGAAAATATGAGAAAATATTAAATGAAGGAGTAGTGATGTACTGGCAGTCCTGCGTGAGAGTGATGCTTACTCCAGGTATACCCAAACACCATCCCTTACAGAAAATATGAGAAAATATTAAATGAAGGAGTAGTGATGTACTGGCAGTCCTGCGTGAGAGTGATGCTTACTCCAGGTATACCCAAACACCTCTGATCACATAAAATATGAGAAAATATTAAATGAAGGAATAGTGATGTACTGGCAGTCCTGCATGAGAGTGATGCTTACTCCAGGTGTACACAAACACCTCTGATCACAGAAAATATGAGAAAATACTAAAAGGTTCATTAATAATAGCATGTGCACAAAGAAAATAAAATATACAGAGAAAAAAGCTGTTATGGAGACCTCCTGCAGTCAGAAGAGGGTCTGATGTTACCCTGATAAGCCCACAGTTCAGATAAGGAAAGAGATCCACAAACTTAGTAAAGTACTGAAAGCTAGTATTTTATTAAAGGACCCCTATCACGAAAAATTGTTAAATTTAAAATACATGTTAACACATACAAATAAGAAATCAGTTTCTTCCAGAGTAAAATGAGCCATAAATTACTTTTCTACTATGTTGCTGTCACTTACAGTAGGTAGTAGAAATCTAGCAGAACCGACAGGTTTTAGTCGAGTCCATCTCACCATGGGAGATTCTCAGCATGGGCTTTATTTTTTATTAAGACATCCCTTGAAAATGATTTATATAAAGATGCTGGGCAGCCTCCCTGCTTGCCGCATACTCTTGTGGCAGTTGGACGGATCAACTGCCATTTACCAAGCAGACCAAATGGGAGATTAAACCCTCCGATAAGGGGGGCAATGTTGTTGTGATGGGGGTGAGGGCCTACAGGGAAATGTGTATGGATACCCTCAATCAGCGGGATTGCTATGTACGTGTTTCCGCGTCCAGGGTCGCCGGATGTCAGAAACAGCTTTTCATCATTATTGATGATACTTTGAGACGCAATATTATAAGTGAAGACATTGCACACTTTCTGAAAATTTGTGTACCCTACAACTCTTACTTTTTACGCATTGCCCAAAATTCATAAATGTAAGGATCGTCCACCTGGGCAACCTATTGTTTCTGGGCGTGGTTCCCTGACGGAGCGGGTGAGCGTGTACATTGATTGGCATCTTCAGCCTCATGTGCAGGCTCTCCTCTCCTACGTCAGGGATACCATGCACTTATTGAGAATTTTGCAGGGGGGGTTCAAGTCCCCTCTAATACACTCCTGGTGGCTCTGGACGTGGAGGCACTCTATTCTAGCATCCCGCATGAATTGGGGGTTGCCGCTTTGGGTACCTTTCTTGGTGAACGTGACATTCGACAAATGGCCCACAATATTTTTCTACTGGATTTATTAAGATTTTTGCTTTTGAACAGCATTTTGGTATTCGACGGGTCACACTACCTCCAGGTGCAGGGAGCGGCGATGGGGACCACTTCTGCCCCGTCGTACGCTAACCTGTACCTGGGGGAGTGGAAACTCATGATCTTCTCTGATGAGAGACACAGGTACATCGACGACATCTTTATCGTCTGGACAGGGACAATTAGTGAATTACGGTTATTCGTTGAAATTCTGAATCGCAACACAAGAAATTTGCGCTTCACAATGTCATTCGATACCAAGAGAATTTCTTTTTTGGATATCTGGGTCATGATTGATGACTAGGGCCATCTGTCTATGAGTTTGTACAGAAAGGACACGGCGACCAATGCCCTGTTACGGGCTGACAGCTTTCACCCTGGACATACCATCAGGGGCATCCCTGTGGGCCAGTACCTCCGCGTGAAACAGAACTGCTCTTCCCCTGATGCTTTCGAAGATGAAGCTACCAACCTCAGGTCACGTTTTAGGGACCGTGGTTACCCAGACCATTTATTACGCAAAGCATATCAGAGAGCCAGCACGGCTGATTGCAGTGCATTCCTGTCAGGGATCAGGTCCCGGAGAGACGACGCAAATAATGTACGCCTGTGTGTGCGCTATTCTGCGCAGTTCAAAGAGATCACACGTGTTCTCCAGCGCCACTGGTACATTCTCACGAATGACCCTAAAATTGAGACACTGGTGACACCCGAACCAAAAGTCACCTGTAGACGTGCACCGTCTCTCCCCGACCAGATCGTTAAAAGTAATTTTAAGGTTATAGAAGCTGCCCGCCTCCAATGTATTGTAACCGGCACATATAGCTGTGGTGGATGCACTGTTTGCCGCTTTTTATCCATTGGGAGGGAAGTCATCCTCTCCGCCTTAATTTTTACGCCCTTGCCCTGGGTGCAATTTAGCTCTGCCCTGCTCTTTAGCAACATAAACCTGTCCAAACACAAACACACACACATACATGTCACGTAGGGGTATGTTCATAAAAGATCAGTAAACATTATGAGCACAGAGAGCACATGTAAAGTTTACTGGCCTTTACAAAATCAACCTAGCGAGTTATGCAAATAGTATATCTTGGGACAGGTTATAAATGCAATGCCTACTTTACTTGTTCAACAGGCAACGTGTAGACTTTGCATGTATAATGACAGTCTCTACTTTTGTAGCCAGTGTAACCCTTCTAATAAAGCCTCTTCCCCCCAGTGACCAGTAAACCATCCAATAAATCTTCCCATTCACTGGCAGACAGAGTACCTCTTCACAAAGCCCCACCTTATATTGGTGGCCACTCTGACTGTTATTATTATTGTGTGTATATTATTATTATTATTATTATTATTATTATTATCATTGTGCATTTATGTATTCCTTACCTGCGGCATTCTGATTGTGCTGTTTAGCCCCCCGTGACAGGCTTTTCTGTTTCCATCCCCATTGCTACACTTAAAGGACAACTAAAGCAAGAGGGATATGGAGGCTGCAATATTTATTTCCTTTTCAAAAATATCAGATGCCTGATTTTCCTGCTGATCCTCAAATAGGCCCTGAAGAAGCATATCAGGTTTTTCAGACATTATTGTCAGATCTGACAAGATTAGCAGCTTGCTTGTTTCTGGTGCTATTCAGATACTGCTGCAGCCAAAGAGATCAGCAGGGCTGAGGGCTGCCAGGCAACTGGTATTGTTTAAGAGGAAATAAATATGGCAGCCTCCATATTCTTTTCATTTCAATTGTCCTTTAATATAAGTAAATATTTGAGAGCTATAAAGTGAGGCCTAAATAAGCCTTACTTGTGGTCAACATAACATGTGGATAGGTCGCTATAACATAGTCAACCAGAGCCACAGTGTGAAATCAAGTTAAAGCATTTTTGTTGCTGCACTTTAACCACTTCACCACTGACGGGTTTTACCCCTTGAACACCAGAGCAATTTTCACCTTGCAGCGCTCCATCCATTCATTCGTCTATAACTTTATTATTACTTATCGCAATTAAATGAACAATATCTTGTTTTTTTCGCCACCAATTAGGCTTTCTTTAGGTGGGACATTATGCCAAGAATTATTTTATTCTAAATGTGTTTTAATGGGAAAATAGGCAAAAATGTGGGAAGAAAATATTATTTTTCAGTTTTCGGCCATTATAGTTTTTACATAAAAAAACGTTTAAATTATGTCCCTATCACAATGTTTGGCGACAATATTTCATTTGGAAATAAAGGTGCATTTTTTTCAGTTTTGCGTCCATCCCTAATTACAAGCCCATAGTTTATAAAGTAACAGTGTTATACCCTCTTGACATAAATATTTAAAAAGTTCAGTCCCTAAGGTAACTATTTATGTTTTTTTATTGTATTTTTGTTTTGTTTTTTTAAATTACAAAAAAAAAAAAAAAATTGGGGAGTGTGGGAGGTAATGAGTTAATTTATTGTGTAATCCAATGTAATTGTATGTATAAAATGCTTTAGGGTGTAGTTTACTATTTGGCCACTAGATGGCCACAGTGAGTCTGTTTACATGCGACCTGTAAGCGTCCAGAAGGACGATTACAGGAAGCAGTAGGAGGCTGGGAGAATCACAATGATCGCGCTGTTTCTAATAGAAGCAGCGGATCATTGCAGGGGCTTAGATCAATGAACGGGAATGGATTTTCACGTTCATTGATCTCCGGGCGAGCGGGCGGCGGCGCGCACGAGCGGTGGGTGCGCGCACACGAGCGGCGGGAGCGCGGACAGCGGCGGTAGCGCGGAAGGTACGGATTTCTCCGTCCCTGGGGGTGAAAGGATGGAAAAAGGGACGGAGAAATTCGTCCCGCCGGGGGTAAAGTGGTTAAACTGCAAAAACAAACCATAACATTGTAAGAATGAAAAACATTTCTTTTGTTTCTGTAAACAGCTAGGAATATGTCAATCAAATCCTGAGTAAAGTTCAGAACTATGTTACAAAGCCCAAAAGGAAAAGATAATGAAAGTTCACGTCCTCACAATCCCTCCCTAGCAGTATAAACAAACAGGACATCACATATCAGACCAATTTACCTTAACAGGCTTTGACCTTCTCTTCTCCAGACGCCTTCTGTTTACTGCAGTAATTTTCTGTATAACTCAACCCATAGTGAGTTTAGACAATAGGAAAAACGATAATTGGCAAGTGAACTAAAATAACCATGATTATGCCTCTATATTAGTTATTATGGCCAGTGGGGTTGCAAAGTCATGACTGCAACAAAGCTCCTGTTTCAGAGGAATCGGCACACTTTAACCAATGCATTGATGTTTTATTGGTATTATGGTGGTAATAATTGCAGCCATGTCTGCTCTGTTTATTGATAATAAACTACTCAAAAAAATTAAAGAGACTCCGACCAATACTACAAAGTACTTAACCTCTTGAGGACTGCAGGGCTAAACCCCCCTAGTGACCAGGCGATTTTTAGTTTAAAAGGCCACTGCAGCTTTAAGGCCAAGCTGCAGGGCCGCACAACATAGCACACGAGTGATTTCCCCCCCCTCCTTTTCTCCCCACCAACAGAGCTCTCTGTTGGTGGGGTCTGATCGCTCCCCCATGTTTATTTTTTTTTTATAAATATTTGTGTTGCCGCTTTTTTTTTTAAAAAAACCCTCTTCCTTTAAATCCCTTCCCTCCCTCGCTCCCTCCCTCCCCACAGCCGGCCAATTACAGCGATCGGCTGTCATAGGCTTCTGCCTATGAGAGCCGATCGCTCTCTTGTCCCCCAGGGGGACAGCCGTGTCGCACGGCTGTCCCCAGTGCAGCGCTGCTGCTGATCGCAGCACTGCACAGAGTAAATAGACGGCGATCACGCCGTCTAACAGTCTCCCGAGCGGCAATAGCCGCTCGGAGACTTAAGGCGGGGCGGAGCTTCACCCCCCAAGCAGGAGATGCGCGCGCAGCCTGCGCGCGATCTACTGCAAAACAGAGCCCCAGGACTTTACGCCAATTGGCGTTAGGCGGTCCTGGGGCTGCCGCCGCGGCCACGCCCACCAGCGTGACGCGGTCGGCAAGAGGTTAAAGATGCATACCATTCTGTAGTTTGTGCTCTCCTCTTTCATTTTATGCATTTGATGCCTGAATCACTGTTCTACACCAAATAGTTTTAGTTCAATTTCAATTTAAAAATCGGCTGCCATCTTGGCTATGTTATAACTTCTGGGTCACCCCTTTCTTCTCTGTTAGAGAAGTGCATCACTGAATGAAGCAGGAAGAGGAAGTGTTACGCATGGCCATTGCAAGAGCCTCCTCCAGAGGGGTTATAGCATGACTTTGATGGAAGTCTTCTGGCCCCATGCGTTTTATAGCGGCAATACCAGGGGGCATTTGGATAAAACAAGTGGCAGGTAAGTGTGCCGACACCCTCAATTGTTTGTGGGTATGCTGAAAAGGAATACCCATGAGAGGTGCTCGGAGTCCCTTTAAAGGAACACTTTTTAATCAGAGTATGGCATCAAGTCAGTGAAACTTCTGGTTATTTATGTGGTCAGTTAAGAGGGGGTGTTAATCAGTTTTAGCTGCTTTAGTCTTAAAGGAAAACTGAAGTGAGGGGGATATGGAGGCTGCCATATTTATTTCCTTTTCAACAATACCAGTTGCCTAGCAGCACTGCTGGCCTGTCATTTGGCTGCAGTAGTGTCTGAATCAGACCAGAAACAAGCATGCAGCTAATCTTGTCAGATCTGACAATAATGTCAGAAACACCTGATCTGCATATGCTTGTTCAGAGTCTACGGCTAAAGGTATAAGAGGCAGAGGATCAGGAGGATAGCCAGGCAGTCTGCATTGTTTAAAATGAAATACTGTACATATGGCAGCCCTATATCACTCTCACTTCCTTTGTCCTTAAAAGGCCCCAAGTGAAAGGGATATGGAGGCTGCCATATTTATTTAATTTTAAGCAATATTATTAAGTATTTATATAGCGCCGACATATTACGCAGCGCTGTACAATGTATGTATATATATATATATATATATATATATATATATCTTGTCACTAACTGTCCCTCAAAGGAGCTCACAATCTAATCAATCTAAGCAATACCAGTTTGTCCCCCGGGAAGCAGCGGGGAGGGGAGCGGACATCCTTTCTCCCTCCCTCCACATGCGCCCCCTCGGGTGCACGATCAGGTGAGTAATTACACACTGCACCGCTGCACTCTAGCCATACAGGGGGGGGGGGGGGGCACAGGAGGAGACACATTTCCAGCAGTGGCACCAATACCTATTACCTATACTGGGGCAATTATACCTGCCTATACTGGGAGTACTTACACCTACTACCTATATTGGGGCACCTATACCTGCTACCTATACTGGGGCACCTATATCTATTAGAACAGAAAAATATTTTTTCTTCTTTTTTTAACATATTTCACTCATAAATGTTGTTATATCTCCCCCAAAAAGTACAAAATTTTGTTTCAGTGTTCAAGCCCAATTCATTACGGAAAAATATAATATGTCCTATTTCATGTAGGTCTTTTTGTCAAAAATCCTAAGTAAACCTAATGAGTGCAAAATGTCTAAAAACTGCTTGGCAGTAGATGTTTGCATTTAAGACATATCTGCTGGCAGGGAAAAGGTTAATAGGAAATAAATATGGCAGTCTCCATATACCTCTTGCTTCCTGTTCCCTTTAATGGATTTAACAATATGTGCAGCATTGAGACAAGCACCAAAATAGGGATGGTTGGACATTTTTCCTTTATCAACTTTTTTGATTTTTTTTTCACTAGTTTTGTATTTGGCTATGGTCAGTGTTACTACTGCTAGCATGAGGCAATACCTGTACCCTATAGAGGTTGAACAGGTATACCCACTTCTGCAGCATGGAACAGCAATAGGTGCCATTGCCAGAAAGTTTTTTGTTTCCCAGCACAGTGTCAAGAGCATGGAGGGAAGTCTAATGGTCTGCCACTGGCACCCAGTGCTTTTCACAGATGAGAGCAGGTTCACCCTGAGCATATGTGTCACATGTGGAAGGGTCTGGAGAAGCTATGGAGGACCTTATGCTGCTTGTACCATCTTTCACAATGACTGGTTTGGTGGTAGGTCAGTGATTGGTCTGGGGAGCATATCCATGGAGAGACACACTCTGTGTTAAGCTTTAGCAGTTCATCCCTTGAACATTTTTATGTAACATTTTTAAATAAGAGGAAGCATGCTGCCTCCCACTGCTGAGGGTTTCTCTAGAACAGGCATGGGCCCTCCAGCTGTTACGGAACTACAAGTCCCACAATGCATTTGCCTTTATGAGTCATGACTGTGGCTGTCAGACTCCTGCAATGCATTGTGGGACTTGTAGTTCCTTAACAGCTGGAGGGCCAAGTTTGCCCATGCCTGCTCTAGATCAAAGTTGGAGCATGGGCTGTGATACCTCCTATCCCAGTGATGGCTAACCTTGGCACGCCAGCTGTGGTGGAACTACAAGTGCCATGAGGCATTGCAATACTCTGACAGCTCTTAGCATAACTCTAGGAGGCAGAGGCATGATGGGATTTGTAGTTTTGTCACAGCTAGAGTGCCAAGGTTAGCCATCACTGCCCTAGACCATTGTAAAAGTAGCCTGGTGATGTTAGAACACAAATATCTTTTTCTCTAAAGGATTTCCAAAGAGTGTTAGAAAGCAGGGATGAGCAAGACTGATTTTGCAAAGAGCAAAATTGTCCCGGAGTGTGTCTGTGTGGGGGGGAGGGTGTAAGTATCAGAAGATGGAGAGCAGCGTTGAGAGCATCAGAAGAGAGCTGGATGCCTAGGCGAGTTACCATAATCCTTGCTTACACAGTTCAAACCCCCCACACTTTCCAGGACAAGTTTGCTTTTCAATGAACCGGTCTTGCTTATCCCTATTAGAAAGTTCTGTGGCTGGGCTTCTTGTGGCTCTACCGGACATGGAATGCAAGTGGAATGGACGCTGAGTCTACAGCCATCCACGTGTGATCTATGTAGTGGTTTTCCTAGGCTGAGTATCTGTGTGACTGCATTTGTTACTCACTGGCAGCATTTTCTGTTAAGTCTATTCTCAGCATACTGAGTTCATCAGTTTCATTGTTGTTAACACTGTTTAAAGTAAATATGCATGTAAAAGTAAAATCTTCTATGTTTATCCATATAAATTTGTATCCTTAAATGGAAGACACATAAGAGAACATACCGTAACTGAGTTGCTAAATACAGGCTATAAAAACAACATTTTCTGAGCTCCTTACAGAACCTTCTAATCTTTCCAATATATATTACGTTTTCTGAGCTTCTTATAGAGTCCTCTCAATTACAGAAGATCAGAGAACATTATTATATTTATTGGAAACATTACAGACTTCACTAAGAAGCTCAGAAAACATTATCTGCAACCTTTAAAAGATTGTTTTCATATAAATAAATGGAAATCTAAGGCTGAGAGTAGAAAAGAGTTTTAGAGCACTAAAAATAGTAGTCAGAAAATAACATTGTGATTGTCTATGCATGAATGTAAAACATATGATAGTGCTCAATCATATGTAATGTATATCCAATATTCCCATCTTCCTTGTCAGCGCCACCTGCTGGTTTTGTGGACCAGTGTCTAGTGGTAGAAGAAGTGAAAGTCAAAGACAACTAAATAACAAGAGACAACACAGGTGACCTCTCTTTATCCTGTAATGCCAGTAAACAAATTAGGTTTAGGGTTCACTGCCTAATTGTCATTAGATGTGTAGAAATGAAAAAATGAATCCAGGTACTGTTCCATTGGTTTGCTTTGTTCAAGCACCTCATTACAGCATACAGCATTACAGCAAATGCAGAGTATACAAATTCAAATCTGGTGTGGTGCAAATGCTGGGTGAATCATGGGCCCACGCCACACGTCAGCAAGCGTCCTTTGGACATTAAACTTGGTAGCAAAATAGTTCCAGTTTTCTGAGCACTCTTTGATGGTCCAATATTTATATATTTTTTTCCATATATTCATCATCTGCTCATTTGTAATGCATAGCAGATGTTGCTTTGTACAATGAGACCAATGAGGGTTGAAGTGGATAGTACTTGGAGAAGTGGTAGTGCAGACTAGTATGTAAAGCTGCCTAGAAGGCAACCTTAATCTTCATTTCATTTTCATTACATGATTTTTATAATCATTATTCTTAGAAATTCACTTCCACTTCAAGACACTGAGTAAGAGGTGATAAGATATAGTGGTGAGCTCACTCCAACCTCAATTATCGCAAATACTTTCTGTTTTAAGAAAGCAAACTTTTATTTTCATAGCATTTTAGTAAGAGGGCTTTTTGGTCCATTGTAGCCACTTACACACTCCAATGATTTCTGGTTCACCATGAGCTTGCTGGGTAGTCTGTAACTCTGGGTGTTTCAAGTCCTATTCCATAGAGCCACATTAAACCATGCCATGCACTAATGAGGATCAACCAATTCGAAACAGTCTGTATGCACATTGGATTTGTGTGGCTCTGTGTTATTAAAAAGCGGACACATCATTGCATTCCAACGGATCTGGAAGCGTGTTTAGTTCACAGGGACAACAATGGGTAATTTGCATATTTCATGCACTGGGAGACATCTCGGAGCTCACTCCAACCTGAATTATTGCAAATACTTTCTGTTTTAGGAAGCAAACTCTTGTTTTCATAGCAAGAGGGCTTTTTGGTCCATTGTAGCCCCTTACACACTGCAATGAGTTCTGGCTCACCAAAGCTTGCTGGGTAGTCTGTAACTCTGGATGTACCGTAGGAAAGCTGTAATTGAGCTGAAACACCATGGCCTGGGTGATCGTGAAGCACGGTTATGGATATAGGCCTTACAGGTTACAATTACCCAGTCTGAATTTCTTCCTTAAATGAAAGCAACATTGGTCAAGTATGCTTTTGTTTGTCCTATAAAATAACCTTTCCAGATGATATAACAGTAAGGTACATTTAGTACACTATATTCCCTTTTAATGTTTCTTCCTCTCTAAGCAATGGAAGAGTAGGTGAGTCACTTCTTTTCTAATGCTTCATGCTAGGCACTTTGGCTAATAAAATAGAGCCAAAATGATCTGACTGTATTTTTTCATCAGTTTCTAACTTTTCATTGATTTAGTTTAATTTATAAACCCATCAAACTGGATTATTAAATTACCTGTATCATCCACTCCCTTGCTTGCTCATAGTGTTCTGCTTGTATAACCGTACCTTAAAAGGCAAGAAAATAGAGAATGAGAATTGTACCTTCTACAATCTTATTTCTGAAAAAGTTTTAACTTTGTGAAAACATAAATCAAAACGTGTTATTGTTGTTTGAAGAATTGTGTTGAATTATACGCCAGCAACTTGTTTAAAGGGAACCTGAACTTTTTCATTTGATAACATTGGAACCGTTTGGGAATGGAGAAGACCAATTGCTGCAGGGTGAAAAGTAAAATGTTGGCCCATTTTTGCCTGATATAATATTTTAGCTGTTCAACGGTTCAGATTCATAGTGTGCCAAACTTTATATGTAGAGAATAGTTGAAAGCGTTCCAATGAGTCAGCACCATCCATAGTATAAAAATAGCTCTTTTATTAGGTGTTAAAAGCTCATGTTGCAGCAATCAGCGACAGCTCCGCTGTTTCGTGCTATCCGCCCTTTCTCAAGTTGTAAAGCATAACATCCACCTTTCACACTGCCATAACAACCATTTATATACTGAGCTAATCCTCAAACAGATAGTCAGGTGACTAATGAACTGGCTAATCAACAGCATGCAAGCTCAGGCGGACCTGATGAGGAACCTGTGGGCCCACAGCTCCACATATAAATGGTTGTTATGGCAGTGTTAAAGGTGGATGCTATGCTTTACAGCTTGAGAAAGGGCGGATAGCCCTAAACAGCGGAGCTGTCGCTGATTGCTGCTCCATGAGCTTTTAACTTTTTGATACCTAATAAAAGAGCTAGTGCAATAGAGGACAAAAGAGGAGGCACCGCTTCTTTAAAATCCCTTTATTCCGGTGGGGAAAATAGCAGGTACATAGCAGTGGGGGTATCAGATGCCTGACAGCTGTTTCGCTGGCCTAAACCAGCTTCTTCAGAGGCAGATTGTAATAAAAGAGCTATTTTTATACTATGGATGGTGCTGACTCATTGGAACGCATATACTGAAAGACACAGGAGAATTGGAGTCTGTAGCACGTCCATTTATTATTTTTACTCCATTGGTGCATACCACGTAAAGTATTGCTCATGAGAATAGTTGAAAGGTCTGTACTGCAGGCAGGCACATTTAGCACCTGGACTCTTTTACTACAGAACCAATGTAATACATGCAGAATGTGGTTTGACATTGTCTTGCCGAAACAAGCAAAAGTTTGCCTGAAAAAGAAGTAGTTGCGGTAGCAACATATGTCATTCCACAGCTTCATTTATATCCTTCAGCATCAATGTGTCCTTCACAGATATGCAAGCTACCTTATCCATGTGTACTAATGCAAGGCCATATCACCATAAATTCTGACTTTTGAACTGTTTACTGATAACAGGCCAGGTTGTTCTTCTTTGGCCCAGTGCAGTGTTCCCCAACCCGGTCCTCAAAGCCCACCAACAGTACCTGTTTTATGGAAATCCACAGAGGTACTTAATGAGCTCTGCTGAGACACTAATTACCTTAAAGCAGCGTACACACGCCGGACTTTAGGCAACGACGGGTCCGTCGTTGCCTCCCGCTGGGTGGGCGTGCCAGCGACAGTCCGGCGTGTGTACGCTCTGTCGTCAGACTGATACGGCTGTTTCTGAGCGATCCGCCCGGCGGATCGCTCAGAAACAGCCGTATCAGTCTGACGACAGAGCGTACACACGCCGGACTGTTGCTGGCACGCCCACCCAGCGGGAGGCAGCGACGGACCCGTCGTTGCCTAAAGTCCGGCGTGTGTACGGACCTTAACTGTAGTATCTTGCAAAATATGCACTGCTGATGGCCTTAAGGTCAGGATTGGGGTGGTCTTGTCCAAAGGATACAGTTAACAAGATTTCCAAAACTTAAAATTTTCCTTCATGAGATCACTTCACCGTTTGTCAGTTAGCCTCATTCCACCTTAAATGAACTCATACTCAGAGAAAATGGCAGTACATCTAGATTATATAGCAATAGCGGACAGTGGTTTTTGGAATTGCCCCTGAACTCATGCAGAGATTTCTAGTATACAATCATCTGTTTTTAATGCAATGCTGCCTGAGGACCTGGTATTATTTCTTGTTGTATACAGCTATTTTTACAGATTCTCTGAATCTTTTAGTGGCATTATGTACTGTACATTCCCCCATTCTTGAAATTTTACATTGTAGAACATTATCCAAACCACTACAGCAAAAAAAAAAAAAAAGTAAGCAGTTAAAATCTGACAGAACCAACATGTTTTGGATTAGTCCATCTCTTCATGGGGGATTCTCAGTGTTGTCTTTATTTTCAACAGTTGGGAGGCTAGCTGGTATCTTACTATTTTGGCAGTTAGACTTAGCAACTGCCTCTCAGGAAAGAGAATGCCCCCTGAGGGGATGGACTAGTCTAAAATCTGTCGGTTCTGTCAGATTTTAACTGTTTCCTTTTTTCGCTATAGTGGTCCTTTTAACTTATTTATCCGTACATGGTGTACATTTTTTCCACCTTTACTTCTGAGACACTCTGCTTATCTGGGATGGGTCATATTACTGACTCGCCAGTTACCACTGTGGCAGTTGCAGAGAGAGACTGTCTGTGAAAGTAATAAATGCTGTGTACATAGGTACTTAGATTTGCTGGAAAAGACTGCTGTTCATTTTTTAATAGTTTTTTTTGTTTTTTGAGGGGGGGGGGGGATATTAGGTTTATACCCTGCAAAGAGTAATCCCAGCTTTCAATCTGAGCTTAAAGGAAGGTGGAACCCTCTAAAACAAATTTGTATTAAAAGGGAAACAATTCCTTCTTAGGTTGGAGAGTAGGAGGAGACTGTCACAGGATATTAAAACAGTTCCTCCAAGTGTCCTGAGGCTTACCTATAGTGGAAGTACATCTGTTATAAGGGGCTGGCGGAGGTGGTTTATGGCCCTGGCCAAAGGAGCACAAGGCAGGAGCAACGTGTGGGCCCATGTGCAAAGTGCGCAGTCGGGGGGGGAGGTGAAAAACTCCCCTCTCCTGGATCCATCTTCAACCTCCTAGGAACTCCTTCTCTATGGTGTGAGGTGAGCACAGTCAATCATCACGTGACAGATGGCGCTCACACCATAGGAAAGGGTCCTGATGTGCACTCTTCACTTCTCCGCTGTGCACTCTGCATCAGAATGGGGCAACCTCTCTGGCTACCTATAATTGGGGGGAGGGGGCACCTGAATTCCTATACTGGGGGATCATCTGGCTACCTTATACTAGGGGGGGGGGTTCAACTGACTACCTATACTTGGGGGGGGGGGGGGGGTCATCTGGATACCTATGCTTGGGGGGTCATCTGGCTACCTATATTGGGGGAGGTCATCTGGCTACTTATATTGGGATGGTTATCTGGCAACCTTTACTGGGGGAAGGGGGCATCTGGCTATCTGTACTGGAAAAGGACCTCTGGCTACCTATACTGGAGGGGTCATCTGGCTGCCAATACTGGGGGGGGGTTTAGTCACCTGGCTACCTATACTGGAGGAAGTGGAGGTGGAGTCATCTGGCTACCTATACGGTGGGGGGCATCTCGCCCCCTATACTGGACACCTCTAGCTTCCGCATCATAACAGTGTGCCCAAATTCTGGGAGAGGGGCGAATTTTTACAAAATCTAGCTATTTGGGCTAGAAGCTGCCCTGAGTGTACGCAGTCCCGACATTCACAGACAGGAAGCAGGGAAGCTCTGGGCTGTTTGTGGCCCCTACATCTTACCAGCCCATCTCCAGATACAGGGGCCATCTCTCCAGAGCAAGTGATTATTATTATTATTATTTATTTATATAGCGCCAACATATTCCACAGCGGTTTACAAAGCACAATAAGACGACATGGGGAACATAGATACACTAACAAAATGTACAACAGAGTTCCAAGCAGCACAAATATTGTGACAAAAACAGTAAACATTAGGAAGATGACCCTGCCCTTGCAAGCTTACAATCTAATGGGTAGTGGGGGACACACTAGGTAAGGGGGTGGAGGATGGATGAGGCAGTGACTCTTTGCCTCTGATTACATTGTGTCAGATAAGTAAATAAGGGCTATAGAATATTATAAGCTTGTCTGAAAAGGTGTGTTTTAAGAGTGCGTTTGAAGATGTCCAGGTTTGGAGCATGACGTACAGGCTGTGGAAGAGAGTTCCAGATAAGGGATGATGCTCGTGTAAAGTCTTGGATGCGAGCATGAGAGAAGGTGATCAGCTTAGAGGCCAGGAGAATTTCTTGGGAGGAGTGGAGGTTGCGGGAGGGACAATATCTTGAGATTAGTGATAAGATGTATGGAGGGCACAACTCATGGAGGGCTTTCTATGTTAGAGTCAGGAGTTTGAATTAGATCCTCTGGGTAATGGGTAACCAACCAGTGGAGAGAACGGCACAGTGGGGCTGCATCGGCAGAGGTATCTAGTCCATGAACTCTACAGTGTGCTGAGAAGGATTATTCCTGCTGGTGTGTGCTGCAACCAGTTTACTTTGTTCCCTATCCCTGCCATGACTATCACAGCTGACCGTCTGTTGTTAATTTACCCGCGTTGCTCTTTTTTACAGCACTTTAGTGTCAGTCACACTACTGTAGCCTGAAATTCTCAAAATAAAAAGTGCAAGTCTGCAAAAGAAACGTATTGTGCAGAGTTGGGAAACTACACATTCCTCTCCCACACATTATATTTAGGTATGCGTGGAATGAAACGATGACTGAAAGCACAACATTCTCTGAAATAATGAAGGAAAATGTATTATGCAGATTTGGAAAATGATACTTTTCTTTTATAAACCTGCACACTATATTTTGTAGTGTGTCTGTACAAATATCACTAAAAAAAAATGTTACCTGTAATAATGTTCTAAATTGTATTAAAGAGGAGCTGTAGTGAAAATAACATAATAAATGAAATTGCTTATTTTTCACAATGTCCATTTATAGATTATTTAGTCAGTGTTTGCCTGTTTTAAAATCTTTCCTCAGCCTGATTTATATTCTAAAATGTATCACCAATGGTGACATCTTTTATTGTGCCCGGTGATCTGTACAGAATAAGAGTTCTGAGAGTTCTATGCACAGAGGGAGATGCTGCTTGCTTGGCAGTTGGAAAAAGCCATTATTTCCCACAATGCAACAAGGTTCACAGACAGTGGCCATGTCATCACACTGTGTGAGGGGTTTTACCACAATATCAGTAAAAGGTAAAGATTTCTCATGGAAAAGGGGATATCAGCTGCTGAATGGGATGAAGTTCAATCCTGGTTTAAAGTTCCTCCTTAAAGAGACACTGTAACCTCAAAAAGATCTCATGGGGGGTACTCACCTCGGGTGGGGGAAGCCTCAGGATCCTAATGAGGCTTCCCACGCCGTCCTCTGTCCCACGGGGGTCTCGTGGCATCCCTCCGAACAGCCGCCGACAGACCTGACTGTTAATTCAATATTTACCTTTGCTGGCTCCAACGGGGGCCCTGTGGCTGCTTTCGGCTCCGAAGTAGATGGAAATACCCAATCTCAGTCGGGTCCGCTCTACTGCGCAGGCGTCGGAAACTTGCGCCTGCGCAGTAGAGCAGACCCGACGGTGATCGGGTATTTCTGCCTACTTCGGAGCCGACAGCCCCCAGAGCGCCTGCACAGGAGCCGGGAAGGTAAATATTTACATCGCCACTGTACGGAGGGTTGCAGCAAGACCCCCGAGGGACGGAGGACGGCGTGGGAAGCCTCATTAGGATCCTGAGGCTTCCCCCTCCCGAGGTGAGTACCCCCAGGGGAATTTTTGATGTTACAGATTCTCTATAAGCAGATTTGAAACATTATACTTTTATTTTCTCTCATAAACAAATACTCTATGTTTGTTTTGTACCTGTAAAATGTTCACTGATACACAACTTTACCTGCAGTATAATGCAAAAACACAAGGCCTATAGTGTGGGCTTTGCAAGCACATCAGACATTTCATAGAAAGCAATGTCTACCACTCTCACTAATGCATTTATTTCAGAGCAGTACTGCCAATTTACTATACTGAATAGCACTGCTGCCAACTCATCCCTTTAAATATGGACACACATGAATTATATTGGTCTTGTGACTAGTTAGATGCCATTCAGGCGTGGACTGGCCTGGAAAGGGGGACAGAGGGAGTTTCTCCCTAGGCTACCTCCACCCCCTTTGATATGGGCCACTGGGTCAGTTGATTAACAGGACAGGAGAAGGTCCAATTGCTTTCCTGTCTTCCTCTCTGGCAGCTATATGTAGAGTAGGGTACAGCAGTGGTGCTTCACAGGCTCACCTGCTCCAGGACGAAGCAATGGCTTCAAAAAGCATTACCGCGTGCAGTAATGAAGAAAACAGCTGATTTTACTTAACATTTAGTGAAATGTCAATTCACTAAAGCTGCTACCGCATGGCAAGCTGAAATTAATGACCAGTGAGGTAAATTACTGACTTGTGCGGTAAGAGCCTCAACACCTGCCAATTCACAATGATTAGAGCATGCCAGTAAATCCAAGAGAGATGTTCTGTATGTATCTCTAGCTATGATCTAGCAATTAGCATTCAATAGCATTAACAGACAGCAGAAAGCAGAGAGCCAATGGGAAGAACCTCCCTCTCCTGTTCTCACCTCATTTGATCTGATGCACTGGTAAGGGGCATGACAGTGGCAGAGCAGGAAAAGGAAACATTCAAAGATGATTTTCTACCCCACTTGAGATTATGTTTTTCTTCAAGGAGAGGGAGCCCCTGCTGTTAGTTTCATGTACTTTTGGCTTCTCTCTGACCATGACAACCTTTTATGATCATGCCCCCTTTTTCACCATGGTGCACTGTGTGCGCCACACATTCATTTAGGGCATAGCTGGAGGCAATGCAAAAAATCAGATCGACGGGGTCCTCAACCTCCCAGGCTTCACACACCTGGTCCGCCGGTGCTCAGACACTCAATGGTTCACCACTCCACCCGTATGTTTACAGTAACAAAGAATCGAGGTCGGCACTCCACTGGCGATAATAAACTTGCGTTTATTGGAAAAGTTGCAAACACGACATGTTTCGGGGTCACCCCCTTCCTCAAGTGTACACTTGAGGAAGGGGGTGACCCCGAAACATGTCGTGTTTGCAACTTTTCCAATAAACGCAAGTTTATTATCGCCAGTGGAGTGCCGACCTCGATTCTTTGTTACTCATAGCTGGAGGCATGGGAGCTGTCTCAAAGTGTCCCTTTTTTCTACATTCAAGAGTTTGGAGATATTGCTGTTGGGCACTACTGTGAGTGCACTGTTCATTGGGGGGTAATGGCTGCTGCATTTCATATAAGGGATCACTGTTTGCTGCATTTCATTGGGGGTCATATGTGCTGCATATCTGCATTTCTTGTGTGGGTGAATGTTTCTTTTATTATTTAAGGACCATCATTTTTTAATTTGGTGGGCTAATAGATGGACCAAAAACAAACACAATTATAGGAAAGTTAACAAATCGCATTGGTCACTTAATTAAGTACATGTTGTACATCTCAACATTCTCAAGTTCCACCACATCCCAAAGGAGCTCTGTTGGATTAAGATCTTCTGAGTGTGGAGGTCATTGGAGTGCACTGAACACATTGTCAATGATACATTTGCATACAAGAAAGATATGCATTTATGCTGACGCAATAAAGATATGCATTTGGGCTGGGGCTGCTGTGAAAAGGCCCCTGGGTACCCCCACCCCACATCCAAAAGGTTCCGTCTCCTGGTGCAGTTTAACCTGTAAGTAGCTCTTAAACGTGTATAACTAAAAGAATGATTTAGCAACCCTGCTGAATAGGGTCAGCTCTGGAATGGACTAAAATTCAGTGGCCATGTGTTCTGATGTAATGCTAAGCCATCTGTGTTTCTTTGTGTGAAAGAACCCTTACATTTAAAAAAAGAAAGGGGACACTTTTAACGGACACTTCACTGTCCATTGGGAACATCAGGTGAAGATCTTCAAAGTTTCGGCCTGTCATCATTCCTGTATGCTGGAGAGTGTACTGTTGCTATAGTTGCAAGTAAGGACAATTTGAATAATTTAACGTAAAAAAAAAATCAGAGGTGGATGAAAACTGAAATGATTGAAAAGGTCAATTTCATAACAAATAAAAAACAGAATGACTTATGCAACATTGATACATGCCATATTCATTTAATGAAATGTGTTTTCTCTTTACTGCTTGCTTCTGGAATGCCATGTTTTCTATTTGTGATAATTACATTCAGCCTTATTTTTCCAAATGCTTAACCTACATTACAGTTTATTTTAATTTATTTGAACATCAATACATTTCATTGTATTTTATGTGTGGCTGTTCATATTGTAATTAAAATATACATTAGCAATTCATGTTGGAGTGCTATCTTATATTTTAATATTTCTGATTGTGATATTATTATTGCCAACTCATTTTGCCACTCCTGTATGCTGGGAAAATAATATTATGCAAAGTAAAACTGGAATTGCAATGGTCCATAAAATAACCCTCAATGAGGTCTGAAGGATAAGCTATATTCCAACGCTCACTATGGGCTAGGGTGAAATACGTATATATAAATTGTGACATAGATGGATGGATAGATCGATAGATGGATATTAACCTCAAAAACTTTGTTGGTACCCTTACATGAAAAAGAAGAACTCACAATTGTTTCCTAGTTCAGCAAGTTCAGTGTGTCTAGCCCCAGATCAGGTGAGATGCTCTTTCTGCTGCCTGTGCCCTGTAATCAAACTGAGGGAGGGTGGGCAGCCACTAGACATCAGGAAATACTCTATGGGAGAGGAAGGGGAGGGAGACCACTAGACACAAGGTAATGCTGTATAAGGGGAGGGGGACCCCTAGACACCAGGTACGATGTATGAAAAGAGATGGTAGCCACTAGACCACTAGGGAAATTTCTATGGGAGAGGGAGACCACTAGGTGCACTGTATAGGGGAGGGGGGGACCGCTAGACAGGTAGTCCTCGGGCTACGAACCCCCGACTTACGAACGACCCACCGATACGAAAGCCGCGACCATAGCTCCGTCTCGTCGCATGACGTCACGGCCGTTGGGAACTACCCGTTCTGCCCCGTTTAAAATGCAGAGTTATTGCAGCGGAAGGTAAATAGAGGACATCTCACCTGATCCTCGGGAGTAGAAGGTCCCCTCGTGGTGCCCGGAAGCTGCGCAGCCCATCCTCTCGCTCCGTCCACTGTTCCCCGGCGGCTTCTGGCTTCACATGCGGCGCATAATGATGCAATTAGGAAGTGCCGCCACTAGGGGGCTCTTCCTTATTGTCATTATGCGCCGCATGTGAAGCCAGAAGCCGCTGGGGAACAGTGGATGGAGCGAGAGGATGGGCTGCGCAGCTTCCGGGCACCACGAGGGGACCTTCTACTGCCGAGGATCAGGTGAGATGTCCTCTATTTACCTTCCGCTGCAATAACTCTGCATTTTAAACGGGGGCAAAGGAGGCTGTCCTGACTTAAGGACAGATTCAGGTTAAGAACGAGCGGGCAGTCCCTATCTCGTTCGTTAACCTAGGACTACCTGTACACCGTATAGGAGAGGGGGGACCACTAGACAGCAGTTACGCTGTATAGGGGAGGAGGGACCACTAGACTCCTGGTATGCTGTATGAGGGAGAGGTGGCGTAGCTAAGGAGCTGCGGGCCCCAGTGCAAGGTTTACATTGGGCCCCCCAAGCGCTCTATACATAACAATTGATACGACACACTAACACCTGCCAAGGACAACCACAGTGCCAGAGGTGCAAGAAGGTGAAGGGGAACAGTTTGTTAATAATTACTACTAATACAAGCACCTATAGAAGTGATTATTACCAGCATAGGACCAATAGAGAACTAATACTGTGATTGAGGGTGGGCCCCTCAGGCCCAAGGGCCCCGATGCGGTCGCTACCTCTGCACCCCCTATTGCTACACCACTGTGAGGGAGGTGGGGGGATCACTAGACACCAGGTATGATGTGTAGCAGAGAGGGGACCACTACAGACCAGGTACACTTTGTAGGAGAGGGAGGGAAGACCACTAGACACTGCCTGGGGGATGGAGGGAGATCCATAAAAAACAGTGATTTTGTGGGGTGGTGGCGGCCAGAATGTTAGAATGATAGTTTTCTGTTAGTATAAAAAAAAATTATTTTTTATTTTTTTTAAAGAGAAGTGTTATCTTACTGGAAGATAGGACACCTGTTCTACTTGATTTTTTTTTCCTATTCAAAACACAGATAGACAACTTGTTTCATGGGTATTAGCTCACTTCCTCAGGTCAATACACAGTGCCTAAAACAATAAATGTATACATATAGAAATATATGTAAGACATGGTATGCAACATATTAAATATACTGTATATTAGTAGAATAGCGCCCATTTCAAACACATCTGCATAGTATATATATCTCAGTGGCGATCTGCCTATACTCCAGAATATAAATCCATAAGAGTCCTTCTGTTAAAGCAGTCACGATGCGAGGATTACAATCTATTTTTACTCACCTGGGGCTTCTTCCAGCGCGCAGCAGCCATTTAAGTCCCTTGCTGCAGCTACGGTGCTCCTCGGTGTCCCGCTGACCACCCATAAAGAGCGGCGATCAGGCAGCGGCACTTCTGAGTAAAAATAGATTGTGATCCTCACCTCTTGAGTCCTTTATGTGCAAAACAGTCATCATATGTGTATACCAATATGTAGAGAACAACGAGCTTTATGATATCTCATAGGTATTTATAGACTATGGCCCCTTTGAACTATAAAATTTCATATAACCCTGATAAAATTACTGTATAAAAAATACCATGTAAAGGTCTTTTTTACAATAATTATATCATGATCATATAAAATGCTATAGTTCAAAGGCACCTTAGTCCCCCGGTCAAAACTAGGAGTGGCCGTCTCACTGAGGCCAATGTGTGTAATGAATTACATTACCGGCGGCAATGTGAGAAACGAAGATGGCTCCTCGGCTCTGACTCCTCCCCCTACCCACATCCTATTCAGCTCTGGCAGCTGGGGGCACATGCGTGGTCCCCAGGAGTCGTTCGTCGCAGCAGGCAATCCTGCTGGGAGAAGCAATGTCTGCAGCCTTCCAGCTCTGCTTCCCTGCCTCTATGAACGACTCTGGGGGAATGTGAGCGTCCCCAGCTGCCAGAGCTGAATAGGAGGTGGGCAGGGGGAGGAGCCGGCTTCATTTCTCACATTGGCACATCAGGAATCTTATTTCTCACATTGGCCACAGTGAGATTGCCATTTCTAGTTTTGACTGGCCAGAACCCGAAGTTGTTGGACTTCGGGGGTTCTTGACGAAACATATATAAAATTGGATATGTGTGTGTTTTATGTGTGTGTGCAGATCCCTTACTACCTGGGTAGATATTTTCTAGGGATCTCATGTCCCCTTCCCCCCTGCACACCTGGGTGGAACCACAAACACCCAATCAGATTTCACCCATTCACGTCAATGTAAAAAATATAAAAGACTACAATTCTCAAAGTAGCTAGAGCCCCCCCAAATTGGCACAGTTGGTCACAAGCTTGAAAATTCAGGGAAATTGGGCAGATAATAAAACAGCTAATCAAATTTCAGCCGTTTATTTTAAATGGGAAAATGTTAACTGCAGCTATTCTTAGACTAATAGAGGAAAGAGGCGCCCTGGGATATTAAAAGCTTTTAATATCCCAGGGCGCCTCTTTCCTCTATTGTGCTAAGTATACCCTCGAACAGACCCTGTTCAAGGGGTGGTGTCACACCACTAGTGGGGTCCCACAGTGGTTGTCTCAACCTTTTTTCATTAAGAGAGCGACCAGCCGTCCGGTCCTGGCTAGGACCACCCCGAGTGGAGTCGGGTTTATTGTCTCCACCTGCTTCCTGTGGTTGGTTGCCCCCAGCAACCCTCCTTTGTGAGTAGTGCTTTTTTATTCATCTCTTCATACTGTGGTATCATACATATTGCACTACTGGGCTCCCGTTTTTGTCTCCTGTGTCTTTTCCCATAGGGTGCAGCATCACCCCTACCACTATTGACTATTCTTAGACTGTTAATCGCAGGGTTTTAAAACTTGGCACACTTGGTCAGTAAGATTAATATTCCGAAAAGTGGGTGGAGCCTAAAACAGCCAAACAAAATTCACCTAAGATTTTCAAGGAGAATATTTAAATGGCTGCCATTCTTACACTGTTAATGGCAGAGGCCTCAAACCTGGTACAGTCGGCAGGGGCGTCTGGTCACCTGGGACTCTGTGCAGGGGGAAGGCGCTGCCACAGGACTGACTGTGCCCACCGTCCGCCAGATTTTGGGATCCCTCAGGTGTTGAACTGGCTTGCGGTGTCTAATAGACGCCGCGCCAGTTCACTCTGCGCAGCCTGCAGCTCACCTCAGCCTGCTGGAATTTTCCGGTAGGCAGAGCAGGGCTATGGGAAGATGGTGTCCGAAGCCCTGCACTGGAGACTATTTAGGCTTAGGAGGCCATCTTCCCGTAGCCTTGCTCTGACTGTAACAACACAAGAGTTTCATAGCTTCTGGCTGCAGGAAGATCATCGGGGGAGCTGTGTGCCGGGAGAGGAGTCTTCTGCAGGTGAGTAAATGATTTTTGTTTTACAGGTGCACATTATTTTCTAGTGAAATGCTGCCCACATTACGATTATTTTCTAGTGAAACATTGCTGTATTACGATCATTTTCTGGTGAAACATTGCTGCATTACCATTATTTTCTGGTGAAAGATTGCTGCATTACCATTATTTTCTGGTGAAAGATTGCCGCATTCTGATTATTTTCTGGTAAAACATTGCTGCATTACGATTATTTTCTGGTGAAACGCTGCCCACATTACAATTATTTTCTGGTGAAACATTGCTGCATTACGATTATTTTCTGGTGAAATGCTGCCCACATTACAATTATTTTCTGGTAAAACATTGCTGCATTACTATTATTTTCTGGTGAAACATTGCCCAATACAATTATTTTATGTTGAAAGATTGCTGCATTATGATTATTTTCGGGTGAAACATTGCTGCATTACAATTATTTTCTGGTGAAACATAGCTGCATTCTATTATTTTAGGGTGAAACGTTGCCCACATTACGACTATTTTCTGGTGAAACATTGCTGCATTATGATTATTTTCTGGTGCACCATTGCTGCATTATGATTATTTTCTGGTGCACCATTGCTGCATTACAATTATTTTCTGGTGAAATGCTGCCCCACTACGATTATTTTATGGTGAAACATTGTCGCAATAAGATTATTATATGGTTAAAAACATTGCCGCATTACAATTATTTTCATGGGGGACACCATGGGGGGGGGGGGGGGGAGGCGCCACAGGTTTTCTTGCCTGGAGTGACAAAATGGCTAGAGGCACCCCTGACAGTCGGTCATTGGGTGACTAGGGTTTAAATTTAGAACAGGGGTAGAGCCACAACCTGCCAATCCGATTTTTTTGCTCCCTTAACTGCTTACATTCTCACATTACTGATGCCAGGAACATCAAAGCTCACATACATGGGTATGTGTGGTTATTGCTTGACTGTGTGTCAAGGTTAAAAAAAAGTGGGTGGAGCCAAATAACATTTTTCACTGGGGAAATGTAAACTGCAGGCATTCTTACACTGTTAACCACACGGTTTAAATTGCTGCCATTCTTACGCTGTTAAGTGCAGGGTTCAAATTGCTGCCATTCTTACACTGTTAATGTCAGAGACCTCAAACTTGGTACCGTCGATCATTGGGTGACTGGGGTTCAAATTCAGAAAAGGGGCAGAGCCACAAACAGCCAATCAGATTTGTTTCATTTCAGTGGAAAAGTTTATTATATTTGGTAGTATCTTTTGGAGTATCCCGAAAATTTGGGGTCTCTAGGAGGAATGCATGCAGAGATATGGGCGGCTTACATTTTATGAACTTGGGGGAAATTTTTACAAACTAAAGCCCTTTCAAAGGTAGTGAAGGCTACAGAGTCACAGGTTTGCTGAAATAAACAATTTGAAATGTTGCATTTAAATGTAAAGCCCCTGACTCTCGGGGGCCCCTCTGGGATTCCCAGAATGCACTTGCTGTACACTGATAAATCCCACTGTGGAAAGAGCAGTATGGCGAGGAATCCTTCATATAACACTAAAGCAGTTACAACTTACAAGGCTCACATCAGATTGTGCTGCCTTTCTTCTACTCATGCCTGTGAAGTCACCACTGCCAAACAGCTGTAGTTGTGATTATTGGGCACGCTGGAGGAGAAATCAGGCAGCACAGGCTGATAAGCAGCACAATTCCAGCATTACACATCTCCTCACTGCAGCATAATGGCAATGAAACGCATTGGAGTTTGCAATGACCTCACATGTACTAGTGGTGCATCTTCTCCCAACAGAACAAGTGCTTAGGCCATTTCATGACTCCCCACAGATGTGCCCCTGTGCATGACCTGCTGGCATCTTCATCTGATAGAACAGTTTGCTAGTGAAATGTTCTCATAAATGCTGAAATATTGCTAAGGAAAAAAATCTATTTAGGATATTAAAATATGTTGCTGTATCTCAGCTCCAGGCAGTAGGGAAGATTTATCTAAAACGTTGAAAGTAAAACTAAAGCAAAACCAGTGCGAAGGTTCAACAGATATGAAGATCAAGTATTCTTATTGGTGATTGGTCTTTGTGTGCAACAGTTTAAATCCTGGTACACACCTTCAACTCATATTACATAGAAGTGGTCAAGATTATACAATCAAGTATAAATCAAATCAATCAATCAATCAATCAATCAAATCATTAAAGCCTGGTACACAAACCTAATTTTGATTGGCCAATGTTATTACCTTATTGAGAGAGAGCTCACATACACAATCTGTCCAGAGTATTCAAAATCTGTTGGCCCTCTTGCTACATGGAGGAGGTAAAACTGGCCAGTGATTGGTCCATCAATTAATCAATGGCATGTGTATGCACTCTAATGGCCACCCTTATACTGTTTTATCTAATTTTCCTTCCTCTGAATTTTATAAATCTACACCAGCATCCTCTGCATTGTGAGCACTTTCTGCTGTTGTTGGTTTACCAGATATTTGGAGAAGCTGTTTTAATGGTAATTTGATACTCATAAAATATTTTTAACTAGGTACTGAGCTTTTGATAAAGTGTAATTGTCCACATAAAGTCTTTCTTGAAGCCAAAGCTCTACAACCCTATAAAGCTGACTCACTGACTGTAACTGGAAAAAAAAAATCAGCTTTCCAGGCCCAGTTGTTTTGTTCTTCAGGCTGAGAGCTATTGAACACCCAGAAGAAGTGAACAACACAAGCAACTTAATGCTGCAAGAAAAGCATTTTAATGATGCCTGTAAAAGACAGAATTTATTTTTCACTTTGACTGTATAAGGCATTGCCTGCTGCTCCATCCTGAAAACGAGCCAGGGAAATGTGATTATTGGAGGCCATGCTCTAGAGGTCATTGCTTTGGACTGGAATCAAGTTTGGTCACTGCCAGCTACTTAGATGCTTTTGAGCAAGCCTGTTAAGTCTCACTTATTACAAGTGAGCTTCACTTATAAACACGATAAATTAGATGCAGAAGTCTCAGCAACACTGAGTTTGAGAGACTGATGTTTGTATTTTTTTAAATATATTTTATAAAATCCCAATTCTATTTGTTGACATTTATACACTGGCTGCTATCACTTTTTCTGCAGCATCTTCGAGAAAGTAATGAAGCAATCCTAATCCTGAGTCCCCTTCCCAACAGAAATTAAAATTTGATGCTACCCCACAAATGCATAAGTTAAATATTTGTTCCTCTACCTCCCAGTAGTATAATAAGCCAACTAAAAATGTTTGGGAAAAGTGTTAAATACCTGAAGTTTCCAGTTATCTAGTTTGCTATTGTGCACCAATAGACAAGCAGCCTCTTACTTAGGCCTGATTCACACTGCATGGATGAAAAACTGATCTGTGGATGGCAACAGATCACTCTTTAAATGGCATCCGTTTTTCATAAGTGAACGTCCCTTACATGCGGAGGAGCAGGCCTAAGGCTTCAGTCACACTAAGGACGTTGCTGTATGCTTTTCACAGTGCATTGTGCGCTTTGCTGGGTACAGCATTTTAAACTGATTCTAATGTTCGCATTTATGCACTGTGCTACTGTCTATTTGAGAAACTTAGTGTTGCATGCATTTCTGTGCGGTGCACTGTGAAGCGTACATCAATGCAACTGGATGGGTGCGCTTTTTTAGTGCAGACTGATCCTATTGATTAACTTAAGAATCGTTGACATCTGTTAGGATCCAATCTGTTTAGTTCTGCTAAATGGACGGTTTTAATGCCAGTGTGAACCGAGGCCTAACCATGGGAGTATGCCAATTGAGTTTCATCCACCCCACTCCTTATCTGAACCTCACCTGTCACCCCAAAGCAAGGGAGGCTGAGTGGCAGCTCAATCATGAGCTCTCCAACAACATAGATTTTAATCCTCCTCTGCCCACTGTTGACAGTAGTGTCAAGTAACAAGACCTATCTGCATTGGGGACATTTTTAGTATTTCCACTTGTTTTCAGACAGTTATCTTTTTATTATTACACTGCTAGGAGGTGGATAAACAGCAAGGTATTAAAGCGTTTACCTGAAGCGGGACTATAAAAGAGCTAATTAGGGTGAAAACCATAAAACCATCATCATGAAAGGAAGAGAATGCAGCTAGCACTACCACTATGGGGGAGCTGGAGGATAGTGAGGGTAGCCTAGATTTAGCTCTGGCACGTGTACAGCGTATGTTCTGGGATTCATGAAAGAAAGTGCATGAAATGTTCCGTAAGCAACAGAGTCTGCATTTTTGCAGGTTTTAGACAATAAACGTCTTTAATGCAATTCAGATGCACTGTAAAATTAGAAGTGATGCAAACAAATTAACATACCAGAGATTCAGATTGTGAGTGGTGTCTGCGCTACCATTCTAAAGCAGCCCATACACTCAGCCGATTTTCTGGCCGACCGATCGATCCCGATCGATCGATCGATAGATCGATTGCAAATCGGTTGGCCAATCGACCGATCGACGGCCGATTTCGATCGATTTCGATGGATTTCCATCGAACTGGCAGGGTGGAAAATTTAGGTCGATCTGATGAGATTGCTTATCAGTTTGCATTGGCCTTAATGGAAATCTGATGGCAAAAAAATGCCATCAGATCGAATTTCAATAGATTTCAAACTGAAATCTATTGGAATTCTATCCTGGTAAAAAATGTTCTAAAAACGCATCAGATAGATCATCAGATGCATTTCTTATCTATCTGCTGCCAATCTGACGAGTGTATGGGCACCTTTAGGCAACTGAGTGGGCCCTTGATACTAAGATTAAGCAATTGGGTACCCAGATATCATAATTAAATAGATTAAAAAAATTAAGAAACCATGTGCCCTCAGATACACCAGCTAAGTAGCCATATGCCTCCAGATACAACAGATTAGTAGCCATGTGTTTCTAGATACCGCAGCTAAGCAGCAATTTTCCTCCAGATACAATAAGTAAGTCACTATGTTATAAAGGAATTAAGTAACCTCTAGATAACAGAGTTAAGAAGACACCTGCCTCCAATTAAATACATTTGGAAGATTGTGTTAAAATTGGTATTCTACCTGTTCTGTTGCTATTGCAATCCCTCCTCCTTTTAACCAGTGTGCCTCCAGTGTCTCCTTGCTCAGCTGAAATGCGTTTGCTATCCCAAACTGACAGTGTCCCTCTGCAGTTCAGGGGACCCACTGAGTCTCTTAAGATGGACCACAGTGGACCCCCCTATTTCCAGATGGTCCCACAAGGTCTAAAGGTGGCCACACACGATACAATAAAATGATCCGATTTTACAGTAATTCGATAAAAACGATCGGATCTCCCGAAAAAAATCGAAAGCTTTTTTTTTCATTCGACTGAAAAATCCGATCGGATTTCCCGTTTTCTTCGATTTTAATTGATCCGGAATGCCAGATATTTTTCTTCAATCTTTCTAAAGATTGTATGGTGTGTGTTGGATTGTCAATTTACTAATATACACACCCTAGCAATTTTGGCAGAGTTTCCAATCATTTTTATCATAATTGGGGGGGAAATTTAACATAGGTGTGTGGTACATTGGTCATATTTTTGAAATGTTACAATCAGTCAGAAAAATTTATTGCAATTCTTAAATTGAACAGATATTTAAAAAATTGTATGGTGTGTGGCCACCTTAAGACAACTACCTCAGTGGTCTTGTGGGTGATTTGACCCAGATTGTTGCAGCTATTCTTTGTGATGCAGTCTCCTACATGTTAAGGGAAAGCGGTTTGAGGAAGGCTTATGCATTTACCTTAATAACTTTCACAGACATCAAAGAAGGTGGCACTAAAAGAAAAAAAGACATGCATTACATTACTTTTAACCCTATACAGGTGGTACAAATAACTGTGTGCTTTGTTTATCCCTCACATCTGCTCTTAGTTTCAGCTCGTCTGTGATGCAGTTTGTGAGGCTGAGGGGGGGGGGGGGAGCTGCCTGTCACATGCTGTGAAACTGTGGGAATCCCAGACTGGAGTGCAGATAATACGCCCCCAGACCCCGTCAATAATGTCGATGATGTCCCCCCCAGATATCGATGACATCATGCCGCCATGGCGACAGGGGAAGCCCTCCAGGAAATCCCGTTCTTTGAATGGGATTTCCTGATCGGAGATCGCCGGATGCGATCGAAGAGGGTGGGGGGATGCCGCTGCACAGCGGCTATCATGTAGCGAGCCGTGGGCTCGCTACATGATTTAAAATTTTTTTTTACAAAAACTGCTCTCCTGCCCCCTGACGGTTTTTAATAGCCCGCCAGGGAGGTTAAGGTGTGGTGACCACCAGTGATAATGTATGGTTACTTCAACTTGGCTGAAATTTAATGCATCAGGTATGTGTAATTTTGATCTGGACAGGAAACATTGATCATGTGAAGCAATTCAGATTAGTTTATTTATGCAGGGTTGAATCATGTTTTATGCTGCTGTGAACATTTATGTTATGGGAGCCATAAAATAAATTGGCTCCCTTTTATGTTTTCAGTGTGCCAAACAAGAAGTGAATGAATGGCATTTTCCTGTTATCACCACACACATATGCTTTAGAGCACAGGTGTTGAACTCCAGGCCTGGTGGGCCAGATCCATACCAGTGTTTAGGATGGACTGAGAAAGAGAGGAATGTGTTCTACCTGATGGACCACACCTTTCCTGATTCAGACCCATCAGTTAATTTGAGCTTTGTTAAAATGTGTGACTGTCACAGGGCCCCTAGTGCCCGGAACGCAGAATGCCTTCCAATCGGTTTCAGCACACAGACCATGCAAGCTGTGGTCGCGATCAGTGCGCAGAAACCGCTGGAATTTTGGCAGCAGACCAACTAGAAGGGAGCCTGTGAGGTACGGTAATTACAAATTACACACTATTTCAGGGTATAACTGCCACCACCTCTGTTATCATGGGACAGAGGCACCCACTGACTGGCTGAGCCTAGACCTGTAAATAAAAAATGGTTAAACACACTCTATTCTGTCTAGCTAGCGACAATAGTAGCGTCTCTTCAGAGACCCGGGTTCAGTTTCTGTGTGTGGCTGAATAATAGGGTAGCTGGACAAACAACTGACGATAGCGTCGGTTTATTGAAATGCAATATAAATAATTAATATATACAGAAAATCGTTAAAATCAACAATTATAGAGACAAATTGATAACACAGTATAGAAAATAAAAATGGAGAAAACGGATACTTAAAGTTCGTGGAAATATGTCCCTTCTGGGAAACTCATCAAGTTCCTTTGTTTCAGTTCAGGAGCTAAGTTCAGACAAGATGGCCGCCACTGTTCCTCAAGGTGGCGGCAGCTCTCATGAAGGTGGAAAGTGGAGGAATGAGGTCCGCCTGCTGGCAATGTGCTTTTGATGAAGCTGGTTTGGGGGTGTGGCCATGCCTGTCCCCTCTGAATTACCAGCCAACCACAGTTCAAGTCCTTGGGGGGAGATTTAGGTTTAAACTTATAAAATGCCGTAACTCATAAACGATACATGTCATATTTAGGTGGATAACAGATTCCTAATGGTCAGAAAATACAGATTAATATGACATCAGACGTGACTAGGGCAGCGGGTCAGTTCCTGAGAAGGGTCATACATCAGTAACCGGATGGCTATTGCGATGAATTTTTTATCAGCACGTTGGGCAGATTTTACCGAATAAGACTATATGAATTTTATAGCTGTGCGATATACGGTCTTCGTATACCAACAAGAAATTGGTGCCAGCCAGTCTGGCGCCCAACTGTGAGGAAAGCCGTTTTTTGAATAGGCTCACCATTTGGTGACTATCGACATCTATCTGAGGTAATTAAAAGTAAACATTCTTCTTGGGCACAAGCATTGTCCCTGTTCATTTCATTAGCAAATCAAAAGACACCCTACACCAAAGTTACTGCTAGTCCTCTGCTGAGAGGAAGAGAGAAAAAAAACTTGTCTTTTAAACCAGGAATGTCAGTTTCTGATTACTGCAATGGCTGCACAAATTTAACCAGAAAGCGATCAGAAATTGGACTGTGCTAATCCTTCCGATTCACCTGCGTTTCTCACGGCTGTTCCGTGACAGTGACAACTTCGTAGCACCGGTTTGACATCCCTGCTTTAGAGGGAATTTGTATGGTTATTTTGAATTTAGACTATATAATTGAAAAAAGGACATTTTTATATTAAATCCATTTGGTTTTATTATTGTAACTGAAAGTACTGTGTACAGTTTTTCCTTGTTCACAATCTCTCTTACCAGGCTATCTTTACAAATACTAGCTATTCCTCTGTGTGTCAAGAGTTAGACATATAACTTTCATATCCTACTTTACTACTGGGGAACCCAAAGCTCTTCAGAGTTACAGCCACTTTGGGTTCTCCGGGGGCAACCAGAACCAATAGGAAGCCTTGCTCTAAGCCAACCATCAGCCAACCTATTTAATCTGGTCTAAGGCCTGAACCCTACATCAAAGGCAGCACCCCGGTACGCTATCCAGCTTCTGAGTTAGGAGAGAGAGACCATCAGAGAAGCTCATTGTCAAGTTATCTGGCTTCCATATTATCCTGTACTGCAGTAGTACATTCTCCTCAGTCCTGGATCCCCATCACATTAGCCAACCATCAGGAAAGCAATATTTAATAAAATGAGTGCTTACCTGAGGAAAATGTATGCGTGCTCTAACACCAAGTTTTAACCCTAGCAAGTCTGGCTCTGCAAATCTGGCTCAATTGGCTATTCATGAGGCAATGCTCATGCAAATATGCATTTGCTTTCGCACGCCAAACTATGCAGGGTCAAAAAACTAATACCGCAAAGCGGTCGCCCTGCGGGAATTAGTTCATGCCACATTAGCACTATCCAGGAGCGCCACAGGGAGGCTTCCCAATGCCCCCATACAACCGGGGGACTGCGGGGTTAAAAAAAATGAGGTCCTCCCCCCCCCTTGTGTGGGGTAATTTAACTTGGTTTTACAATTCATGGTTTTGTGTTTATATTTAATAAAGAACCCATTGAAACTAAAAAAAAGAGGCCCCTTCACCTCACCCATCCTCCCATTCAGAAAATACATTCAAAGCTTTAGGCAGGTAAGTAAATGCTGTTGGGAGTTCCTAACTGACAGATCCCATGTTGTCATTCTTTTCCACTAAAGGTGGTCCATGACCCAGCTAGTAATATGTTTACAGCACTGGATCACAACATTGGGAAAAGATTTCTCACTACTACCAACACATCAACCAGCAGGTATTGTCAAGGTGCCAGTGCACTGCGGTCAGCGGAGGGCCCAGTGAGCCGGAGCTCACCAACTGAAGTGGGCAAGTATTATTGGTTGTTTAACCACAAGATAAAACAAGTTTGTGAAGCCTGAATGTGCTATACAGCGACCCCCTGTTCGCAACTGTCTGTCCATGAACCACAAGCCTGCAGTAGCTCCTTCATCGCCCAAATAAAGTTAATGTTAACATCCGCTACAGCAATAAGTCACTGGATCCATAAGGAGTAGTTTGGCAATTTATCACAGTGTGTTTGGTGTACAGGTGGTGGCTGAGGACCATATTGATCCTAGTTTTCTGGGTGTTTTTAGCAGCAGGCTGCGGCTGGGCGATCATACCTTGTGGTCAACTGGATCAGGTCCCTCTTAGATAAAGCGCGCATATCCTGGCCAGGTACTGATGTTTTTATTCATGTGGGTTTTTAATTATGTTATGTGATATACATGCAGCCAAGGCATATATTAAAGTTGTTATCTATGTGCATTGAGACGGCAGTCTTATTTAAGATGGAATATTGGCTATGTAGTGATTAAGCTGCTGGCTCCTTGCTAAGCAAGTTGCACAAATCAATTTTTAAGGGGACGGCTCTCCTGATTATTTGTTGTAAGTTTATTGTCAAGGTAACGGTGCAAAGGATCACTCTGCTGTCAATTGGGAACAGATTGACATGTCGGAAATAATTGTCAGATCATGTCAGTCGGATGGAAAATTGCGTGTACTAAATACAATTGTAAGTGTGAATAGCCTCTTATGCGCTAATGTCTACGAAATCATACCTCAAGGCCTGCAAGACAGTAGGCCCGGTTCACACTGGCAATTAAGTGGCAAACGGATCAGTGGAAATGGATCTGATTACTGGTCAATCAGATCCTTTTTTACTCCTATGCAGTTCCGCTGCTTCCGTTCCGTTTCCCCATATCCTCCTTTGACCCCACCTCCAGTGGATTTTGTTGGCTAGAATGGTCTGTTCCGCGAACGGACCATCTTTTTTCCACCAGTGTGAACCGAGCATAAGTGGAAACTTTCCAGATGTAGTAGTAAATGAGGCTGAACTATCACCACAAATAGCTATGAAAGTTTGTGAATCTCCATTTTTCATTATTCAACTCCTAATCCATATGAAATATCAAAATTGACTACCATAATCAATTCCCTCATTACTAATTAGATCATGCAGTCTGATTATACAGAAGGAACAATCTCTTCAAACTGGACTAGTAAGCTAACCTTTTCATTTAGCAGGTCTGGATTGGCAGAGATCAAACAGAATCTAAAAAGTCAGAACTGTGTGTTCAGCCACTCCTATTAATTAGCTGTATACTAGGACATTGAAGGAACATTGCTACCATCCCTAATCAGTATTTCATTAATGTCACACCTAAGACCGATATTACATTCCCCAGCCTTGTTAAGGTACAGTATGCACTGTGACCTATAGAATGTATACTGTATATATTAAAGGCTCACCATATACAGTGGGATGCAAAAGTTTGGGCAACCTTGTTAATCGTCATGATTTTCCTGTATAAATGGTTGGTTGTTACGATAAAAAATGTCAGTTAAATATATCATATAGTAGACAAACACAGTGATATTTGAGAAGTGAAATGAAGTTTATTGGATTTACAGAAAGTGTGCAATAATTGTTTAAATAAAATTAGGCAGGTGCATAAATGTGAGCACCACAAAAAGAGATTAAATCAATATTTAGTAGATCCTCCTTTTGCAGAAATTACAGCTTCTAAATGCATCCTGTAGGTTCCAATGAGAGTCTGGATTCTGGTTGAAGGTATTTTGGACCATTCCTCTTTACAAAACATCTCTAGTTCATTCAGGTTTGATGGCTTCCGTGCATGAACAGCTCTATTTAACTCACACCACAGATTTTCAAGTATATTCAGGTCTGGGGACTGAGATGGTCATTCCAGAACGTTGTATTTGTTCCTCTGCATGAATGTCTTAGTGGATTTTGAGCAATGTTTAGGGTCATTGTCTTGTTGAAAGATCCAGCCTCCGCGCAGCTTCAGCTTTGTCATTGATTCCTGGACATTGGTCTCCAGAATCTGCTGATACTGAGTGGAATCCATGCGTCCCTCAACTTTGACAAGATTCCCAGTCCCTGCACTGGCCACACAGCCCCACAGCATGATGGAACCACCACCATATTTTACTGTAGGTGTTTTTCTTGGAATGCTGTGCTTTCTTTCCTCCATGCATAATGCCTTTTGTTATGCCCAAATAACTCAATTTTTGTGTCATCAGTCCACAGCACCTTATTCCAAAATTAAGCTGGCTTGTCCAAATGTGCTTTAGCATACCTCAACCGGCTCTGTTTATGCTGTGGGCGGAGAAAAGGCTTCCTCTGCATCACACTCACATACAGCATCTCCTTGTGTAAAGTGTGCCGAATGGTTGAATAATGCACAGTGACTCCATCTGCAGCAAGATAATGTTGTAGGTCTTTGGTGCTGATCTGTGGGTTGACTCTGACTGTTCTCACCATTCGTCGCTTCTATCTGCGATTTTTCTTGGTCTGCCATTTCCTGCCTTAACTTAAACTGAGCCTGTGGTCTTCCATTTCCTCAATATTTAGTAACTGTGGAAACAGACAGTTGAAATCTCTGAGGCAGCTTTCTGTAACCTTCCCCTAAACCATGATGGTGAACAATCTTTGTGTTCAGGTCATTTGAGAGTTGTTTGAGACCCCCATGTTGCTACACTTGAGAGAAAATTAAAAGAGGAGAGAAACTTACAATTAAACCCCTTAAATACTCTTTCTCATAATTAGATTCACCTGTGTATGTAGGTCAGGGGTCACTGAGCTTACCAAGCCAATTCGAGTTCCAATAATTAGTTCTAAATGTTTTGGAATCAATAAAATGACAACAGGGTCCACATTTATGCACCTGCCCAATTTTATTTAAACAATTATTGCGCACTTTCTGTAAATCCAATAAACTTCATTTCTCTTCTCAGATATCACTGTGTGTGTCTCCTATATGATATATTTAACTGACATTTTTTTATCGTAACAACCAACGATTTATACAGGAAAATCATGATGATTAACAAGGTTGCACAAACTTTCGCATCCCACTGTAGCATACAACTGATAGGTGAAAACAAGAGTTATGCTTTTCAATGCTGTTTTATAATGTTCTATGAATGAAGCACATCCATGTACTTTAGTCTTCAGTTGGTACATCATTAATTCTTCATCATAACCAACACTTATGTATTTCACTCTTTCGGATATATATTATCCTGAAATGTAATTGTTGATAGATAATAAAAGCCCAAATTACTGTAAATGTCAAATTGCATTTTAAATAATATAATTACAAGTCCTGGAAATAAAATCTGTAAATTATCCTTGTTTCTATGGCAATACAGAGACTTTGATGTAAAGTCCAAATTACTAGATTATTTGCTGGCACTTGAGTTTTGCCAAGATTTTCTTTGATTAATTCTTTCACGCAACACAAAATTGGAGAAGTCACTGTGAGGGAAAACTACATAATATAAAGGTGTTTTCCCAACAGTTCTGTATATTTTTCTATATTGCTCCTAGTGTAGCAGGGCAAATAGCAGGACAAGTGAAAAGATACCTCGGAGAGTGCTAGATGGATATTCTGGCTTTCTGAGTGGTTAAGGGGCATTGTAGGTCAAGCCAAGTTATTTCATTTATCACAGGCAAGCTCAGTTAATTATAAAAGCCTGAGGATTTCATCTGAAGTTAGCTTTGTCTGTGGAGAAAAAAACAATACTGCTGCCTATGGTGAGTGTGAACAATAGAGGTTGAACGCCATGATGTGTAATTTTGTGTTGGTGTTGCAGTGGTAGGTATTATGTTTTATATTGTAATATTAAATAACTAGTGACCTTAGTCCGCTTATAAATGGGCTAGGTCTGTCACCGCTTATCCGCCGCGCGCACGCGCCCGCCCGGACACGCCCACCACTCCTGGCCCCCCGCCGCGTCATTCCCCCAGCTCTCCTCAGTGTCTCTGCGTCCCTCCCTGCACATGCGCACTGCAAAAAAACACACACACAGGGACATGGGACACAGAGTCACACGCGTTTTATTAGGTAGGATATTTCGCT
The DNA here is from genome assembly GCF_040937935.1 of Hyperolius riggenbachi. NCBI lineage: Eukaryota > Metazoa > Chordata > Amphibia > Anura > Hyperoliidae > Hyperolius > Hyperolius riggenbachi. The sequence continues at coordinate 299,877,656 of NC_090649.1, forward strand.
TTACTCCCCTTCAAAGTCCCTAAGGCTTTTCTTTAGCTTGCTTAAAGTACACTTGACGTGAGAGGTATATGGAGGCTGACATATTTATTTCCTTTTAAACAATACCAGTTTCCTGGCTATCCTGCTGAGCCTTTGCCTCTAACACTTTAAGCCATAGCGCCTGAAAAAGCATGCAGCAGATCAGGTGTTTGACATTATTGTCACTACTGCAGCCAAATAGATCATCAGTTTTAGAAGATTGTGAGTGTGCACACCAGTCACCGAGAGTCGGGCTATGCCCCAATCAAAGTCAGCAATCCAGTAAATCAGCGCAGCATTTTTCGGTGTCGTAACCACACGCCTTGATAAAGGGGGACCCTGCGCAGCCCCCAAAATAATTGTGTGCTGATATACTGGTTTGCTGAAATAGATTATCAGGGCTGCCAGGCAACTGGTATAGTTTAAAAGAAAATAAATATGGCAGCCTGCATATTCTTTTCACTTTATTTGTCCTTTAAAGGTACTTTTATTCTCTGTCTATCATAGGCAAGCATCCAATGTATAGTTAGTGGACAACCAAGTAGTAGGGATTTTTGTTAGATGAATGCATTGCTTGTTCAGGTTTTAACCTTTACCCTCAATAAACTGTGCAAAGTTCTGATCCTTTACTGTGTGAAGGTGCCCATATATCTAGCGATGATGGGCAGATTCAACCAAGAGACATATCTCTGTATGATTGAATATGATCAGAGAGAGGTCTGTTGGCTTCCAACATACTGGCCGGGTGTTCCGGTGCATTCATTGTACGTGATTATCGCACACCATTACCACTGCACATCCGATCGACCACGTCGGCCCAAAACTCTTCAGTATGTCCAATTGATACATTTGACCAATTTTGGTCGTCAATCGGGCATACTTGTGGCAGCAACAATTGTCATCTGATGTAATAATAATTATCGAATCGGATGGTTGATTAGCCACCAAGTTGCCTGATGTTTGGCCACCTTTCCATGTATGGCCACCTTTAGTGTACCCCAAAGTTATGCGTGACTTACAAGGGCATCTCTAGGCAGTGATGTCCCACAACTGAAAAAAAAATCACATTTAAAAAAAACATGTAGGTGGATATGCATTGGTGCACTCCACCCACGTTGTTTATAAGAAGTTTATAAAGTTGGTCAGCCACCTTGGAAACACTTGGATCATAGACACTGACTTGTGGTATGTAAAATTTCTCATGCAAGTGGTGTCCTGGATATCATTTCTATCTTGTTTCAAGGGCTGCTGGCAGATATTACACATGACTGTGGCTTGAGGGACATATACACCTCCAATTTTGATTGGCCAATCACTGAACATATATATATATATATATATATATATATATATATATATATATATATATATATATATATATATTAGATATATATATATATATATATATATATATATATATATATATATATATACACATACACTCACCTAAAGGATTATTAGGAACACCATACCAATACAGTGTTTGACCCCCTTTCGCCTTCAGAACTGCCTTAATTCTATGTGGCATTGATTCAACAAGGTGCTGAAAGCATTCTTTAGAAATGTTAGCCTATATTGATAGGATAGCATCTTGCAGTTGATGGAGATTTGTGGGATGCACATCCAGGGCACACAGCTCCCATTCCATCGCATCCCAAAGATGCTCTATTGGGTTGAGATGTAATGACTGTGGGGCCATTTTAGTACAGTGAACTCATTGCCATGTTCAAGTATCCAATTTGAAATGATTCGAACTTGGTGACATGGTGCATTATCCTTCTGGAAGTAGCCATCAGAGGATGGGTACATGGTGGTCATCAAGGGATGGACATGGTCAGAAACAATGCACAGGTAGCCTGTGGCATTTAAATGATGCCCAATTGGCATTAAGGGGCCTAAAGTGTGCCAATAAAACATCCCCCACACCATTACACTACCACCACCAGCCTACACAGTGGTAACAAGGCATAATGGATCCATGTTCTAATTCTGTTTACGCCAAATTCTGACTATCGAGACTCATCAGACCAGGCAACATTTTTCCAGTCTTCAGCTGTCCAATTTTGATGAGCTCGTGCAAATTGTAGCCTCTTTTTCCTATTTGTAGTGGAGATGAGTGGTACCCGGTGGGGTTATCTGCTGTTGTAGCCCATCGGTCTCAAGGTTGTGCGTGTTGTGTTGTGACTTTTCCACAACTTTTCCCCATTGTTTCGAAAATCAATCCGACAACCGGAATGATTCAACTTTTTGTTAACAGTCATTTGCCATTTCTTATCTCTTTTCTCGCTCAGGCGTCCGCACGTCTACACGTGAAGACTGTTGTTCATTTTTCCCAAATCATTTGATTTTCGCTCACTGTAAAAGACGTCCGTTGAGCATGTGTATGGGCATAAGATAGTGGCAGACCAATTTCCTGGACTGTAACCCAGCACCAGCCACTGTGGTTTTAATCTGCCTTGGATCACATACAGACAGGATAATGATTGCTGGTGGCCACTTTGTTTGTCTTCAAACTACTCCCAAAAGGGAAAAGGACAAAGCCGAAAACATCATAATAGAAAAACCACAATTGCAATCTTTTTGTAGAAACATTGTTGGTATGCATTATCATCATATGACCTCTTCATCCACTTACAAAATTGTAATTAGAGACTTATGATCTGGACTTGGATATTAATATTAAACTGATCTACTCTTACTGTCCTCCTGATGTTGCATCTGATTTCTCTAATTCGACACCCTGTATTACCAGAGTGATCAGAAACACGTTTTTTTTTCCTTTAGGTTGTTGACATAAAACTTGAATTTAACATTAAAAAGTCTGTTACTGCATTAGCACTAACTTTATTGCAAACCATTCATACATGCAATAAAGAGTGCAATTAAAATTTTCAAGGTGAATTAATTAGGTCAGAAATAAAATATTCGTGCTTGTCAAAAATCCACATCTAGACATAATCTAATTATCTCCATGCTATGTCAGTCAATTTTCAGCAACCCCTAGGGGTTTAGAAGCTATCAAAATGTATTGCTAAACAGCATAGCAGTAAGAGTTACCCAGCTGGGTATAACAAAAATTTAACTATAGCAATTTTTCTGCCATGTTTGTTGAAAATGAATTATACACACGTATGCAAATGCTGAGCTGTAATAGAAAATGAAAGGGCAAAATAAATCATATGGTACTGTTGTAATTTAACCGTGTAACTTTTGGAGAATGAAATGTTTGTAAGATAGAAATGCTCATCTTTATCTCCCAATGATTAAGACAGCAACAGTGTGGCTTGCCTTGCTGTAGAGTTAGAGGTTCATCTTAATATGACAGTACAGTACTTTAATGGCTTTGGGCCTGACACAATAAACCTTAATGTAGTCCCTGTTCAAATTTTGTAAAGATTTTGCTAATGACTTTTTCACAGGATTCAATAACATCAATATAGGGATTATCCACTCTTCAGCATTAACATCAAGCAACAAGAAGAAAGAAACCTAATAAGTGTGTGGTCTCCCTTCAGTAGTAAATCCTTCATCTCACAATGCACCATGCCCACAATTGGTGGCATATGCGCTCTTTACCACTTGACCCAAGTTTGGGGCTGGTAATGAAGTGGTCAAGTGTTAACGGTGCTTTTTAAATGCCTTGATAACAGAGCAATCAGTTGACTGAAGAGATTATGGCAAGATGACACAGCTTGGATGCATCAATAGCAATGGTGGCCAGAATTCAAATAAGTCCATCAAAGCTTCTTTGAGTTTATTGCCATTACTAGCATAACTCAGCCAAATCACCTTACTGTGCCATATTATTGTGGCTATAAACATAGGTGGGGCAAGTGGAATTACCTTAGTAGAGCACCAATGTTCAAAGAAGAGAACATATGATACCAATTTAATGTATAAGGCAAACAGGTCAAAGATCTTTGGAGGGCCTCTGTACTCATTAGCATGAGTGGAGGTGCTTTTATTTTATGCTCCATTATTTAGGCATGGAGATAACACAATAGTCCTTCATACCTTGATTACCAGTCAGCCTACTGGACAAAGGAGTGTACAAAGAACTCTTAGGCCTACCAGCAGTGGTGACGTTTTTTTATGAGGTGGAAGGGGCTTTGCTGCCACTACAGCAATGTAAATACCCGCTCACATTTCTGACAAGCAAAGCAAGCTTGCAGGGGCATCACTACAAATCATGAGTCCCCTGCAAAGCCTTTCTCTCCCCACTCCCTTCACAATCAGTGCCTTGGTAGAACTCATGCCTACCTCGGGTGCAAGGTCAGCAGGTGACTGTTGTCACAATAGATAGTTGGTTGAGGGGAACCAACATATGTACTGGATTTCTTCTTTTATGGACAGGTACACACATTTCCTTTATAAACGGGCACATATTTTTTTCTTCAAACCAACATTTATAGACCAATACACACTCATTTTAGATATGAATATTACATTTTAGAATTAAAAGACAATAGCCTAAAACATATATTTTCATTGAATCGCTTTGAAGACACAATAAAATTGCAATTGTAAAAACTAAGTCCCCTGGCAGTTGAGGAAAATGGATTCACCTGTCCAGAGAGACAGACAAATTATAAGTAATTATGTTTATTTGCACCACCTACACGGTTTGTTATTGTTAAACAATCAGGGTGAAAGATGCTTTATTCTTTAATGTGTATGTCTGAGGGAAGCTAGCAGCTGTTCAATAGCTCAAGAGTTTCACATCCACCCTGACAAATTAGCGAGACCTGCTGTATAAGCAAACATAATCAAGGAGTCCTGTCACCTGTCTTGAGGAAAGACTTCTGTCAGCTAGGAAAAAATAACATATCAAATTTTGCATATTTTATTCCCCAAAACAAAGCTTTTTTTCTCGAGTGTTAACAGCTTTTTAAGAACACTACAGAGTAATAAAAAAACAGGAAGTACCTTGTAGGATGAGGTATATAGCAAGATGCATAGTCATTGCATTAGCCAGCACAAAATAATTCATGTTTAATAAGGTTCTTGTAAGCAATATTAATGTACTGCGACCAGCGGATCTTGAGGATATGAAAAAGAAAATTATGGCTTTAGGTATATAGGAAATAGATATGGTATGCAAAAACACTTGCTGCTGTGTACTGTACCACAACTCAACAAGACCAGCCAGTGCATAGCAGACTCCTTTTCAGCTGAACTCCACAAAAAACAGAGGTGAAAAAACTGTGTGCTAACTACAAAATACAACACAATGAAGTCAATTCACACAATGTCTCATAAATTACTTATTTTTAACCTGACTAATAAAAATAACCTTTCAGCACATCTACAAGCAAAATAATCACTCAAAGTAAGTTGTTCCTGATTAAATTCAATATTACTTTTCTTACCCTTAATTATATTTTTTTTGCTCCTTGGGAAGTTAAAAATGTAACATAGATAAGGTGAAAACAGAAAATAGGTGAAAAAGCTTTGTCAAGGCCTATATAATGGAGATCATTTGCACAAAACAAATGAAAAACCGAAATGTACTGTTATTTGACATCACAAATACCAGTACTGATATACAGTATTGAGATTTTACCACATCTGGTAGTGTACAATCACAGCTCTCCCAAAACCACCAGTCCCAGTCCACAGACCTTGTGAGGTGATATTAAACCTTCAAAACAATCAATGACCATGTAACAACAATAAAGGTAACTTTTCTAAAGATTACGATGAGACTAATACAAAGAAATAGCACAAATGCTATAAATACGGAGGTGAGAAAATGTTTGTGTAAACTGAAAGATCTATCCAGATAAAGCTAATAAAGGGTTTTTTTTTCCTATGTGGAGGAAATACAGAAGGTTTCTGGATGATTAATGTGTTTGCAGAACAGGAAAGAAAACATTAAAAAAAAGAAACAGAAAGTTGGCAGAAAAGCATTTTCCTTAGTAAATAGTGTAAATAGTGTTATGTGTTCATTTAGGGATTATCCAACATCAGATCATAAGAGTTTCATGTTCAGCTATTGAAGCATTGAAATTTGCAACAGAAATCAAGAAATCAAAATGCAGTGCTACAGCAGAACTAGTTGGAAGCCTAACTCAGTGCAATCCTTAATGATTAGGCTAACTAATTAATTCAAGTTCAGTAACTACAGCATATGATTACAGTTTAGACCATGCAAGTAGAGATGTCGCGAACATTGAATTTTACGTTTCACAAATATTCGCGAACATGCAAACCACCATAGACTTCAATGGGCAGGCAAATTTTAAAAGCTACAAAGACCGTTTCTGGCTACAAAAGTGATGGAAAAGTTGTTTCAAGGGGTCTAACACCTGGACTGTGGCATGCCAGGGGGGATCCATGGCAAAAGTCCCACCAAAAATTACGGAGTTGACGCAAAGCCGGGTTTTAATCCCTAAAGGGCAGAATTCACATTATGTCTGGGTGTCAGTGGGCCGTGGAATGTTACGCACAGAGAAACGCAATAGTACCATCAGAATACAGTGAAATAATAATTGCACTGGAGTGGTTCTGTGCCTGCAACTTAATGAGGCAACAATAGCAGTACTGTGCACACAGCTCTGGGTGTGGGCTGTGGAGTGTCACACATAGCCCACACCCAGAATACAGTGAAATAATGATGCACTGGAGCGGTACTGTGCATGCAACTTAATGTAGCAACAGCAGTAGTGTGCACAAAGCTCTGGGTGTCAGTAGGCTGTGGAGTGTCACACACCAAAAAAAAAAACACAGGAGACCGATGTGCTAGCCCTCAGTAGGGCTGTTTGAAGTGCTTTCACCGCAAGTGAGGAACAAGAACACAAGCCTAGCTAATGCTTTCCCTGCCTATCTGCAGCAAGTCTGACCCTGCTCTCACTAACAGTCAGTAGCCAGCAGAGAATGAATCCAATATGGCCACCACAACTGCTTTTTAATAGGGAGGTGGGGGGCCAGGAGGGTGTGCTAGCTGATTGGCTGCCATGTGTGATTGGCTGCCATGTGCTGACTGTGAAGTAAGGGGTCAAAGTTTGGCTCCATGATGATGTATAGGGGGCAGGTCGAACACGCCATATGTTCACAGTTAGCCGAGAACACGAATCATGGAAATTCACCGGGAACTGTGCACGGGCGAATTCTTCGGGCCATCTCTTTTCTACATGCAAGGAGTTGACATATTACAACCTCCTTAGAAGCGCATAGATAGTGCAAAATGGCTTTAAGGCTAACCTGTGCCCAGCACCCACCACCAGCTCACAGCCTCCACCTCATGGTATGTGTACCTCTGTATTACTGCACGTGATATGTTGTGTTTCCACCCTTTGGAATAAAGTACAGTCAACAGCAGTGCCAACTTTTGCACTCTTCGTTCCTTGTATCCAGCCACTGTTTGATTTCAAGCCTGAGCACGCTGACTATGCCAAAGGTTAGAGAAGCTGTGTACCCTGTCAGCTCCCCTCATTTCATGCAGATCAAGCAGTAGTGCCGACTTTCTTTCATTCACCTGTGTTCCCTCAACATATTAAATGGTATCCAAGCAGTTTGCAGAAGGCCCAATGCCCGGTGACACACGTAGAATATGGACTCTGTACCAGTGAGTTCATACATGGTTCAGGCCTTGGAGGAATACTCCAGGGAAGTTTCAACAGAGACGTGGCTCTGTTCACAAAAGGCTTAAGATAGCCATACATTAGGCGACTTGGTGGCCGATCGACCATCCTATTTGTTTATTATAATCCGAATCGGATGAAAATCAGTGCTGCAAAGTGCATGCCCGACCAACAATGCAACCAACTTTGGCCCAAAATTTGTCGCAGATATCAGTCGGACATGCTGCAAGATGTTGGGTCATCATGGGCGGACGGGTGTGTGGCGGTAATGGCGAACAATATTCACAGGCGTAAATCATAAAAAGAGCTGCTTTATGGATTTTGTATGCTACCTTACATTTTAAGAAGATAAAATAAAGAGCTGTGTTTTATGGATGGTGCATGTCCTTATTTGCTTTTTTATACATGAAATATGATAGTGTGTTAATTTTTTAATAGTGAATTACATAATTTCAACAATGAAAAAAAAATAAGTAAAGAAAGTCAGCAACTTTGTGCTCACATCACATATTCATGATTGTAAAGACAGAACAGCTATTATTAAACAGAGCTAGGAACACCCCCAGAGAAACTAAGTTGTTGCCAAGGAAACATAGGGTCACTACACAGTGATCAGACCAAGTTAGATTTGGGAAGTAATATAATTAAATATTATGAGTACTAGCATATCATGTGTAGAGATCCATCTTTATCAGGCTTTGTAAGGTCACATCCGCTGGAGATTGCAAAAGAAATAACACACTTCATGACTTTATGGTCTAGAATGGAGGTTCCACTGAAGCACTGCAACATTCGACATCAAGTTATAGCTTCATGTGGGGCATGCATGAAAAAGGTGTAATGCTAATTAGGCACCCAATTTCAGTAGAATATTGGTAAATTTACCGGTATTCTACTTTTTAAATTGGCAATTAAAGGACCACTATCGTTAACCAGTTCACCCCCAAGGGTTTTTATCCTAACGGACCAGAGCAATTTTCAGTTGTCAGCGCTCCTCCCTTTTATTCCCTAATAACTTTATTACTACTTATCACAAGAAAATGATCTATACCTCGTTTTTTTCGCCACCAATTAGGCTTTCTGTGGATAGTACATTTTGCTAAGAATTTTTTTATTCTAAATGCATTTTAATGAGAAAAACAGGAAAAAAAAGAAAAAAAATCATTATTTCTCAGTGTTCAGCCTTTATAGTTTTAAAATTAAACATTCTCCTGTGGATAAAACAAACACGTTTTATTTGCCCAGTGGTCCCGATAATTAAACCGTTTAGATTATGTCCCTACCACAATGTATGGCGACAGTATATTATTTTGAAATATAAGTGGTTATTTCTCTGTTTGTTCTGGCCATAATTACAAGCCCCTATGTAATAAATTAAAATTAATTTTCCCCCATAAAATATAGAATAAAAAAAGCTGAGTCCCTAAGGTAACTATTTATTTATTTTTTTTAAGCTGATTTTTTTTTTTTACAAGTGTTTTTTTTTGGGGGGGAGGGTTGGAAGTGTAATTTTATTAATGATGTGTATATACTTGAAAATGTATGTATTTTGTAAGTGTAATATACTTTTTGGCCACAAGATGGCGCTGGTGAACACTCATAGGACGTGTTCACTTTTTTTTTTTTTTTTTTTTACACACTTTATTAAACTGTTACATTTCCTGTTTATGTGAATGGACGTAGCCGCTGTTCGCGGTCACGTCCATTCACTCCAGGCACTGCGATTGGGTAGAGGACTGTTCAGTCCTCTTCCCCAATCGCCCAGCACGGGATCCCGACGGTAATGGCGGCGGTAGCGGCGGACACACGGCGGTAGCAGCGGCGGGAATGCGCGACGTATTAAAACGTCATGTTGCTGTTAATAGCGGTAAGCATGACGTTTTAATACGTTAGGATGGCGGTAAATGGTTAAAAAGTAAAAATTAAAAATATATGTAAACACATACAAATAAGAAGTATGTATTTTAAACTTTACAATTTTCATGATAGTGGTCCTTTAAGATGTAAAATATCTGTAAATAATACCAATATTTTACTACAACTAAACATAACCCTATTCTCATACAGAACATTGCCTCTACCTATGTCTAACTTTAACCACTCCCCAGCCAATGCCTAACCCTAAATCCTCCAAAGCCTAACCTAAAAACTCCCCACACGCCTAACCATAAAACC